>NW_027184618.1:5666230-5981021 GCF_032405125.1 Capricornis sumatraensis
CCAGGCTGTAGCAGCAATGTCACGCTTCCCGTCGCGTAGATCAAAGTATCTGTGGTTTTCCCTCGAGGCTTTCCCTCGAGGCTTTCCCACAGGGCTGTCCCACGTGCCACCGTGGTGTGAGTCGATCCTCGGCGTGAAAGATGAGCCAGTGCAAGGCAAAGAGGTTCCTCTGGAATGCACTGAGACATCTGGGGGACTCTTGGAATGGTGGTACGACCATGGAGTTCCTCTCGCCTTTCCTGTTGAGAGTGCCTCCTCTTGAGATGCGACGGGAACGCCGGGAATTCTTTCCCGTTGAAAGCAGGGAAAGGATCCCTCATCTCGAGCTCCGAGGGGGAAACGGGGCTCCTCTTGATGTGGGCGGGACCATCGTGCTTCCTCTCGAGTGGAGACGGGTATGGCGGTGAACTTCTTGAGTTGCAGCAAGGGTATGAAAGACCCTTTCGAAGTTCCAGAGGTTAGGTGTCATTAGTCTCCAGACGCCTCATCGGAAATAGGCCTCATCTCGCCTGGAAGGGAGAACTTCCTGGATTTTCTCGAGTTGCGGCAGGTGTTCTCGAGTTACGACGGGGACCTCAGGGACCCGCCCTGGTGGCCTCAGGAGAGGCCAGTCCCCATGCGAGGTGCTAGGGGGCCTCTCGGGATTCCTCTCCCGTCGATACCGGGGCCAAAATCCTTGTGTGGAGTCAGGCCCGGAACCGAGGATTCCTCTCAAGGGCTGACATGGATCTTTGGGTACTTCTGGAGTCTCCCCAGGGGAGTCAGGCCTCGTCTCGAGTGGGGGCATGCACGTGCGCTTTCCTTCCAGGCTGTAGCAGCAATGTCACGCTTCCCGTCGCGTAGATCAAAGTATGTGTGGTTTTCCCTCGAGGCTTTCCCTCGAGGCTTTCCCACAGGGCTGTCCCACGTGCCACCGTGGCGTGAGTCGATCCTCGGCGTGAAAGATGAGCCAGTGCAGGGCAAAGAGGTTCCTCTGGAATGGACTGAGACATCTGGGGGACTCTTGGAATGGTGGTACGACCATAGAGTTCCTCTCGCCTTTCCTGTTGAGAGTGCCTCCTCTTGAGATGCGACGGGAACGTCGGGAATTCTTTCCCGTTGAAAGCAGGGAAAGGAACCCGCATCTCGAGCTACGAGGGGGAAACGGGGCTCCTCTGGATGTGGGCGGGACCATCGTGCTTCCTCTCGAGTGGAGACGGGTATGGCGGTGAACTTCTTGAGTTGCAGCAAGGGTGTGAAAGACCCTATCGAAGTTCCACAGGTTAGGTGTCATTAGTCTCCAGACGCCTCATCGGAAATAGGCCTAATCTCGCCTGGAAGGGAGAACTCCTGGATGTTCTCGAGTTGCGGCAGGTGTTCTCGAGTTACGACGGGGACCTCAGGGACCCGCCCTGGTGGCCTCAGGAGAGGCCAGTCCCCATGCGAGGTGCTAGGGGGCCTCTCGGGATTCCTCTCCCGTCGATACCTGGGCCAAAAACCTTGTGTGGAGTCAGGGCCGGAACCGAGGATTCCTCTCAGGGGCTAACATGGATCTTTGGGTACTTGTGGAGTCTCCCCAGGGGAGTCAGGCCTCGTCTCGAGTGGGGGCATGCACGTGCGCTTTCCTTCCAGGCTGTAGCAGCAATGTCACGCTTCCTGTGGCGTGGATCAAAGGATCTGTGGTTTTCCCTCGAGGCTATCCCTCGAGGCTTTCCCACAGGGCTGTCCCACGTGCCACCGTGGTGTGAGTCGATCCTCGGCGTGAAAGATCAGCCAGTGCAGGGCAAAGAGGTTCCTCTGGAATGGACTGAGACATCTGGGGGACTCTTGGAATGGTGGTACGACCATGGAGTTCCTCTCGCCTTTCCTGTTGAGAGTGCCTCCTCTTGAGATGCGACGGGAACGCCGGGAATTCTTTCCCGTTGAAAGCAGGGAAAGGATCCCGCATCTCGAGCTACGAGGGGGAAACGGGGCTCCTCTGGATGTGGGCGGGACCATTGTGCTTCCTCTCGAGTGGAGACGGGTATGGCGGTGAACTTCTTGAGTTGCAGCAAGGGTGTGAAAGACCCTTTCGAAGTTCCAGAGGTTAGGTGTCATTAGTCTCCAGACGCCTCATCGGAAATAGGCCTCTTCTCGCCTGGAAGGGAGAACTTCCTGGATTTTCTCGAGTTGCGGCAGGTGTTCTCGAGTTACGACGGGGACCTCAGGGACCCGCCCTGGTGGCCTGAGGAGAGGCCAGTCCCCATGCGAGTTGCTAGGGGTCCTCTCGGGATTCCTCTCCCGTCGATACCGGGGCCAAAAACCTTGTGTGGAGTCAGGGCCGGAACCGAGGATTCCTCTCAGGGGCTGACATGGATCTTTGGGTACTTCTGGAGTCTCCCCAGGGGAGTCAGGCCTCGTCTCGAGTGGGGGCATGCACGTGCGCTTTCCTTCCAGGCTGTAGCAGCAATGTCACGCTTCCCGTCGCGTGGATCAAAGTATCTGTGGTTTTCCCTCGAGGCTTTCCCTCGAGGCTTTCCCACAGGGCTGTCCCACGTGCCACCGTGGTGTGAGTCGATCCTCGGCGTGAAAGATGAGCCAGTGCAGGGCAAAGAGGTTCCTCTGGAATGGACTGAGACATCTGGGGGACTCTTGGAATGGTGGTACGACCATGGAGTTCCTCTCGCCTTTCCTGTTGAGAGTGCCTCCTCTTGAGATGCGACGGGAACGCCGGGAATTCTTTCCCGTTGAAAGCAGGGAAAGGATCCCTCATCTCGAGCTCCGAGGGGGAAACGGGGCTCCTCTTGATGTGGGCGGGACCATCGTGCTTCCTCTCGAGTGGAGACGGGTATGGTGGTGAACTTCTTGAGTTGCAGCAAGGGTGTGAAAGACCCTTTCGAAGTTCCAGAGGTTAGGTGTCATTAGTCTCCAGACGCCTCATCGGAAATATGCCTCATCTCGCCTGGAAGGGAGAACTTCCTGGATTTTCTCGAGTTGCGGCAGGTTTTCTCGAGTTACGACGGGGACCTCAGGGACCCGCCCTGGTGGCCTCAGGAGAGGCCAGTCCCCATGCGAGTTGCTAGGGGGCCTCTCGGGATTCCTCTCCCGTCGATACCGGGGCCAAAAACCTTGTGTGGAATCACGGCCCGAACCGAGGATTCCTCTCAGGGGCTGACATGGATCTTTGGGTACTTGTGGAGTCTCCCCAGGGGAGTCAGTCCTCGTCTCGAGTGGGGGCATGCACGTGCGTTTTCCTTCCAGGCTGTAGCAGCAATGTCACGCTTCCCGTCGCGTGGATCAAAGGATCTGTGGTTTTCCCTCGAGGCTTTCCTCGAGGCTTTCCCACAGGGCTATCCCACGTGCCACCGTGGTGTGAGTCGATCCTCGGGGTGAAAGATGAGCCAGTGAAGGGCAAAGAGGTTCCTCTGGAATGGACTGAGACATCTGGGGGACTCCTGGAATGGTGGTACGACCATGGAGTTCCTCTCGCCTTTCCTGTTGAGAGTGCCTCCTCTTGAGATGCGACGGGAACGCCGGGAATTCTTTCCCGTTGAAAGCAGGGAAAGGATCCCTCATCTCGAGCTACGAGGGGGAAACGGGGCTCCTCTGGATGTTGCCGGGACCATCGTGCTTCCTCTCGAGTGGAGACGGGTATGGCGGTGAACTTCTTGAGTTGCAGCAAAGGTGTGAAAGACCCTTTCGAAGTTCCAGAGGTTAGGTGTCATTAGTCTCCAGACGCCTCATCGGAAATAGGCCTCATCTCGCCTGGAAGGGAGAACTTCCTGGATTTTCTCGAGTTGCGGCAGGTGTTCTCGAGTTACGACGGGGACCTCAGGGACCCGTCCTGGTGGCCTCAGGAGAGGCCAGTCCCCTTGCGAGTTGCTAGGGGGCCTCTCGGTATTCCTCTCCCGTCCATACCGGGGCCAAAAACCTTGTGTGGAGTCAGGGACGGAACCGAGGATTCCTCTCAGGGGCTGACATGGATCTTTGGGTACTTCTGGAGTCTCCCCAGGGGAGTCAGGCCTCGTCTCGAGTGGGGGCATGCACGTGCGCTTTCCTTCCAGGCTGTAGCAGCAATGTCACGCTTCCCGTGGCGTGGATCAAAGGATCTGTGGTTTTCCCTCGAGGCTTTCCCTCGAGGCTTTCCCACAGGGCAGTCCCACGTGCCACCGTGGTGTGAGTCGATCCTCGGCGTGAAAGATGAGCCAGTGCAGGGCAAATGGGTTCCTCTGGAATGGACTGAGACATCTGGGGGACTCTTGAAATGGTGGTACGACCATGGAGTTCCTCTCGCCTTTCCTGTTGAGAGTGCCTCCTCTTGAGATGCGACGGGAACGCCGGGAATTCTTTCCCGTTGAAAGCAGGGAAAGGATCCCTCATCTCGAGCTCCGAGGGGGAAACGGGGCTCCTCTGGATGTGGGCGGGACCATCGTGCTTCCTCTCGAGTGGAGACGGGTATGGCGGTGAACTTCATGAGTTGCAGCAAGGGTGTGAAAGACCCTTTCGGAGTTCCAGAGGTTAGGTGTCATTAGTCTCCAGAAGCCTCATCGGAAATAGGCCTCATCTCGCCTGGAAGGGAGAACTTCCTGGATTTTCTCGTGTTGCGGCAGGTGTTCTCGAGTTACGACGGGGACCTCAGGGACCCGCCCTGGTGGCCTCAGGAGAGGCCAGTCCCCATGCGAGTTGCTAGGGGGCCTCTCGGGATTCCTCTCCCATCGATACTGGGGCCAAAAACCTTGTGTGGAGTCAGGGCCGGAACCGAGGATTCCTCTCAGGGGCTGACATGGATCTTTGGGTACTTCTGGAGTCTCCCCAGGGGAGTCAGGCCTCGTCTCGAGTGGGGGCATGCACGTGCGCTTTCCTTCCAGGCTGTAGCAGCATTGTCACGCTTCCCGTCGCTTGGATCAAAGGATCTGTGGTTTTCCCTCGAGGCTTTCCCTCGAGGCTTTCCCACAGGGCTGTCCCACGTGCCACCGTGGTGTGAGTCGATCCTCGGCGTGAAAGATGAGCAAGTGCAGGGCAAAGAGGTTCCTCTGGAATGGACTGAGACATCAGGGGGACTCTTGGAATGGTGGTACGACCATGGAGTTCCTCTCGCCTTTCCTGTTGAGAGTGCCTCCTCTTGAGATGCGACGGGAACGCCGGGAATTCTTTCCCGTTGAAATCAGGAAAAGGATCCCTCATCTCGAGCTACGAGGGGTAAACGGGGCTCCTCTGGATGTGGGCGGGACCATCATGCTTCCTCTCGAGTGGAGACGGGTATGGCGGTGAACTTCTTGAGTTGCAGCAAGGGTGTGAAAGACCCTTTCGAAGTTCCAGAGGTTAGGTGTCATTAGTCTCCAGACGCCTCATCGGAAATAGGCCTCATCTCGCCTAGAAGGGAGAACTTCCTGGATTTTCACGAGTTGCGGCAGGTGTTCTCGAGTTACGATGGGGACCTCAGGGACCCGCCCTGGTGGCCTCAGAAGAGACCAGTCCCCATGCGAGTTCCTAGGGGCCCTCTCGGGTTTCCTCTTCCGTCGATACCCGGGCCAAAAACCTTGTGTGGAGTCAGGGCCGGAACCGAGGATTCCTCTCAGGGGCTGATATGGATATTTGGGTACTTGTGGAGTCTCCCCAGGGGAGTCAGGCCTCGTCTGGAGTGGGGGCATGCACGTGCGCTTTCCTTCCAGGCTGTAGCAGCAATGTCACGCTTCCCGTCGCGTGGATCAAAGGATCTGTGGTTTTCCCTCGAGGCTTTCCCTCGAGGCTTTCCCACAGGGCTGTCCCACGTGCCACCGTGGTGTGAGTCGATCCTCGGCGTGAAAGATGAGCCAGTGCAGGGCAAAGAGGTTCCTCTGGAATGGACTGAGACATCTGGGGGACTCTTGGAATGGTGGTACGACCATGGAGTTCCTCTCGCCTTTTCTGTTGAGAATGCCTCCTCTTGAGATGCGACGGGAACGCCGGGAATTCTTTCCCGTTGAAAGCAGGGAAAGGATCCCTCATCTCGAGCTACGAGGGGGAAACGGGGCTCCTCTGGATGTGGGCGGGACCATCGTGCTTCCTCTCGAGTGGAGACGGGTATGGCGGTGAACTTCTTGAGTTGTAGCAAGGGTGTGAAAGACCCTTTCGAAGTTCCAGAGGTTTGGTGTCATTAGTCTCCAGACGCCTCATCGGAAATAGGCCTCATCTCGCCTGGAAGGGAGAACTTCCTGGATTTTCTCGAGTTGCGTCAGGTGTTGTCGAGTTACGACGGGGACCTCAGGGACCCGCCCTGGTGGCCTCAGGGGAGGCCAGTCCCCATGCGAGTTGCTAGGGGGCCTCTCGGGATTCCTCTCCCGTCGATACCGGGGCCAAAAACCTTGTGTGGAGTCACGGCCGGAACCGCGGATTACTCTCAGGGGCTGACATGGATCTTTGGGTACTTCTGGAGTCTCCCCAGGGGAGTCAGGCCTCGTCTCGAGTGGGGGCATGCACGTGAGCTTTCCTTCCAGGCTGTAGCAGCAATGTCACGCTTCTCGTCGCGTGGATCAAAGGATCTGTGGTTTTCCCTTGAGGCTTTCCCTCGAGGCTTTCCCACAGGGCAGTCCCACGTGCCACCGTGGTGTGAGTCGATCCTCGGCGTGAAGGATGAGCCAGTGCAGGGCAAAGAGGTTCCTCTGGAATGGACTGAGACATCTGGGGGACTCTTGGAATGGTGGTACAACCATGGAGTTCCTCTAGCCCTTCCTGTTGAGAGTGCCTTCTCTTGAGATGCGACGGGAACGCCGGGAATTCTTTCCCGTTGAAAGCAGGGAAAGGATCCCTCATCTCGAGCTACGATGGGGAAACGGGGCTCCTCTGGATGTCGGCGAGACCATCGTGCTTCCTCTCGAGTGGAGACGGGTATGGCGGTGAACTTCTTGAGTTGCAGAATGGTGTGAAAGACCCTTTCGACGTTCCAGAGGTTAGGTGGCATTAGTCTCCAGACGCCTCATTGGAAATAGGCCTCATCTCGCCTGGAAGGGAGAACTTCCTGGATTTTCTCGAGTTGCGGCAGGTGTTCTCGAGTTACGACGGGGACCGCAGGGACCCGCCCTGGTGGCCTCAGGAACGGCCAGTCCCCATGCGAGTTGCTAGGGGGCCTCTAGGGATTCCTCTCCCGTCGATATCGGGGCCAAAAACCTTGTGTGGAGTCAGGTCGGAAGCCGAGGATTCCTCTCAGGGGCTGACATGGATCTTTGGGTACTTCTGGAGTTTCCCCAGGGGAGTCAGGCCTCGTCTCGAGTGGGGGCATGCACGTACGCTTTCCTTCCAGGCTGTAGCAGCAATGTCACGCTTCCCGTGGCCTGGATCAAAGGATCTGTGGTTTTCCCTCGAGGCTTTCCCTCGAGGCTTTCCAACAGGGCTGTCCCACGTGCCACCGTGGTGTGAGTCGATCCTCGGCCTGAAAGATGAGCCAGTGCAGGGCAAAGAGGTTCCTCTGGAATGGACTGAGACATCTGGGGGACTCTTGGAATGGTGGTACGACCATGGAGTTCCTCTCGCCTTTCCTGTTGAGAGTGCCTCCTCTTGAGATGCGACGGGAACGCCGGGAATTCTTTCCCGTTGAAAGCAGGGAAAGGATCCCTCATCTCGAGCTACGAGGGGGAAACGGGGCTCCTCTTGATGTGGTCGGGACCATCGTGCTTCCTCTCGAGTGGAGACGGGTATGGCGGTGAACTTCTTGAGTTGCAGCAAGGGTGTGAAAGACCCTTTCGAATTTCCAGAGGTTAGGTGTCATTAGTCTCCAGATGCCTCATCGGAAATAGGCCTCATCTCGCCTGGAAGGGAGAACTTCCTGGATATTCTCGAGTTGGGGCAGGTGTTCTCGAGTTACAACGGGGACCTCAGGGACCCGCCCTGGTGGCCTCAGGAGGAGCCAGTCCCCATGCGAGTTGCTAGGGGGCCTCTAGGGATTGCTCTCCCGTCAATACCGGGGCCGAAAACCTTGTGTGGAGTCAGGGCCAGAACCGAGGATTCCTCTCATGGGCTGACATGGATTTTGGGTACTTCTGGAGTCTCCCCAGGGGAGTCAGGCCTCGTCTCGAGTGGGGGCATGCACGTGCGCTTTCCTTCCAGGCTGTAGCAGCAATGTCACGCTTCCCGTGGCGTGGATCAAAGGATCTGTGGTTTTCCCTCGAGGCTTTCCCTTGAGGCTTTCCCACAGGGCTGTACCACGTGCCACTGCGGTGTGAGTCGATCCTCGGCCTGAAAGATGAGCCAGTGCAGGGCAAAGAGGTTCCTCTGGAATGGACTGAGACATCTGGGGGACTCTTGGAATGGTGGTACGACCATGGAGTTCCTCTCGCCTTTCCTGTTGAGAGTGCCTCCTCTTGAGATGCGATGGGAACGCCGGGATTCCTTTCCCGTTGAAAGCAGGGAAAGGATCCCTCATCTCGAGCTACGAGGGGAAAACGGGGCTCCTCTGGATGTGGGTGGTACCATCGTGCTTCCTCTCGAGTTGAGACGGGTATGGCGGTAAACTTCTTGAGTTGCAGCAAGGGTGTGAAAGACCCTTTCGAAGTTCCAGAGGTTAGCTGTAATTAGTCTCCAGACACCTCATCGGAAATAGGCCTCATCACTCCTGGAAGGGAGAATTTCCTGGATTTTCTCGAGTTGCGGCAGGTGTTCTCGAGTTACGACTGGGACCTCAGGGACCCGCCCTGGTGGCCTCAGGAACGGCCAGTCCCCGTGCGAGTTGCTAGGGGGCCTCTCAGGATTTCTCTCCCGTCGATACCGGGGCCAAAAACCTTGTGTGGAGTCAGGGCCGGTACCGAGGATTCCTCTCAGGGGCTGACATGGATCTTTGGGTACTTCTGGAGTCTCCCCAGGGGAGTCAGGCCTCGTCTCGAGTGGGGGCAGGCACGTGCGCTTTTCTTCCAGGCTGTAGCAGCAATGTCACGCTTCCCTTCGCGTGGATCAAAGGATCTGTGGTTTTCCCTCGAGGCTTTCCCTCGAGGCTTTCCCACAGGGCTGTCCCACGTGCCACCGTGGTGTGAGTCGATCCTCGGCGTGAAAGATGAGCCAGTGCAGGGCAAAGAGGTTCCTCTGGAATGGACTGAGACATCTGGGGGACTCTTGGAATGGTGGTACGACCATGGAGTTCCTCTCGCCTTTCCTGTTGAGAGTGCCTCCTCTTGAGATGCGACGGGAACGCCGGGAATTCTTTCCCGTTGAAATCAGGAAAAGGATCCCTCATCTCGAGCTACGAGGGGTAAACGGGGCTCCTCTGGATGTGGGCGGGACCATCATGCTTCCTCTCGAGTGGAGACGGGTATGGCGGTGAACTTCTTGAGTTGCAGCAAGGGTGTGAAAGACCCTTTCGAAGTTCCAGAGGTTAGGTGTCATTAGTCTCCAGACGCCTCATCGGAAATAGGCCTCATCTCGCCTAGAAGGGAGAACTTCCTGGATTTTCTCGAGTTGCGGCAGGTGTTCTCGAGTTACGATGGGGACCTCAGGGACCCGCCCTGGTGGCCTCAGAAGAGACCAGTCCCCATGCGAGTTCCTAGGGGCCCTCTCGGGTTTCCTCTTCCGTCGATACCCGGGCCAAAAACCTTGTGTGGAGTCAGGGCCGGAACCGAGGATTCCTCTCAGGGGCTGATATGGATATTTGGGTACTTGTGGAGTCTCCCCAGGGGAGTCAGGCCTCGTCTGGAGTGGGGGCATGCACGTGCGCTTTCCTTCCAGGCTGTAGCAGCAATGTCACGCTTCCCGTCGCGTGGATCAAAGGATCTGTGGTTTTCCCTCGAGGCTTTCCCTCGAGGCTTTCCCACAGGGCTGTCCCACGTGCCACCGTGGTGTGAGTCGATCCTCGGCGTGAAAGATGAGCCAGTGCAGGGCAAAGAGGTTCCTCTGGAATGGACTGAGACATCTGGGGGACTCTTGGAATGGTGGTACGACCATGGAGTTCCTCTCGCCTTTTCTGTTGAGAATGCCTCCTCTTGAGATGCGACGGGAACGCCGGGAATTCTTTCCCGTTGAAAGCAGGGAAAGGATCCCTCATCTCGAGCTACGAGGGGGAAACGGGGCTCCTCTGGATGTGGGCGGGACCATCGTGCTTCCTCTCGAGTGGAGACGGGTATGGCGGTGAACTTCTTGAGTTGTAGCAAGGGTGTGAAAGACCCTTTCGAAGTTCCAGAGGTTTGGTGTCATTAGTCTCCAGACGCCTCATCGGAAATAGGCCTCATCTCGCCTGGAAGGGAGAACTTCCTGGATTTTCTCGAGTTGCGTCAGGTGTTGTCGAGTTACGACGGGGACCTCAGGGACCCGCCCTGGTGGCCTCAGGGGAGGCCAGTCCCCATGCGAGTTGCTAGGGGGCCTCTCGGGATTCCTCTCCCGTCGATACCGGGGCCAAAAACCTTGTGTGGAGTCACGGCCGGAACCGCGGATTACTCTCAGGGGCTGACATGGATCTTTGGGTACTTCTGGAGTCTCCCCAGGGGAGTCAGGCCTCGTCTCGAGTGGGGGCATGCACGTGAGCTTTCCTTCCAGGCTGTAGCAGCAATGTCACGCTTCTCGTCGCGTGGATCAAAGGATCTGTGGTTTTCCCTTGAGGCTTTCCCTCGAGGCTTTCCCACAGGGCAGTCCCACGTGCCACCGTGGTGTGAGTCGATCCTCGGCGTGAAGGATGAGCCAGTGCAGGGCAAAGAGGTTCCTCTGGAATGGACTGAGACATCTGGGGGACTCTTGGAATGGTGGTACAACCATGGAGTTCCTCTCGCCCTTCCTGTTGAGAGTGCCTTCTCTTGAGATGCGACGGGAACGCCGGGAATTCTTTCCCGTTGAAAGCAGGGAAAGGATCCCTCATCTCGAGCTACGATGGGGAAACGGGGCTCCTCTGGATGTCGGCGAGACCATCGTGCTTCCTCTCGAGTGGAGACGGGTATGGCGGTGAACTTCTTGAGTTGCAGAATGGTGTGAAAGACCCTTTCGACGTTCCAGAGGTTAGGTGGCATTAGTCTCCAGACGCCTCATTGGAAATAGGCCTCATCTCGCCTGGAAGGGAGAACTTCCTGGATTTTCTCGAGTTGCGGCAGGTGTTCTCGAGTTACGACGGGGACCGCAGGGACCCGCCCTGGTGGCCTCAGGAACGGCCAGTCCCCATGCGAGTTGCTAGGGGGCCTCTAGGGATTCCTCTCCCGTCGATATCGGGGCCAAAAACCTTGTGTGGAGTCAGGTCGGAAGCCGAGGATTCCTCTCAGGGGCTGACATGGATCTTTGGGTACTTCTGGAGTTTCCCCAGGGGAGTCAGGCCTCGTCTCGAGTGGGGGCATGCACGTACGCTTTCCTTCCAGGCTGTAGCAGCAATGTCACGCTTCCCGTGGCCTGGATCAAAGGATCTGTGGTTTTCCCTCGAGGCTTTCCCTCGAGGCTTTCCAACAGGGCTGTCCCACGTGCCACCGTGGTGTGAGTCGATCCTCGGCCTGAAAGATGAGCCAGTGCAGGGCAAAGAGGTTCCTCTGGAATGGACTGAGACATCTGGGGGACTCTTGGAATGGTGGTACGACCATGGAGTTCCTCTCGCCTTTCCTGTTGAGAGTGCCTCCTCTTGAGATGCGACGGGAACGCCGGGAATTCTTTCCCGTTGAAAGCAGGGAAAGGATCCCTCATCTCGAGCTACGAGGGGGAAACGGGGCTCCTCTTGATGTGGTCGGGACCATCGTGCTTCCTCTCGAGTGGAGACGGGTATGGCGGTGAACTTCTTGAGTTGCAGCAAGGGTGTGAAAGACCCTTTCGAATTTCCAGAGGTTAGGTGTCATTAGTCTCCAGATGCCTCATCGGAAATAGGCCTCATCTCGCCTGGAAGGGAGAACTTCCTGGATATTCTCGAGTTGGGGCAGGTGTTCTCGAGTTACAACGGGGACCTCAGGGACCCGCCCTGGTGGCCTCAGGAGGAGCCAGTCCCCATGCGAGTTGCTAGGGGGCCTCTAGGGATTGCTCTCCCGTCAATACCGGGGCCGAAAACCTTGTGTGGAGTCAGGGCCAGAACCGAGGATTCCTCTCATGGGCTGACATGGATTTTGGGTACTTCTGGAGTCTCCCCAGGGGAGTCAGGCCTCGTCTCGAGTGGGGGCATGCACGTGCGCTTTCCTTCCAGGCTGTAGCAGCAATGTCACGCTTCCCGTGGCGTGGATCAAAGGATCTGTGGTTTTCCCTCGAGGCTTTCCCTTGAGGCTTTCCCACAGGGCTGTACCACGTGCCACTGCGGTGTGAGTCGATCCTCGGCCTGAAAGATGAGCCAGTGCAGGGCAAAGAGGTTCCTCTGGAATGGACTGAGACATCTGGGGGACTCTTGGAATGGTGGTACGACCATGGAGTTCCTCTCGCCTTTCCTGTTGAGAGTGCCTCCTCTTGAGATGCGATGGGAACGCCGGGATTCCTTTCCCGTTGAAAGCAGGGAAAGGATCCCTCATCTCGAGCTACGAGGGGAAAACGGGGCTCCTCTGGATGTGGGTGGTACCATCGTGCTTCCTCTCGAGTTGAGACGGGTATGGCGGTAAACTTCTTGAGTTGCAGCAAGGGTGTGAAAGACCCTTTCGAAGTTCCAGAGGTTAGCTGTAATTAGTCTCCAGACACCTCATCGGAAATAGGCCTCATCTCTCCTGGAAGGGAGAATTTCCTGGATTTTCTCGAGTTGCGGCAGGTGTTCTCGAGTTACGACTGGGACCTCAGGGACCCGCCCTGGTGGCCTCAGGAACGGCCAGTCCCCGTGCGAGTTGCTAGGGGGCCTCTCAGGATTTCTCTCCCGTCGATACCGGGGCCAAAAACCTTGTGTGGAGTCAGGGCCGGTACCGAGGATTCCTCTCAGGGGCTGACATGGATCTTTGGGTACTTCTGGAGTCTCCCCAGGGGAGTCAGGCCTCGTCTCGAGTGGGGGCATGCACGTGCGCTTTCCTTCCAGGCTGTAGCAGCAATGTCACGCTTCCCTTCGCGTGGATCAAAGGATCTGTGGTTTTCCCTCGAGGCTTTCCCTCGAGGCTTTCCCACAGGGCTGTCCCACGTGCCACCGTGGTGTGAGTCGATCCTCAGCGTGAAAGATGAGCCAGTGCAGGGCAAAGAGGTTCCTCTGGAATGGACTGAGACATCTGGGGGACTCTTGGAATGGTGGTACGACCATGGAGTTCCTCTCGCCCTTCCTGTTGAGAGTACCTTCTCTTGAGATGTGACGGGAACGCCGGGAATTCTTTCCCGTTGAAAGCAGAGAAAGGATCCCTCATCTCGAGCTACGATGGGGAAACGGGGCTCCTCTGGATGTGGGCGGGACCATCGTGCTTCCTCTCGAGTGGAGACGGGTATGGCGGTGAACTTCTTGAGTTGCAGAATGGTGTGAAAGACCTTTTTGACGTTCCAGAGGTTAGGTGGCATTAGTCTCCAGACGCCTCATTGGAAATAGGCCTCATCTCGCCTGGAAGGGAGAACTTCCTGGATTTTCTCGAGTTGCGGCAGGTGTTCTCGAGTTACGACGGGGACCGCAGGGACCCGCCCTGGTGGCCTCAGGAACGGCCAGTCCCCATGCGAGTTGCTAGGGGGCCTCTCGGGATTACTCTCCCGTCGATATCGGGGCCAAAAACCTTGTGTGGAGTCAGGTCGCGAGTCGAGGATTCCTCTCAGGGGCTGACATGGAACTTTGGGTACTTCTGAAGTTTCCCCAGGGGAGTCAGGCCTCGTCTCGAGTGGGGGCATGCACGTACGCTTTCCTTCCAGGCTGTAGCAGCAATGTCACGCTTCCCGTGGCCTGGATCAAAGGATCTGTGGTTTTCCCTCGAGGCTTTTCGTCGAGGCTTTCCAACAGGGCTGTCCCACGTGCCACTGTGGTGTGAGTCGATCCTCGGCGTGAAAGATGAGCCAGTGCAGGGCAAAGAGGTTCCTCTGGAATGGACTGAGACATCTGGGGGACTCTTGGAATGGTGGTACGACCATGGAGTTCCTCTCGCCTTTCCTGTTGAGAGTGCCTCCTCTTGAGATGCGACGGGAACGCCGGGAATTCTTTCCCGTTGAAAGCAGGGAAAGGATCCCTCCTCTCGAGCTACGAGGGTGAAATGGGACTCCTCTGGATGTGGGCGGGACCATCGTGCTTCCTCTCGAGTGGAGACGGGTATGGCGGTGAACTTCTTGAGTTGCAGCAAGGGTGTGAAAGACCCTTTCGAAGTTCCAGAGGTTAGGTGTCATTAGTCTCCAGACGCCTCATCGGAAATAGGCCTCATCTCGCCTGGAAGGGAGAACTTCCTGGATTTTCTCGAGTTGCGGCAGGTGTTCTCGAGTTACGACGGGGACCTCAGGGACCCGCCCTGGTGGCCTCAGGAACGGCCAGTCCCCATGCGAGTTGCTAGGGGCCCTCTCAGGATTCCTCTCCCGTCGATACCGGGGCCAAAAACCTTGTGTGGAGTCAGGGCCGGAACCGAGGATTCCTCTCAGGGGCTCACATGGATCTTTGGGTACTTCTGGAGTCTCCCCAGGGGAGTCAGGCCTCGTCTCGAGTGGGGGCATGCACGTGCGCTTTTCTTCCAGGCTGTAGCAGCAATGTCACGCTTCCCTTCGCGTGGATCAAAGGATCTGTGGTTTTCCCTCGAGGCTTTCCCTCGAGCCTTTCCCACAGGGCTGTCCCACGTGCCACCATGGTGTGAGTCGATCCTCGGCGTGAAAGATGAGCCAGTGCAGGGCAAAGAGGTTCCTCTGGAATGGACTGAGACATCTGGGGGACTCTTGGAATGGTGGTACGACCATGGAGTTCCTCTCGCCTTTCCTGTTGAGAGTGCCTTCCCTTGAGATGCGACGGGAACGCCTGGAATTCGTTCCCGTTGAAAGCAGGGAAAGGATCCCTCATCTCGAGCTCCGAGGGGGAAACGAGGCTCCTCTGGATGTGGGCGGGACCATCGTGCTTCCTCTCGAGTGGAGACGGGTATGGCGGTGAACTTCTTGAGTTGCAGCAAGGGTGTGAAAGACCCTTTCGAAGTTCCAGAGGTTAGGTGTCATTAGTCTCCAGACGCCTCATCGGAAATAGGCCTCATCTCGCCTGGAAGGGAGAACTTCCTGGATTTTCTCGAGTTGCGGCAGGTGTTCTCGAGTTACGACGGGGACCTCAGGGACCCGCCCTGGTGGCCTCAGGAGAGGCCAGTCCCCATGCGAGTTGCTAGGGGGCCTCTCGGCATTCCTCTCCCGTCGATACCGGGGCCAAAAACCTTGTGTGGAGTCAGGGCCGGAACCGAGGATTCCTCTCAGGGGCTGACATGGATCTTTGGGTACTTGTGGAGTCTCCCCAGGGGAGTCAGGCCTCGTCTCGAGTGGGGGCATGCACGTGCGCTTTCCTTCCAGGCTGTAGCAGCAATGTCACGCTTCCCGTCGCGTGGATCAAAGGATCTGTGGTTTTCCCTCGAGGATTTCCCTAGAGGCTTTCCCACAGGGCTGTCCCAAGTGCCACCGTGGTGTGAGTCGATCCTCGGCGTGAAAGATGAGCCAGTGCAGGGCATAGAGTTTCCTCTGGAATGGACTGAGACATCTGGGGGACTCTTGGAATGGTGGTACCACCATGGAGTTCCTCTCGCCTTTCCTGTTGAGAGTGCCTCCTCTTGAGATGCGACGGGAACGCCGGGAATTCTTTCCCGTTGAAAGCAGGGAAAGGATCCCTCATCTCGAGCTACGAGGGGGAAACGGGGCTCCTCTGGATGTGGGAGGGACCATCGTGCTTCCTCTCGAGTGGAGACGGGTATGGCGGTGAACTTCTTGAGTTGCAGCAAGGGTGTGAAAGACCCTTTCGAAGTTCCAGAGGTTAGGTGTCATTAGTCTCCAGACGCCTCATCGGAAATAGGCCTCATCTCGCCTGGAAGGGAGAACTTCCTGGATTTTCTCGAGTTGCGGCAGGTGTTCTCGAGTTACGACGGGGACCTCAGGGACCCGCCCTGGTGGCCTCAGGAGAGGCCAGTCCCCATGCGAGTTGCTAGGGGGCCTCTCGGGATTCCTCTCCCGTCGATACCGGGGCCAAAAACCTTGTGTGGAGACTCGGCCGGAACCGAGGATTCCTCTCAGGGGCTGACATGGATCTTTGGGTACTTCTGGATTCTCCCCAGGTGAGTCAGGCCTCGTCTCGAGTGGGGGCATTCACGTGCGCTTTCCTTCCAGGCTGTAGCAGCAATGTCACGCTTCCCGTCGCGTGGATCAAAGGATCTGTGGTTTTCCCTCGAGGCTTTCGCACAGGGCTGTCCCACGTTCCACCGTGGTGTGAGTCGATCCTCGGCGTGAAAGATGAGCCAGTGCAGGGCAAAGAGGTTCCTCTGGAATGGACTATGACATCTGGGGGACTCTTGGAATGGTGGTACGACCATGGAGTTCCTCTCGCCTTTCCAGTTGAGAGTGCCTCCTCTTGAGATGCGACGGGAACGCCGGGAATTCGTTCCCGTTGAAAGCAGGGAAAGGATCCCTCATCTCGAGCTACGAGGGGAAATGGGGCTCCTCTGGATGTGGGCGCGACCATCGTGCTTCCTCTCGAGTGGAGACGGGTATGGCGGTGAACTTCTTGAGTTGCAGCAAGGGTGTGAAAGACCCTTTCGAAGTTCCAGAGGTTAGGTGTCATTAGTCTCCAGACGCCTCATCGGAAATAGGCCTCATCTCGCCTGGAAGGGAGAACTTCCTGGATTTTCTCGAGTTGCGGCAGGTGTTCTCGAGTTACGATGGGGACCTCAGGGACCCGCCCTGGTGGCCTCAGGAGAGGCCAGTCCCCATGCGAGTTGCTAGGGGGCCTCTCGGGATTCCTCTCCCGTCGATACCAGGGCCAAAAACCTTGTGTGGAGTCAGGGCCGGAACCGAGGATATCTCTCAAGGGCTGACATGGATCTTTGGGTACTTGTGGAGTCTCCCCAGGGGAGTCAGGCCTCGTCTCGAGTGGGGGCATGCACGTGCGCTTTCCTTCCAGGCTGTAGCAGCAATGTCACGCTTCCCGTCGCGTGGATCAAAGGATCTGTGGTTTTCCCTCAAGGCTTTCCCTCGAGGCTTTCCCACAGGGCTCTCCCACGTGCCACCGTGGTGTCAGTCGATCCTCGGCGTGAAAGATGAGCCAGTGCAGGGCATAGAGTTTCCTCTGGAATGGACTGAGACATCTGGGGGACTCTTGGAATGGTGGTACGACCATGGAGTTCCTCTCGCCTTTCCTGTTGAGAGTGCCTCCTCTTGAGATGCGACGGGAACACCGGGAATTCTTTCCCGTTGAAAGCAGGGAAAGGATCCCTCATCTCGAGCTCCGAGGGGGAAACGGGTCTCCTCTGGATGTGGGCGGGACCATCGTGCTTCCTCTCGAGTGGAGACGGGTATGGCGGTGAACTTCTTGAGTTGCAGCAAGGGTGTGAAAGACCCTTTGGAAGTTCCAGAGGTTAGGTGTCATTAGTCTCCAGACGCCTCATCGGAAATAGGCCTCATCTCGCCTGGAAGGGAGAACTTCCTGGATTTTCTCGAGTTGCGTCAGGTGTTGTCGAGTTACAACGGGGACCTCATGGACCCGCCCTGGTGGCCTCAGGAGAGGCTAGTCCCCATGCGAGTTGCTAGGGGGCCTCTCGGGATTCCTCTCCCGTCGATACCGGGGCCAAAAACCTTGTGTGGAGTCAGGGCCGGAACCGAGGATTCCTCTCAGGGGCTGACATGGATCTTTGGGTACTTCTGGAGTCTCCCCAGGGGAGTCAGGCCTCGTCTCGAGTGGGGGCATGCACGTGCGCTTTCCTTCCAGGCTGTAGCAGCACTGTCACGCTTCCCGTGGCCTGGATCAAAGGATCTGTGGTTTTCCATCGAGGCTTTCCCTCGAGGCTTTCCCACAGGGCTGTCCCACGTGCCACCGTGGTGTGAGTCGATCCTCGGCGTGAAAGATGAGCCAGTGTAGGGCAAAGAGGTTCCTCTGGAATGGACTGAGACATCTGGGGGACTCTTGGAATGGTGGTACGACCATGGAGTTCCTCTCGCCTTTCCTGTTGAGAGTACCTCCTCTTGAGATGCGATGGGAATGCCGGGAATTTTTTCCCGTTGAAAGCAGGGAAAGGATCCCTCATCTCGAGCTACGAGGGGGAAACGGGGCTCCTCTGGATGTGGGCGGGACCATCGTGCTTCCTCTCGAGTGGAGACGGGTATGGCGGTGAACTTCTTGAGTTGCAGCAAGGGTGTGAAAGACCCTTTCGATGTTCCAGAGGTTAGGTGTCATTAGTCTCCAGACGCCTCATCGGAAATAGGCCTCATCTCGCCTGGAAGGGAGAACTTCCTGGATTTTCTCGAGTTGCGTCAGGTGTTGTCGAGTTACGACGGGGACCTCAGGGACCCGCCCTGGTGGCCTCAGGAGAGGCCAGTTCCCATGCGAGTTGCTATCGGGCCTCTCGGGATTCCTCTCCCATCGATACCGGGGCCATAAACCTTGTGTGGAGTCAGGGCCGGAACCGAGGATTCCTCTCAGGGGCTGACATGGATCTTTGGGTACTTCTGGAGTCTCCCCAGGGGAGTCAGGCCTCGTCTCGAGTGGGGGCATGCACGTTCGCTTTCCTTCCAGGCTGTAGCAGCAATGTCACGGTTCCCGTCGCGTGGATCAAAGGATCTGTGGTTTTCCCTTGAGGCTTTCCCTCGAGGCTTTCCCACAGGGCTGTCCCACGTGCCACCGTGGTGTGAGTCGATCCTCGGCGTGAAAGATGAGCCAGTGCAGGGCAAAGAGGTTCCTCTGGAATGGACTGAGACATCTGGGGGACTCTTGGAATGGTGGTACGACCATGGAGTTCCTCTCGCCCTTCCTGTTGAGAGTGCCTTCTCTTGAGATGCGACGGGAACGCCGGGAATTCTTTCCCGTTGAAAGCAGGGAAAGGATCCCACATCTCGAGCTACGAGGGGGAAACGGGTCTCCTCTGGATGTGGGCGGGACCATCGTGCTTCCTCTCGAGTGGAGACGGGTATGGCGGTGAACTTCTTGAGTTGCTGAAGGGTGTGAAAGACCCTTTCGACGTTCCAGAGGTTAGGTGGCATTAGTCTCCAGACGCCTCATCGGAAATAGGTCTCATCTCGCCTGGAAGGGAGAACTTCCTGGATTTTCTCGAGTTGCGGCAGGTGTTCTCGAGTTACGACGGGGACCTCAGGGACCCGCCCTGGTGGCCTCATGAACGGCCAGTCCCCATGCGAGTTGCTAGGGGGCCTCTCGGGATTCCTTTCCCGTCGATACCGGGGCCAAAAACCTTGTGTGGAGTCAGGGCCGGAACCGAGGATTCCTCTCAGGGGCTGACATGGATCTTTGGGTACTTCTGGAGTCTCCCCAGGGGAGTCAGGCCTCGTCTCCAGTGGGGGCATTCACGTGCGCTTTCCTTCCAGGCTGTAGCAGCAATGGAACGCTTCCCGTGGCGTGGATCAAAGGATCTGTGGTTTTCCCTCGAGGCTTTCCCTCGAGGCTTTCCCACAGGGCTGTCCCACGTGCCACCTTGGTGTGAGTCGATCGTCGGCGTGAAAGATGAGCCAGTGCAGGGCAAACAGGTTCCTCTGGAATGGACTGAGACATCTGGGAGACTCTTGGAATGGTGGTACGACCATGGAGTTCCCCTCGCCCTTCCTGTTGAGAGTGCCTCCTCTTGAGATGCGACGGGAACGCCGGGAATTCTTTCCCGTTGAAAGCAGGGAAAGGATCCCTCCTCTCGAGCTACGAGGGTGAAACGGGGCTCCTCTGGATGTGGGCGGGACCATCGTGCTTCCTCTCGAGTGGAGACGGGTATGGCGGTGAACTTCTTGAGTTGCAGAAGGGTGTGAAAGACCCTTTCGACGTTCCAGAGGTTAGGTGGCATTAGTCTCCAGACGCCTCATTGGAAATAGGCCTCATCTCGCCTGGAAGGGAGAACTTCCTGGATTTTCTCGAGTTGCGGCAGGTGTTCTCGAGTTACGACGGGGACCTCAGGGACCCGCCCTGGTGGCCTCAGGAACGGCCAGTCCCCATGCGAGTTGCTAGGGGGCCTCTCGGGATTCCACTCCCGTCGATACCGGGGCCAAAAACCTTGTGTGGAGTCAGGTCGGGAGCCGAGGATTCCTCTCAGGGGCTGCCATGGATCTTTGGGTACTTCTGGAGTTTCCCCAGGGGAGTCAGGCCTCGTCCCGAGAGGGGGCATGCACGTGCGCTTTCCTTCCAGGCTGTAGCAGCAATGTCACGCTTCCCGTGGCCTGGATCAAAGGATCTGTGGTTTTCCCTCGAGGCTTTCCCTCGAGGCTTTCCCACAGGGCTGTCCCACGTGCCACCGTGGTGTGAGTCGATCCTCGGCGTGAAAGATGAGCCAGTGTAGGGCAAAGAGGTTCCTCTGGAATGGACTGAGACATCTGGGGGACTCTTGGAATGGTGGTACGACCATGGAGTTCCTCTCGCCTTTCCTGTTGAGAGTGCCTCCTCTTGAGATGCGATGGGAATGCCGGGAATTCTTTCCCGTTGAAAGCAGGGAAAGGATCCCTCATCTCGAGATACGAGGGGGATACGGGGCTCCTCTGGATGTGGGCGGGACCATCGTGCTTCCTCTCGAGTGGAGACGGGTATGGCGGTGAACTTCTTGAGTTGCAGCAAGGGTGTGAAAGACCCTTTCGAAGTTCCAGAGGTTAGGTGTCATTAGTCTCCAGACGCCTCATCGGAAATAGGCCTCATCTCGCCTGGAAGGGAGAACTTCCTGGATTTTCTCCAGTTGCGGCAGGTGTTCTCGAGTTACGACGGGGACCTCAGGGACCCGCCCTGGTGGCCTCAGGAGAGGCCAGTCCCCATGCGAGTTGCTAGGGGGCCTCTCGGGATTCCTCTCCCGTCGATACCGGGGCCAAAAACCTTGTGTGGAGTCAGGGCCGGAACCGAGGATTCCTCTCAGGGGCTGACATGGATCTTTGGGTACTTCTGGATTCTCCCCAGGGGAGTCAGGCCTCGTCTCGAGTGGGGGCATGCACGTGCGCTTTCCTTCCAGGCTGTAGCAGCAATGTAACGCTTCCCGTCGCGTGGATCAAAGGATCTGTGGTTTTCCCTCGAGGCTTTCGCACAGGGCTGTCCCACGTTCCACCGTGGTGTGAGTCGATCCTCGACGTGAAAGATGAGCCAGTGCAGGGCAAAGAGGTTCCTCTGGAATGGACTATGACATCTGGGGGACTCTTGGAATGGTGGTAAGACCATGGAGTTACTCTCGCCTTTCCTGTTGAGAGTGCCTCCTCTTGAGATGCGACGGGAATGCCGGGAATTCTTTCCCGTTGAAAGCAGGGAAAGGATCCCTCATCTCGAGCTCCGAGGGGGAAACGGGGCTCCTCTGGATGTGGGCGGGACCATCGTGCTTCCTCTCGAGTGGAGACGGGTACGGCGTTGAACTTCTTGAGTTGCAGCAAGGGTGTGAAAGACCCTTTCGAAGTTCCAGAGGTTAGGTGTCATTAGTCTCCAGACGCCTCATCGGAAATAGGCCTCATCTCGCCTGGAAGGGAGAACTTCCTGGATTTTCTCGAGTTGCGTCAGGTGTTCTCGAGTTACGACGGGGACCTCAGGGACCCGCCCTGGTGGCCTCAGTAGACGCCAGTCCCCATGCGAGTTGCTAGGGGGCCTCTCGGGATTCCTCTCCCGTCGATACCCGGGCCAAAAACCTTGTGTGGAGTCAGGGCCGGAACCGAGGATTCGTCTCCAGGGCTGACATGGATCTTTGGGTACTTGTGGAGTCTCCCCAGGGGAGTCAGGCCTCGTCTCGAGTGGGGGCATGCACGTGCGCTTTCCTTCCAGGCTGTAGCAGCAATGTCACGCTTCCCGTCGCGTGGATCAAAGGATCTGTGGTTTTACCTCAAGGCTTTCCCTCGAGGCTTTCCCACAGGGCTGTCCCACGTGCCACCGTGGTGTGAGTCGATCCTCGGCGTGAAAGATGAGCCAGTGCAGGGCAAGGAGGTTCCTCTGGAATGGACTGAGACATCTGGGGGACTCTTGGAATGGTGGTACGACCATGGAGTTCCTCTCGCCTTTCCTGTTGAGAGTGCCTCCTCTTGAGATGCGACGGGAACGCCGGGAATTCGTTCCCGTTGAAAGCAGGGAAAGGATCCCTCATCTCGAGCTACGAGGGTAAACGGGGCTCCTCTGGATGTGGGCGGGACCATCGTGCTTCCTCTCGAGTGGAGACGGGTATGGCGGTGAACTTCTTGAGTTGCAGAAGGGTGTGAAAGACCCTTTCGACGTTCCAGAGGTTAGGTGGCATTAGTCTCCAGACGCCTCATTGGAAATAGGCCTCATCTCGCCTGGAAGGGAGAACTTCCTGGATTTTCTCGAGTTGCGGCAGGTGTTCTCGAGTTACGACGGGGACCTCAGGGACCCGCCCTGGTGGCCTCAGGAACGGCCAGTCCCCATGCGAGTTGCTAGGGGGCCTCTCGGGATTCCACTCCCGTCGATACCGGGGCCAAAAACCTTGTGTGGAGTCAGGTCGGGAGCCGAGGATTCCTCTCAGGGGCTGCCATGGATCTTTGGGTACTTCTGGAGTTTCCCCAGGGGAGTCAGGCCTCGTCCCGAGAGGGGGCATGCACGTGCGCTTTCCTTCCAGGCTGTAGCAGCAATGTCACGCTTCCCGTGGCCTGGATCAAAGGATCTGTGGTTTTCCCTCGAGGCTTTCCCTCGAGGCTTTCCCACAGGGCTGTCCCACGTGCCACCGTGGTGTGAGTCGATCCTCGGCGTGAAAGATGAGCCAGTGTAGGGCAAAGAGGTTCCTCTGGAATGGACTGAGACATCTGGGGGACTCTTGGAATGGTGGTACGACCATGGAGTTCCTCTCGCCTTTCCTGTTGAGAGTGCTTCCTCTTGAGATGCGATGGGAATGCCGGGAATTCTTTCCCGTTGAAAGCAGGGAAAGGATCCCTCATCTCGAGCTACGAGGGGGAAACGGGGCTCCTCTGGATGTGGGCGGGACCATCGTGCTTCCTCTCGAGTGGAGACGGGTATGGCGGTGAACTTCTTGAGTTGCAGCAAGGGTGTGAAAGACCCTTTCGAAGTTCCAGAGGTTAGGTGTCATTAGTCTCCAGACGCCTCATCGGAAATAGGCCTCATCTCGCCTGGAAGGGAGAACTTCCTGGATTTTCTCCAGTTGCGGCAGGTGTTCTCGAGTTACGACGGGGACCTCAGGGACCCGCCCTGGTGGCCTCAGGAGAGGCCAGTCCCCATGCGAGTTGCTAGGGGGCCTCTCGGGATTCCTCTCCCGTCGATACCGGGGCCAAAAACCTTGTGTGGAGTCAGGGCCGGAACCGAGGATTCCTCTCAGGGGCTGACATGGATCTTTGGGTACTTCTGGATTCTCCCCAGGGGAGTCAGGCCTCGTCTCGAGTGGGGGCATGCACGTGCGCTTTCCTTCCAGGCTGTAGCAGCAATGTAACGCTTCCCGTCGCGTGGATCAAAGGATCTGTGGTTTTCCCTCGAGGCTTTCGCACAGGGCTGTCCCACGTTCCACCGTGGTGTGAGTCGATCCTCGGCGTGAAAGATGAGCCAGTGCAGGGCAAAGAGGTTCCTCTGGAATGGACTATGACATCTGGGGGACTCTTGGAATGGTGGTAAGACCATGGAGTTCCTCTCGCCTTTCCTGTTGAGAGTGCCTCCTCTTGAGATGCGACGGGAATGCCGGGAATTCTTTCCCGTTGAAAGCAGGGAAAGGATCCCTCATCTCGAGCTCCGAGGGGGAAACGGGGCTCCTCTGGATGTGGGCGGGACCATCGTGCTTCCTCTCGAGTGGAGACGGGTACGGCGTTGAACTTCTTGAGTTGCAGCAAGGGTGTGAAAGACCCTTTCGAAGTTCCAGAGGTTAGGTGTCATTAGTCTCCAGACGCCTCATCGGAAATAGGCCTCATCTCGCCTGGAAGGGAGAACTTCCTGGATTTTCTCGAGTTGCGGCAGGTGTTCTCGAGTTACGACGGGGACCTCAGGGACCCGCCCTGGTGGCCTCAGGAGAGGCCAGTCCCCATGCGAGTTGCTAGGGGGCCTCTCGGCATTCCTCTCCCGTCGATACCGGGGCCAAAAACCTTGTGTGGAGTCAGGGCCGGAACCGAGGATTCCTCTCAGGGGCTGACATGGATCTTTGGGTACTTGTGGAGTCTCCCCAGGGGAGTCAGGCCTCGTCTCGAGTGGGGGCATGCACGTGCGCTTTCCTTCCAGGCTGTAGCAGCAATGTCACGCTTCCCGTCGCGAGGATCAAAGGATCTGTGGTTTTCCCTCGAGGATTTCCCTAGAGGCTTTCCCACAGGGCTGTCCCACGTGCCACCGTGGTGTGAGTCGATCCTCGGCGTGAAAGATGAGCCAGTGCAGGGCATAGAGTTTCCTCTGGAATGGACTGAGACATCTGGGGGACTCTTGGAATGGTGGTACGACCATGGAGTTCCTCTCGCCTTTCCTGTTGAGAGTGCCTCCTCTTGAGATGCGACGGGAACGCCGGGAATTCTTTCCCGTTGAAAGCAGGGAAAGGATCCCTCATATCGAGCTCCGAGGGGGAAACGGGGCTCCTCTGGATGTGGGCGGGACCATCGTGCTTCCTCTCGAGTGGAGACGGGTATGGCGGTGAACTTCTTGAGTTGCAGCAAGGGTGTGAAAGACCCTTTCGAAGTTCCAGAGGTTAGGTGTCATTAGTCTACAGACGCCTCATCGGAAATAGGCCTCATCTCGCCTGGAAGGGAGAACTTCCTGGATTTTCTCGAGTTGCGGCAGGTGTTCTCGAGTTACGACGGGGACCTCAGGGACCCGCCCTGGTGGCCTCAGGAGAGGCCAGTCCCCATGCGAGTTGCTAGGGGGCCTCTCGGGATTCCTCTCCCGTCGATACCGGGGCCAAAAACCTTGTGTGGAGTCAGGGCCGGAACCGAGGATTCCTCTCAGGGGCTGACATGGATCTTTGGGTACTTCTGGATTCTCCCCAGGGGAGTCAGGCCTCGTCTCGAGTGGGGGCATGCACGTGCGCTTTCCTTCCAGGCTGTAGCAGCAATGTCACGCTTCCCGTCGCGTGGATCAAAGGATCTGTGGTTTTCCCTCGAGGCTTTCGCACAGGGCTGTCCCACGTTCCACCGTGGTGTGAGTCGATCCTCGGCGTGAAAGATGAGCCAGTGCAGGGCAAACAGGTTCCTCTGGAATGGACTATGACATCTGGGGGACTCTTGGAATGGTGGTAAGACCATGGAGTTACTCTCGCCTTTCCTGTTGAGAGTGCCTCCTCTTGAGATGCGACGGGAATGCCGGGAATTCTTTCCCGTTGAAAGCAGGGAAAGGATCCCTCATCTCGAGCTCCGAGGGGGAAACGGGGCTCCTCTGGATGTGGGCGGGACCATCGTGCTTCCTCTCGAGTGGAGACGGGTACGGCGTTGAACTTCTTGAGTTGCAGCAAGGGTGTGAAAGACCCTTTCGAAGTTCCAGAGGTTAGGTGTCATTAGTCTCCAGACGCCTCATCGGAAATAGGCCTCATCTCGCCTGGAAGGGAGAACTTCCTGGATTTTCTCGAGTTGCGGCAGGTGTTCTCGAGTTACGACGGGGACCTCAGGGACCCGCCCTGGTGGCCTCAGTAGACGCCAGTCCCCATGCGAGTTGCTAGGGGGCCTCTCGGGATTCCTCTCCCGTCGATACCCGGGCCAAAAACCTTGTGTGGAGTCAGGGCCGGAACCGAGGATTCGTCTCCAGGGCTGACATGGATCTTTGGGTACTTGTGGAGTCTCCCCAGGGGAGTCAGGCCTCGTCTCGAGTGGGGGCATGCACGTGCGCTTTCCTTCCAGGCTGTAGCAGCAATGTCACGGTTCCCGTCGCGTGGATCAAAGGATCTGTGGTTTTACCTCAAGGCTTTCCCTCGAGGCTTTCCCACAGGGCTGTCCCACGTGCCACCGTGGTGTGAGTCGATCCTCGGCGTGAAAGATGAGCCAGTGCAGGGCAAGGAGGTTCCTCTGGAATGGACTGAGACATCTGGGGGACTCTTGGAATGGTGGTACGACCATGGAGTTCCTCTCGCCTTTCCTGTTGAGAGTGCCTCCTCTTGAGATGCGACGGGAACGCCGGGAATTCTTTCCCGTTGAAAGCAGGGAAAGGATCCCTCATCTCGAGCTACGAGGGGAAACGGGGCTCCTCTGGATGTGGGCGGGACCATCGTGCTTCCTCTCGAGTGGAGACGGGTATGGCGGTGAACTTCTTGATTTGTAGCAAGGGTTTGAAAGACCCTTTCGAAGTTCCAGAGGTTAGGTGTCATTAGTCTCCAGACGCCTCATCGGAAATAGGCCTCATCTCGCCTGGAAGGGAGAACTTCCTGGATTTTCTCGAGTTGCGTCAGGTGTTGTCGAGTTACGACGGGGACCTCAGGGACCTGCCCTGGTGGCCTCATTAGAGGCCAGTCCCCATGCGAGTTGCAAGGGGGCCTCTCGGGATTGCTCTCCCGTCGATACCGGGGCCAAAAACCTTGTGTGGAGTCAGGGCCGGAACCGAGGATTCCTCTCAGCGGCTGACATGGATCTTTGGGTACTTCTGGAGTCTCCCCAGGGGAGTCAGGCCTCGTCTCGAGTGGGGGCATGCACGTGCGCTTTCCTTCCAGGCTGTAGCAGCAATGGAACGCTTCCCGTGTCGTGGATCAAAGGATCTGTGGTTTTCCCTCGAGGCTTTCCCTCGAGGCTTTCCCACAGGGCTGTCCCACGTGCCACCGTGGTGTGAGTCGATCCTCGGCGTGAAAGATGAGCCAGTGCAGGGCAAACAGGTTCCTCTGGAATGGACTGAGACATCTGGGGGACTCTTGGAATGGTGGTACGACCATGGAGTTCCTCTCGCCCTTCCTGTTGAGAGTGCCTCCTTTTGAGATGCGACGGGAACGCCGGGAATTCTTTCCCGTTGAAAGCAGGGAAAGGATCCCTCCTCTCGAGCTACGAGGGTGAAACGGGTCTCCTCTGGATGTGGGCGGGACCATCGTGCTTCCTCTCGAGTGGAGACGGGTATGGCGGTGAACTTCTTGAGTTGCAGAAGGGTGTGAAAGACCCTTCCGACGTTCCAGAGGTTAGGTGGCATTAGTCTCCAGACGCCTCATTGGAAATAGGCCTCATCTCGCCTGGAAGGGAGAACTTCCTGGATTTTCTCGAGTTGCGGCAGGTGTTCTCGAGTTACGACGGGGACCTCAGGGACCCGCCCTGGTGGCCTCAGGAACGGCCAGTCCCCATGCGAGTTGCTAGGGGCCCTCTCGGGATTCCTCTCCCGTCGATACCGGGGCCAAAAACCTTGTGTGGAATCAGGTCTGGAACCGAGGATTCCTCTCAGGGGCTGACATGGATCTTTGGGTACTTCTGGAGTTTCCCCAGGGGAGTCAGGCCTCGTCTCGAGTGGGGGCCTGCACGTGCGCTTTCCCTCCAGGCTGTAGCAGCAATGTCACGCTTCCCGTGGCGTGGATCACAGGATCTGTGGTTTTCCCTCGAGGCTTTCCCTCGAGGCTTTCCCACAGGGCTGTCCCACGTGCCACCGTGGTGTGAGTCGATCCTCTGCGTGAAAGATGAGCCAGTGCAGGGCAAAGAGGTTCCTCTGGAATGGACTGAGACATCTGGGGGACTCTTGGAATGGTGGTACGACCATGGAGTTCCCCTCGCCCTTCCTGTTGAGAGTGCCTCCTCTTGAGATGCGACGGGAACGCCGGGAATTCTTTCCCGTTGAAAGCAGGGAAAGGATCCCTCCTCTCGAGCTACGAGGGTGAAACGGGGCTCCTCTGGATGTGGGCGGGACCATCGTGCTTCCTCTCGAGTGGAGACGGGTATGGCGGTGAACTTCTTGAGTTGCAGAAGGGTGTGAAAGACCCTTTCGACGTTCCAGAGGTTAGGTGGCATTAGTCTCCAGACGCCTCATTGGAAATAGGCCTCATCTCGCCTGGAAGGGAGAACTTCCTGGATTTTCTCGAGTTGCGGCAGGTGTTCTCGAGTTACGACGGGGACCTCAGGGACCCGCCCTGGTGGCCTCAGGAACGGCCAGTCCCCATGCGAGTTGCTAGGGGGCCTCTCGGGATTCCACTCCCGTCGATACCGGGGCCAAAAACCTTGTGTGGAGTCAGGTCGGGAGCCGAGGATTCCTCTCAGGGGCTGCCATGGATCTTTGGGTACTTCTGGAGTTTCCCCAGGGGAGTCAGGCCTCGTCCCGAGAGGGGGCATGCACTTGCGCTTTCCTTCCAGGCTGTAGCAGCAATGTCACGCTTCCCGTGGCCTGGATCAAAGGATCTGTGGTTTTCCCTCGAGGCTTTCCCTCGAGGCTTTCCCACAGGGCTGTCCCACGTGCCACCGTGGTGTGAGTCGATCCTCGGCGTGAAAGATGAGCCAGTGTAGGGCAAAGAGGTTCCTCTGGAATGGACTGAGACATCTGGGGGACTCTTGGAATGGTGGTACGACCATGGAGTTCCTCTCGCCTTTCCTGTTGAGAGTGCCTCCTCTTGAGATGCGATGGGAATGCCGGGAATTCTTTCCCGTTGAAAGCAGGGAAAGGATCCCTCATCTCGAGCTACGAGGGGGAAACGGGGCTCCTCTGGATGTGGGCGGGACCATCGTGCTTCCTCTCGAGTGGAGACGGGTATGGCGGTGAACTTCTTGAGTTGCAGCAAGGGTGTGAAAGACCCTTTCGAAGTTCCAGAGGTTAGGTGTCATTAGTCTCCAGACGCCTCATCGGAAATAGGCCTCATCTCGCCTGGAAGGGAGAACTTCCTGGATTTTCTCCAGTTGCGGCAGGTGTTCTCGAGTTACGACGGGGACCTCAGGGACCCGCCCTGGTGGCCTCAGGAGAGGCCAGTCCCCATGCGAGTTGCTAGGGGGCCTCTCGGGATTCCTCTCCCGTCGATACCGGGGCCAAAAACCTTGTGTGGAGTCAGGGCCGGAACCGAGGATTCCTCTCAGGGGCTGACATGGATCTTTGGGTACTTCTGGATTCTCCCCAGGGGAGTCAGGCCTCGTCTCGAGTGGGGGCATGCACGTGCGCTTTCCTTCCAGGCTGTAGCAGCAATGTAACGCTTCCCGTCGCGTGGATCAAAGGATCTGTGGTTTTCCCTCGAGGCTTTCGCACAGGGCTGTCCCACGTTCCACCGTGGTGTGAGTCGATCCTCGGCGTGAAAGATGAGCCAGTGCAGGGCAAAGAGGTTCCTCTGGAATGGACTATGACATCTGGGGGACTCTTGGAATGGTGGTAAGACCATGGAGTTCCTCTCGCCTTTCCTGTTGAGAGTGCCTCCTCTTGAGATGCGACGGGAATGCCGGGAATTCTTTCCCGTTGAAAGCAGGGAAAGGATCCCTCATCTCGAGCTCCGAGGGGGAAACGGGGCTCCTCTGGATGTGGGCGGGACCATCGTGCTTCCTCTCGAGTGGAGACGGGTACGGCGTTGAACTTCTTGAGTTGCAGCAAGGGTGTGAAAGACCCTTTCGAAGTTCCAGAGGTTAGGTGTCATTAGTCTCCAGACGCCTCATCGGAAATAGGCCTCATCTCGCCTGGAAGGGAGAACTTCCTGGATTTTCTCGAGTTGCGTCAGGTGTTCTCGAGTTACGACGGGGACCTCAGGGACCCGCCCTGGTGGCCTCAGTAGACGCCAGTCCCCATGCGAGTTGCTAGGGGGCCTCTCGGGATTCCTCTCCCGTCGATACCCGGGCCAAAAACCTTGTGTGGAGTCAGGGCCGGAACCGAGGATTCGTCTCAAGGGCTGACATGGATCTTTGGGTACTTGTGGAGTCTCCCCAGGGGAGTCAGGCCTCGTCTCGAGTGGGGGCATGCACGTGCGCTTTCCTTCCAGGCTGTAGCAGCAATGTCACGCTTCCCGTCGCGTGGATCAAAGGATCTGTGGTTTTACCTCAAGGCTTTCCCTCGAGGCTTTCCCACAGGGCTGTCCCACGTGCCACCGTGGTGTGAGTCGATCCTCGGCGTGAAAGATGAGCCAGTGCAGGGCAAGGAGGTTCCTCTGGAATGGACTGAGACATCTGGGGGACTCTTGGAATGG
This sequence comes from Capricornis sumatraensis, assembly GCF_032405125.1. Taxonomy (NCBI): domain Eukaryota; kingdom Metazoa; phylum Chordata; class Mammalia; order Artiodactyla; family Bovidae; genus Capricornis; species Capricornis sumatraensis. Next base: position 5,696,107 of record NW_027184618.1, read on the forward strand.
TGGTACGACCATGGAGTTCCTCTCGCCTTTCCTGTTGAGAGTGCCTCCTCTTGAGATGCGACGGGAACGCCGGGAATTCGTTCCCGTTGAAAGCAGGGAAAGGATCCCTCATCTCGAGCTACGAGGGTAAACGGGGCTCCTCTGGATGTGGGCGGGACCATCGTGCTTCCTCTCGAGTGGAGACGGGTATGGCGGTGAACTTCTTGAGTTGCAGCAAGGGTGTGAAAGACCCTTTCGAAGTTCCAGAGGTTAGGTGTCATTAGTCTCCAGACGCCTCATCGGAAATAGGCCTCATCTCGCCTGGAAGGGAGAACTTCCTGGATTTTCTCGAGTTGCGGCAGGTGTTCTCGAGTTACGACGGGGACCTCAGGGACCCGCCCTGGTGGCCTCAGGAGAGGCCAGTCCCCATGCGAGTTGCTAGGGGGCCTCTCGGCATTCCTCTCCCGTCGATACCGGGGCCAAAAACCTTGTGTGGAGTCAGGGCCGGAACCGAGGATTCCTCTCAGGGGCTGACATGGATCTTTGGGTACTTGTGGAGTCTCCCCAGGGGAGTCAGGCCTCGTCTCGAGTGGGGGCATGCACGTGCGCTTTCCTTCCAGGCTGTAGCAGCAATGTCACGCTTCCCGTCGCGAGGATCAAAGGATCTGTGGTTTTCCCTCGAGGATTTCCCTAGAGGCTTTCCCACAGGGCTGTCCCACGTGCCACCGTGGTGTGAGTCGATCCTCGGCGTGAAAGATGAGCCAGTGCAGGGCATAGAGTTTCCTCTGGAATGGACTGAGACATCTGGGGGACTCTTGGAATGGTGGTACGACCATGGAGTTCCTCTCGCCTTTCCTGTTGAGAGTGCCTCCTCTTGAGATGCGACGGGAACGCCGGGAATTCTTTCCCGTTGAAAGCAGGGAAAGGATCCCTCATATCGAGCTCCGAGGGGGAAACGGGGCTCCTCTGGATGTGGGCGGGACCATCGTGCTTCCTCTCGAGTGGAGACGGGTATGGCGGTGAACTTCTTGAGTTGCAGCAAGGGTGTGAAAGACCCTTTCGAAGTTCCAGAGGTTAGGTGTCATTAGTCTACAGACGCCTCATCGGAAATAGGCCTCATCTCGCCTGGAAGGGAGAACTTCCTGGATTTTCTCGAGTTGCGGCAGGTGTTCTCGAGTTACGACGGGGACCTCAGGGACCCGCCCTGGTGGCCTCAGGAGAGGCCAGTCCCCATGCGAGTTGCTAGGGGGCCTCTCGGGATTCCTCTCCCGTCGATACCGGGGCCAAAAACCTTGTGTGGAGTCAGGGCCGGAACCGAGGATTCCTCTCAGGGGCTGACATGGATCTTTGGGTACTTCTGGATTCTCCCCAGGGGAGTCAGGCCTCGTCTCGAGTGGGGGCATGCACGTGCGCTTTCCTTCCAGGCTGTAGCAGCAATGTCACGCTTCCCGTCGCGTGGATCAAAGGATCTGTGGTTTTCCCTCGAGGCTTTCGCACAGGGCTGTCCCACGTTCCACCGTGGTGTGAGTCGATCCTCGGCGTGAAAGATGAGCCAGTGCAGGGCAAACAGGTTCCTCTGGAATGGACTATGACATCTGGGGGACTCTTGGAATGGTGGTAAGACCATGGAGTTACTCTCGCCTTTCCTGTTGAGAGTGCCTCCTCTTGAGATGCGACGGGAATGCCGGGAATTCTTTCCCGTTGAAAGCAGGGAAAGGATCCCTCATCTCGAGCTCCGAGGGGGAAACGGGGCTCCTCTGGATGTGGGCGGGACCATCGTGCTTCCTCTCGAGTGGAGACGGGTACGGCGTTGAACTTCTTGAGTTGCAGCAAGGGTGTGAAAGACCCTTTCGAAGTTCCAGAGGTTAGGTGTCATTAGTCTCCAGACGCCTCATCGGAAATAGGCCTCATCTCGCCTGGAAGGGAGAACTTCCTGGATTTTCTCGAGTTGCGTCAGGTGTTCTCGAGTTACGACGGGGACCTCAGGGACCCGCCCTGGTGGCCTCAGTAGACGCCAGTCCCCATGCGAGTTGCTAGGGGGCCTCTCAGGATTCCTCTCCCGTCGATACCCGGGCCAAAAACCTTGTGTGGAGTCAGGGCCGGAACCGAGGATTCGTCTCAAGGGCTGACATGGATCTTTGGGTACTTGTGGAGTCTCCCCAGGGGAGTCAGGCCTCGTCTCGAGTGGGGGCATGCACGTGCGCTTTCCTTCCAGGCTGTAGCAGCAATGTCACGGTTCCCGTCGCGTGGATCAAAGGATCTGTGGTTTTACCTCAAGGCTTTCCCTCGAGGCTTTCCCACAGGGCTGTCCCACGTGCCACCGTGGTGTGAGTCGATCCTCGGCGTGAAAGATGAGCCAGTGCAGGGCAAGGAGGTTCCTCTGGAATGGACTGAGACATCTGGGGGACTCTTGGAATGGTGGTACGACCATGGAGTTCCTCTCGCCTTTCCTGTTGAGAGTGCCTCCTCTTGAGATGCGACGGGAACGCCGGGAATTCTTTCCCGTTGAAAGCAGGGAAAGGATCCCTCATCTCGAGCTACGAGGGGAAACGGGGCTCCTCTGGATGTGGGCGGGACCATCGTGCTTCCTCTCGAGTGGAGACGGGTATGGCGGTGAACTTCTTGATTTGTAGCAAGGGTTTGAAAGACCCTTTCGAAGTTCCAGAGGTTAGGTGTCATTAGTCTCCAGACGCCTCATCGGAAATAGGCCTCATCTCGCCTGGAAGGGAGAACTTCCTGGATTTTCTCGAGTTGCGTCAGGTGTTGTCGAGTTACGACGGGGACCTCAGGGACCCGCCCTGGTGGCCTCATTAGAGGCCAGTCCCCATGCGAGTTGCAAGGGGGCCTCTCGGGATTGCTCTCCCGTCGATACCGGGGCCAAAAACCTTGTGTGGAGTCAGGGCCGGAACCGAGGATTCCTCTCAGCGGCTGACATGGATCTTTGGGTACTTCTGGAGTCTCCCCAGGGGAGTCAGGCCTCGTCTCGAGTGGGGGCATGCACGTGCGCTTTCCTTCCAGGCTGTAGCAGCAATGGAACGCTTCCCGTGTCGTGGATCAAAGGATCTGTGGTTTTCCCTCGAGGCTTTCCCTCGAGGCTTTCCCACAGGGCTGTCCCACGTGCCACCGTGGTGTGAGTCGATCCTCGGCGTGAAAGATGAGCCAGTGCAGGGCAAACAGGTTCCTCTGGAATGGACTGAGACATCTGGGGGACTCTTGGAATGGTGGTACGACCATGGAGTTCCTCTCGCCCTTCCTGTTGAGAGTGCCTCCTTTTGAGATGCGACGGGAACGCCGGGAATTCTTTCCCGTTGAAAGCAGGGAAAGGATCCCTCCTCTCGAGCTACGAGGGTGAAACGGGTCTCCTCTGGATGTGGGCGGGACCATCGTGCTTCCTCTCGAGTGGAGACGGGTATGGCGGTGAACTTCTTGAGTTGCAGAAGGGTGTGAAAGACCCTTCCGACGTTCCAGAGGTTAGGTGGCATTAGTCTCCAGACGCCTCATTGGAAATAGGCCTCATCTCGCCTGGAAGGGAGAACTTCCTGGATTTTCTCGAGTTGCGGCAGGTGTTCTCGAGTTACGACGGGGACCTCAGGGACCCGCCCTGGTGGCCTCAGGAACGGCCAGTCCCCATGCGAGTTGCTAGGGGCCCTCTCGGGATTCCTCTCCCGTCGATACCGGGGCCAAAAACCTTGTGTGGAATCAGGTCTGGAACCGAGGATTCCTCTCAGGGGCTGACATGGATCTTTGGGTACTTCTGGAGTTTCCCCAGGGGAGTCAGGCCTCGTCTCGAGTGGGGGCCTGCACGTGCGCTTTCCCTCCAGGCTGTAGCAGCAATGTCACGCTTCCCGTGGCGTGGATCACAGGATCTGTGGTTTTCCCTCGAGGCTTTCCCTCGAGGCTTTCCCACAGGGCTGTCCCACGTGCCACCGTGGTGTGAGTCGATCCTCTGCGTGAAAGATGAGCCAGTGCAGGGCAAAGAGGTTCCTCTGGAATGGACTGAGACATCTGGGGGACTCTTGGAATGGTGGTACGACCATGGAGTTCCCCTCGCCCTTCCTGTTGAGAGTGCCTCCTCTTGAGATGCGACGGGAACGCCGGGAATTCTTTCCCGTTGAAAGCAGGGAAAGGATCCCTCCTCTCGAGCTACGAGGGTGAAACGGGGCTCCTCTGGATGTGGGCGGGACCATCGTGCTTCCTCTCGAGTGGAGACGGGTATGGCGGTGAACTTCTTGAGTTGCAGAAGGGTGTGAAAGACCCTTTCGACGTTCCAGAGGTTAGGTGGCATTAGTCTCCAGACGCCTCATTGGAAATAGGCCTCAACTCGCCTGGAAGGGAGAACTTCCTGGATTTTCTCGAGTTGCGGCAGGTGTTCTCGAGTTACGACGGGGACCTCAGGGACCCGCCCTGGTGGCCTCAGGGGAGGCCAGTCCCCATGCGAGTTGCTAGGGGGCCTCTCGGGATTCCACTCCCGTCGATACCGGGGCCAAAAACCTTGTGTGGAGTCAGGTCGGGAGCCGAGGATTCCTCTCAGGGGCTGCCAAGAATCTTTGGGTACTTCTGGAGTTTCCCCAGGGGAGTCAGGCCTCGTGCCGAGTGGGGGCATGGACGTGCGCTTTCCTTCCAGGCTGTAGCAGCAATGTCACGCTTCCCGTGGCCTGGATCAAAGGATCTGTGGTTTTCCCTCGAGGCTTTCCCTCGAGGCTTTCCCACAGGGCTGTCCCACGTGCCACCGTGGTGTGAGTCGATCCTCGGCGTGAAAGATGAGCCAGTGTAGGGCAAAGAGGTTCCTCTGGAATGGACTGAGACATCTGGGGGACTCTTGGAATGGTGGTACGACCATGGAGTTCCTCTCGCCTTTCCTGTTGAGAGTGCCTCCTCTTGAGATGCGATGGGAACGCCGGGAATTCTTTCCCGTTGAAAGCAGGGAAAGGATCCCTCATCTCGAGCTACGAGGGGGAAACGGGGCTCCTCTGGATGTGGGCGGGACCATCGTGCTTCCTCTCGAGTGGAGACGGGTATGGCGGTGAACTTCTTGAGTTGCAGCAAGGGTGTGAAAGACCCTTTCGAAGTTCCATAGGTTAGGTGTCATTAGTCTCCAGACGCCTCATCGGAAATAGGCCTCATCTCGCCTGGAAGGGAGAACTTCCTGGATTTTCTCGAGTTGCGTCAGGTGTTCTCGAGTTACGACGGGGACCTCAGGGACCCGCCCTGGTGGCCTCAGGAGAGGCCAGTTCCCATGCGAGTTGCTATGGGGCCTCTCGGGATTCCTCTCCCGTCGATACCGGGGCCATAAACCTTGTGTGGAGTCAGGGCCGGAACCGAGAATTCCTCTCAGGGGCTGACATGGATCTTTGGGTACTTCTGGAGTCTCCCCAGGGGAGTCAGGCCTCGTCTCGAGTGGGGGCATGCACGTTCGCTTTCCTTCCAGGCTGTAGCAGCAATGTCACGCTTCCCGTCGCGTGGATCAAAGGATCTGTGGTTTTCCCTCGAGGCTTTCCCTCGAGGCTTTCCCACAGGGCTGTCCCACGTGCCACCGTGGTGTGAGTCGATCCTCGGCGTGAAAGATGAGCCAGTGCAGGGCAAAGAGGTTCCTCTGGAATGGACTGAGACATCTGGGGGACTCTTGGAATGGTGGTACGACCATGGAGTTCCTCTCGCCCTTCCTGTTGAGAGTGCCTTCCCTTGAGATGCGACGGGAACGCCGGGAATTCTTTCCCGTTGAAAGCAGGGAAAGGATCCCCCATCTCGAGCTACGAGGGGGAAACGGGTCTCCTCTGGATGTGTGCGGGACCATCGTGCTTCCTCTCGAGTGGAGACGGGTATGGCGGTGAACTTCTTGAGTTGCTGAAGGGTGTGAAAGACCCTTTCGACGTTCCAGAGGTTAGGTGGCATTAGTCTCCAGACGCCTCATTGGAAATAGGCCTCATCTCGCCTGGAAGGGAGAACTTACTGGATTTTCTCGAGTTGCGGCAGGTGTTCTCGAGTTACGACGGGGACCTCAGGGACCCGCCCTGGTGGCCTCATGAACGGCCAGTCCCCATGCGAGTTGCTAGGTGGCCTCTCGGGAATCCTCTCCCGTCGATACCGGGGCCAAAAACCTTGTGTGGAGTCAGGGCCGGAACCGAGGATTCCTCTCAGGGGCTGACATGGATCTTTGGGTACTTCTGGAGTCTCCCCAGGGGAGTCAGGCCTCGTCTCGTGTGGGGGCATGCACGTGCGCTTGCCTTCCAGGCTGTAGCAGCAATGTCACGCTTCCTGCCGCCTGGATCAAAGGATCTGTGGTTTTCCCTCGAGGCTTTCCCTCGAGGCTTTCCCAAAGGGCTGTCTCACGTGCCACCGTGGTGTGAGTCGATCCTCAGCGTGAAAGATGAGCCAGTGCAGGGCAAAGAGGTTCCTCTGGAATGGACTGAGACATCTGGGGGACTCTTGGAATGGTGGTACGACCATGGAGTTCCTCTCGCCTTTCCTGTTGAGAGTGCCTCCTCTTGAGATGCGACGGGAACGCCGGGAATTCTTTCCCGTTGAAAGCAGGGAAAGGATCCCTCCTCTCGAGCTACGAGGGTGAAATGGGACTCCTCTGGATGTGGGCGGGACCATCGTGCTTCCTCTCGAGTGGAGACGGGTATGGCGGTGAACTTCTTGAGTTGCAGCAAGGGTCTGAAAGACCCTTTCGAAGTTCCAGAGGTTAGGTGTCATTAGTCTCCAGACGCCTCATCGGAAATAGGCCTCATCTCGCCTGGAAGGGAGAACTTCCTGGATTTTCTCGAGTTGCGGCAGGTGTTCTCGAGTTACGACGGGGACCTCAGGGACCCGCCCTGGTGGCCTCAGGAACGGCCAGTCCCCATGCGAGTTGCTAGGGTCCCTCTCAGGATTCCTCTCCCGTCGATACCGGGGCCAAAAACCTTGTGTGGAGTCAGGGCCGGAACCGAGGATTCCTCTCAGGGGCTCACATGGATCTTTGGGTACTTCTGGAGTCTCCCCAGGGGAGTCAGGCCTCGTCTCGAGTGGGGGCATGCACGTGCGCTTTTCTTCCAGGCTGTAGCAGCAATGTCACGCTTCCCTTCGCGTGGATCAAAGGATCTGTGGTTTTCCCTCGAGGCTTTCCCTCGAGGCTTTCCCACAGGGCTGTCCCACGTGCCACCGTGGTGTGAGTCGATCCTCGGCGTGAAAGATGAGCCAGTGCAGGGCAAAGAGGTTCCTCTGGAATGGACTGAGACATCTGGGGGACTCTTGGAATGGTGGTACGACCATGGAGTTCCTCTCGCCTTTCCTGTTGAGAGTGCCTTCACTTGAGATGCGACGGGAACGCCGGGAATTCGTTCCCGTTGAAAGCAGGGAAAGGTTCCCTCATCTCGAGCTACGAGGGTAAACGGGGCTCCTCTGGATGTGGGCGGGACCATCGTGCTTCCTCTCGAGTGGAGACGGGTATGGCGGTGAACTTCTTGAGTTGCAGCAAGGGTGTGAAAGACCCTTTCGAAGTTCCAGAGGTTAGGTGTCATTAGTCTCCAGACGCCTCATCGGAAATAGGCCTCATCTCGCCTGGAAGGGAGAACTTCCTGGATTTTCTCGAGTTGCAGCAGGTGTTCTCGAGTTACGACGGGGACCTCAGGGACCCGCCCTGGTGGCCTCAGGAGAGGCCAGTCCCCATGCGAGTTGCTAGGGGGCCTCTCGGCATTCCTCTCCCGTCGATACCGGGGCCAAAAACCTTGTGTGGAGTCAGGGCCGGAACCGAGGATTCCTCTCAGGGGCTGACATGGATCTTTGGGTACTTCTGGAGTCTCCCCAGGGGAGTCAGGCCTCGTCTCGAGTGGGGGCATGCACGTGCGCTTTCCTTCCAGGCTGTAGCAGCAATGTCACGCTTCCCGTCGCGTGGATCAAAGGATCTGTGGTTTTCCCTCGAGGATTTCCCTAGAGGCTTTCCCACAGGGCTGTCCCACGTGCCACCGTGCTGTGAGTCGATCCTCGGCGTGAAAGATGAGCCAGTGCAGCGCATAGAGTTTCCTCTGGAATGGACTGAGACATCTGGGGGACTCTTGGAATGGTGGTACGACCATGGAGTTCCTCTCGCCTTTCCTGTTGAGAGTGCCTCCTCTTGAGATGCGACGGGAACGCCGGGAATTCTTTCCCGTTGAAAGCAGGGAAAGGATCCCTCATCTCGAGCTCCGAGGGGGAAACGGGGCTCCTCTGGATGTGGGCGGGACCATCGTGCTTCCTCTCGAGTGGAGACGGGTATGGCGGTGAACTTCTTGAGTTGCAGCAAGGGTGTGAAAGACCCTTTCGAAGTTCCAGAGGTTAGGTGTCATTAGTCTCCAGACGCCTCATCGGAAATAGGCCTCATCTCGCCTGGAAGGGAGAACTTCCTGGATTTTCTCGAGTTGCGGCAGGTGTTCTCGAGTTACGACGGGGACCTCAGGGACCCGCCCTGGTGGCCTCAGGAGAGGCCCGTCCACATGCGAGGTGCTAGGGGGCCTCTCGGGATTCCTCTCCCGTCGATACCGGGGCCAAAAACCTTGTGTGGAGTCAGGGCCGGAACCGAGGATTCCTCTCAGGGGCTGACATGGATCTTTGGGTACTTCTGGATTCTCCCCAGGGGAGTCAGGCCTCGTCTCGAGTGGGGGCATGCACGTGCGCTTTCCTTCCAGGCTGTAGCAGCAATGTCACGCTTCCCGTCGCGTGGATCAAAGGATCTGTGGTTTTCCCTCGAGGCTTTCGCACAGGGCTGTCCCACGTTCCACCGTGGTGTGAGTCGATCCTCGGCGTGAAAGATGAGCCAGTGCAGGGCAAAGAGGTTCCTCTGGAATGGACTATGACATCTGGGGGACTCTTGGAATGGTGGTAAGACCATGGAGTTACTCTCGCCTTTCCTGTTGAGAGTGCCTCCTCTAGAGATGCGACGGGAATGCCGGGAATTCTTTCCCGTTGAAAGCAGGGAAAGGATCCTTCATCTCGAGCTACGAGGGGGAAACGGGGCTCCTCTGGATGTGGGCGGGACCATCGTGCTTCCTTTCGAGTGGAGAAGGGTATGGCGTTGAACTTCTTGAGTTGCAGCAAGGGTGTGAAAGACCCTTTCGAAGTTCCAGAGGTTAGGTGTCATTAGTCTCCAGACGCCTCATCGGAAATAGGCCTCATCTCGCCTTGAAGGGAGAACTTCCTGGATTTTCTCGAGTTGCGTCAGGTGTTGTCGACTTACGACGGGGACCTCAGGGACCCGCCCTGGTGGCCTCAGGAGACGCCAGTCCCCATGCGAGTTGCTAGGGGGCCTCTCGGGATTCCTCTCCCGTCGATACCGGGGCCAAAAACCTTGTGTGGAGTCAGGGCCGGAACCGAGGATTCCTCTCAGGGGCTCACATGGATCTTTGGGTACTTCTGGAGTCTCCCCAGGGGAGTCAGGCCTCGTCTCGTGTGGGGGCATGCACGTGCGCTTTCCTTCCAGGCTGTAGCAGCAATGTCACGCTTCCTGCCGCCTGGATCAAAGGATCTGTGGTTTTCCCTCGAGGCTTTCCCTCGAGGCTTTCCCACAGGGCTGTCTCACGTGCCACCGTGGTGTGAGTCGATCCTCAGCGTGAAAGATGAGCCAGTGCAGGGCAAAGAGGTTCCTCTGGAATGGACTGAGACATCTGGGGGACTCTTGGAATGGTGGTACGACCATGGAGTTCCTCTCGCCTTTCCTGTTGAGAGTGCCTCCTCTTGAGATGCGACGGGAACGCCGGGAATTCTTTCCCGTTGAAAGCAGGGAAAGGATCCCTCCTCTCGAGCTACGAGGGTGAAATGGGACTCCTCTGGATGTGGGCGGGACCATCGTGCTTCCTCTCGAGTGGAGACGGGTATGGCGGTGAACTTCTTGAGTTGCAGCAAGGGTGTGAAAGACCCTTTCGAAGTTCCAGAGGTTAGGTGTCATTAGTCTCCAGACGCCTCATCGGAAATAGGCCTCATCTCGCCTGGAAGGGAGAACTTCCTGGATTTTCTCGAGTTGCGGCAGGTGTTCTCGAGTTACGACGGGGACCTCAGGGACCCGCCCTGGTGGCCTCAGGAACGGCCAGTCCCCATGCGAGTTGCTAGGGGCCCTCTCAGGATTCCTCTCCCGTCGATACCGGGGCCAAAAACCTTGTGTGGAGTCAGGGCCGGAACCGAGGATTCCTCTCAGGGGCTCACATGGATCTTTGGGTACTTCTGGAGTCTCCCCAGGGGAGTCAGGCCTCGTCTCGAGTGGGGGCATGCACGAGCGCTTTTCTTCCAGGCTGTAGCAGCAATGTCACGCTTCCCTTCGCGTGGATCAAAGGATCTGTGGTTTTCCCTCGAGGCTTTCCCTCGAGGCTTTCCCACAGGGCTGTCCCACGTGCCACCGTGGTGTGAGTCGATCCTCGGCGTGAAAGATGAGCCAGTGCAAGGCAAAGAGGTTCCTGTGGAATGGACTGAGACATCTGGGGGACTCTTGGAATGGTGGTACGACCATGGAGTTCCTCTCGCCTTTCCTGTTGAGAGTGCCTTCCCTTGAGATGCGACGGGAACGCCGGGAATTCGTTCCCGTTGAAAGCAGGGAAAGGATCCCTCATCTCGAGCTACGAGGGTAAACGGGGCTCCTCTGGATGTGGGCGGGACCATCGTGCTTCCTCTCGAGTGGAGACGGGTATGGCGGTGAACTTCTTGAGTTGCAGCAAGGGTGTGAAAGACCCTTTCGAAGTTCCAGAGGTTAGGTGTCATTAGTCTCCAGACGCCTCATCGGAAATAGGCCTCATCTCGCCTGGAAGGGAGAACTTCCTGGATTTTCTCGAGTTGCGGCAGGTGTTCTCGAGTTACGACGGGGCCCTCAGGGACCCGCCCTGGTGGCCTCAGGAGAGGCCAGTCCCCATGCGAGTTGCTAGGGGGCCTCTCGGCATTCCTCTCCCGTCGATACCAGGGCCAAAAACCTTGTGTGGAGTCAGCGCCGGAACCGAGGATTCCTATCAGGGGCTGACATGGATCTTTGGGTACTTGTGGAGTCTCCCCAGGGGAGTCAGGCTTCGTCTCGAGTGGGGGTATGCACGTGCGCTTTCCTTCCAGGCAGTAGCAGCAATGTCACGCTTCCCGTCGCGTGGATCAAAGGATCTGTGGTTTTCCCTCGAGGCTTTCGCACAGGGCTGTCCCACGTTCCACCGTGGTGTGAGTCGATCCTCGGCGTGAAAGATGAGCCAGTGCAGGGCAAAGAGGTTCCTCTGGAATGGACTATGACATCTGGGGGACTCTTGGAATGGTGGTAAGACCATGGAGTTCCTCTCGCCTTTCCTGTTGAGAGTGCCTCCTCTTGAGATGCGACGGGAATGCCGGGAATTCTTTCCCGTTGAAAGCAGGGAAAGGATCCCTCATCTCGAGCTACGAGGGGGAAACGGGGCTCCTCTGGATGTGGGCGGGACCATCGTGCTTCCTCTCGAGTGGAGAAGGGTATGGCGGTGAACTTCTTGAGTTGCAGCAAGGGTGTGAAAGACCCTTTCGAAGTTCCAGAGGTTAGGTGTCATTAGTCTCCAGACGCCTCATCGGAAATAGGCCTCATCTCGCCTGGAAGGCTTCCTGGATTTTCTCGAGTAGCGTCAGGTGTTGTCGACTTACGACGGGGACCTCAGGGACCCGCCCTGGTGGCCTAAGGAGAGGCCAGTCCCCATGCGAGTTGCTAGGGGGCCTCTCGGGATTCCTCTCCCGTCGATACCCGGGCCAAAAACCTTGTGTGGAGTCAGGGCCGGAACCGAGGATTCCTCTCAAGGGCTGACATGGATCTTTGGGTACTTGTGGAGTCTCCCCAGGGGAGTCAGGCCTCGTCTCGAGTGGGGGCATGCACGTGCGCTTTCCTTCCAGGCTGTAGCAGCAATGTCACGCTTCCCGTCGCGTGGATCAACGGATCTGTGGTTTTCCCTCAAGGCTTTCCCTCGAGGCTTTCCCACAGGGCTGTCCCACGGGCCACCGTGGTGTGAGTCGATCCTCGGCGTGAAAGATGAGCCAGTGCAGGGCAAGGAGGTTCCTCTGGAATGGACTGAGACATCTGGGGGACTCTTGGAATGGTGGTACGACCATGGAGTTCCTCTCGCCTTTCCTGTTGAGAGTGCCTCCTCTTGAGATGCGACGGGAACGCCGGGAATTCTTTCCCGTTGAAAGCAGGGAAAGGATCCCTCATCTCGAGCTACGAGGGGAAACGGGGCTCCTCTGGATGTGGGCGGGACCATCGTGCTTCCTCTCGAGTGGAGACGGGTATGGCGGTGAACTTCTTGAGTTGCAGCAAGGGTGTGAAAGACCCTTTCGAAGTTCCAGAGGTTAGGTGTCATTAGTCTCCAGACGCCTCATCGGAAATAGGCCTCATCTCGCCTGGAAGGGAGAACTTCCTGGATTTTCTCGAGTTGCGGCAGGTGTTCTCGAGTTACGACGGGGACCTCAGGGACCCGCCCTGGTGGCCTCAGGAGAGGCCAGTCCCCATGCGAGGTGCTAGGGGGCCTCTCGGGATTCCTCTCCCGTCGATACCGGGGCCAAAAACCTTGTGTGGAGTCAGGGCCGGAACCGAGGATTCCTCTCAGCGGCTGACATGGATCTTTGGGTACTTCTGGAGTCTCCCCAGGGGAGTCAGGCCTCGTCTCGTGTGGGGGCATGCACGTGCGCTTTCCTTCCAGGCTGTAGCAGCAATGTCACGCTTCCTACCGCCTGGATCAAAGGATCTGTGGTTTTCCCTCGAGGCTTTCCCTCGAGGCTTTCCCACAGGGCTGTCTCACGTGCCACCGTGGTGTGAGTCGATCCTCAGCGTGAAAGATGAGCCAGTGCAGGGCAAAGAGATTCCTCTGGAATGGACTGAGACATCTGGGGGACTCTTGGAATGGTGGTACGACCATGGAGTTCCTCTCGCCTTTCCTGTTGAGAGTGCCTCCTCTTGAGATGCGACGGGAACGCCGGGAATTCTTTCCCGTTGAAAGCAGGGAAAGGATCCCTCCTCTCGAGCTACGAGGGTGGAATGGGACTCCTCTGGATGTGGGCGGGACCATCGTGCTTCCTCTCGAGTGGAGACGGGTATGGCGGTGAACTTCTTGAGTTGCAGCAAGGGTGTGAAAGACCCTTCGAAGTTCCAGAGGTTAGGTGTCATTAGTCTCCAGACGCCTCATCGGAAATAGGCCTCATCTCGCCTGGAAGGGAGAACTTCCTGGATTTTCTCGAGTTGCGACAGGAGTTCTCGAGTTACGACGGGGACCTCAGGGACCCGCCCTGGTGGCCTCAGGAACGGCCAGTCCCCATGCGAGTTGCTAGGGGCCCTCTCAGGATTCCTCTCCCGTCGATACCGGGGCCAAAAACCTTGTGTGGAGTCAGGGCCGGAACCGAGGATTCCTCTCAGGGGCTCACATGGATCTTTGGGTACTTCTGGAGTCTCCCCAGGGGAGTCAGGCCTCGTCTCGAGTGGGGGCATGCACGTGCGCTTTTCTTCCAGGCTGTAGCAGCAATGTCACGCTTCCCTTCGCGTGGATCAAAGGATCTGTGGTTTTCCCTCGAGGCTTTCCCTCGAGGCTTTCCCACAGGGCTGTCCCACGTGCCACCGTGGTGTGAGTCGATCCTCGACGTGAAAGATGAGCCAGTGCAGGGCAAAGAGGTTCCTCTGGAATGGACTGAGACATCTGGGGGACTCTTGGAATGGTGGTACGACCATGGAGTTCCTCTCGCCTTTCCTGTTGAGAGTGCCTTCTCTTGAGATGCGACGGGAACGCCGGGAATTCGTTCCCGTTGAAAGCAGGGAAAGGATCCCTCATCTCGAGCTACGAGGGTAAACGGGGCTCCTCTGGATGTGGGCGGGACCATCGTGCTTCCTCTCGAGTGGAGACGGGTTTGGCGGTGAACTTCTTGAGTTGCAGCAATGGTGTGAAAGACCCTTTCGAAGTTCCAGAGGTTAGGTGTCATTAGTCTCCAGACGCCTCATCGGAAATAGGCCTCATCTCGCCTGGAAGGGAGAACTTCCTGGATTTTCTCGAGTTGCGGCAGGTGTTCTCGAGTTACGACGGGGACCTCAGGGACCCGCCCTGGTGGCCTCAGGAGAGGCCAGTCCCCATGCGAGTTGCTAGGGGGCCTCTCGGCATTCCTCTCCCGTCGATACCGGGGCCAAAAACCTTGTGTGGAGTCAGGGCCGGAACCGAGGATTCCTCTCAGGGGCTGACATGGATCTTTGGGTACTTGTGGAGTCTCCCCAGGGGAGTCAGGCCTCGTCTCGAGTGGGGGCATGCACGTGCGCTTTCCTTCCAGGCTGTAGCAGCAATGTCACGCTTCCCGTCGCGTGGATCAAAGGATCTGTGGTTTTCCCTCGAGGATTTCCCTAGAGGCTTTCCCACAGGGCTGTCCCACGTGCCACCGTGGTGTGAGTCGATCCTCGGCGTGAAAGATGAGCCAGTGCAGGGCATAGAGTTTCCTCTGGAATGGACTGAGACATCTGGGGGACTCTTGGAATGGTGGTACGACCATGGAGTTCCTCTCGCCTTTCCTGTTGAGAGTGCCTCCTCTTGAGATGCGACGGGAATGCCGGGAATTCTTTCCCGTTGAAAGCAGGGAAAGGATCCCTCATCTCGAGCTGCGAGGGGGAAACGGGGCTCCTCTGGATGTGGGCGGGACCATCGTGCTTCCTCTCGAGTGGAGACGGGTATGGCGGTGAACTTCTTGAGTTGCAGCAAGGGTGTGAAAGACCCTTTCGAAGTTCCAGAGGTTAGGTGTCATTAGTCTCCAGACGCCTCATCGGAAATAGGCCTCATCTCGCCTGGAAGGGAGAACTTCCTGGATTTTCTCGAGTTGCGGCAGGTGTTCTCGAGTTACGACGGGGACCTCAGGGACCCGCCCTGGTGGCCTCAGGAGAGGCCAGTCCCCATGCGAGTTGCTAGGGGGCCTCTCGGGATTCCTCTCCCGTCGATACCGGGGCCAAAAACCTTGTGTGGAGTCAGGGCCGGAACCGAGGATTCCTCTCAGGGGCTGACATGGATCTTTGGGTACTTCTGGATTCTCCCCAGGGGAGTCAGGCCTCGTCTCGAGTGGGGGCATGCACGTGCGCTTTCCTTCCAGGCTGTAGCAGCAATGTCACGCTTCCCGTCGCGTGGATCAAAGGATCTGTGGTTTTCCCTCGAGGCTTTCCCTCGAGGCTTTCGCACAGGGATGTCCCACGTGCCACCGTGGTGTGAGTCGATCCTCGGCGTGAAAGATGAGCCAGTGCAGGGCAAAGAGGTTCCTCTGAAATGGACTGAGACATCTGGGGGACTCTTGGAATGGTGGTACGACCATGGAGTTCCTCTCGCCTTTCCTGTTGAGAGTGCCTTCTCTTGAGATGCGACGGGAACGCCGGGAATTCTTTCCCGTTGAAAGCAGGGAAAGGATCCCTCATCTCGAGCTGCGAGGGGTAAACAGGGCTCCTCTGGATGTGGGCGGGACCATCGTGCTTCCTCTCGAGTGGAGACGGGTATGGCGGTGAACTTCTTGAGTTGCAGCAAGGGTGTGAAAGACCCTTTCGACGTTCCAGAGGTTAGGTGGCATTAGTCTCCAGACGCCTCATCGGAAATAGACCTCATCTCGCCTGGAACGGAGAACTTCCTGGATTTTCTCGTGTTGCGGCAGGTGTTCTCGAGTTACGACGGGGACCTCAGGAACGCGCCCTGGTGGCCTCAGGAGAGGCCAGTCCCCATGCGAGTTATTAGGGGGCCTCTCGGGATTCCTCTCCCGTCGATACCGGGTCCAAAACCCTTGTGTGGAGTCAGGGCCGGAACCGAGGATTCCTCTCAGGGGCTGACATGGATCTTTGGGTACTTCTGGAGTCTCCCCAGGGGAGTCAGGCCTCGTCTCGAGTGGGGGCATGCACGTGCGCTTTCCTTCCAGGCTGTAGCAGCAATGTCATGCTTCCCGTCGCGTGGGTCAAAGGATCTGTGGTTTTCCCTCGAGGCTTTCCCTCGAGGCTTTCCCACAGGGCTGTCCCACGTGCCACCGTGGTGTGAGTCGATCCTCGGCGTGAAAGATGAGCCAGTGCAGGGCAAAGAGGTTCCTCTGGAATGGACTGAGACATCTGGGGGACTCTTGGAATGGTGGTACGACCATGGAGTTCCTCTTGCCTTTCCTGTTGAGAGTGCCTTCCCTTGAGATGCGACGGGAACGCCGGGAATTCTTTCCCGTTGAAAGCAGGGAAAGGATCCCTCATCTCGAGCTACGAGGGGGAAACGGGGCTCCTCTGGATGTGGGCGGGACCATCGTGCTTCCTCTCGAGTGGAGACGGGTATGGCGGTGAACTTCTTGAGTTGCAGCAAGGGTGTGAAAGACTTTTCGAAGTTCCAAAGGTTAGGTGTCATTAGTCTCCAGACGCCTCATCGGAAATAGGCCTCATCTCGCCTGGAAGGGAGAACTTCCTGGATTTTCTCGAGTTGCGGCAGGTGTTCTCGAGTTACGACGGGGACCTCAGGGACCCGCCCTGGTGGCCTCAGGAGAGGCCAGTCCCCATGCGAGTTGCTAGGGGGCCTCTCGGCATTCCTCTCCCGTCGATACCGGGGCTAAAAACCTTGTGTGGAGTCAGGGCCGGAACCGAGGATTCCTCTCAGGGGCTGACATGGATCTTTGGGTACTTCTGGAGTCTCCCCAGGGGAGTCAGGCCTCGTCTCGAGTGGGGGCATGCACGTGCGCTTTCCTTCCAGGCTGTAGCAGCAATGTCACGCTTCCCTTCGCGTGGATCAAAGAATCTGTGGTTTTCCCTCGAGGCTTTCCCTCGAGGCTTTCCCACAGGGCTGTCCCACGTGCCACCGTGGTGTGAGTCGATCCTCGGCGTGAAAGATGAGCCAGTGCAGGGCATAGAGTTTCCTCTGGAATGGACTGAGACATCTGGGGGACTCTTGGAATGGTGGTACGACCATGGAGCTCCTCTCGCCTTTCCTGTTGAGAGTGCCTCCTCTTGAGATGCGACGGGAACGCCGGGAATTCTTTCCTGTTGAAAGCAGGGAAAGGATCCCCCTTCTCGAGCTCCGAGGGGAAAACGGGGCTCCTCTGGATGTGGGCGGGACCATCGTGCTTCCTCTCGAGTGGAGACGGGTATGGCGGTGAACTTCTTGAGTTGCAGCAAGTGTGTGAAAGACCCTTTCGAAGTTCCAGAGGTTAGGTGTCATTAGTCTCCAGACGCCTCATCGGAAATAGGCCTCATCTCGCCTGGAAGGGAGAACTTCCTGGATTTTCTCGAGTTGCGGCAGTTGTTGTCGACTTACGACGGGGACCTCAGGGACCCGTCCTGGGGGCCTAAGGAGAGGCCATTCCACATGCAAGGTGTTAGGGGGCCTCTCGGGATTCCTCTCCCTTCAATTGCGGGGCCAAAAACCTTGTGTGGAGTCAAGGCCGGAACCGAGGATTCCTCTCAGGGGCTGACATGGATCTTTGGGTACTTGTGGAGTCTCCCCAGGGGAGTCAGGCCTCGTCTCGAGTGGGGGCATGCACGTGCGCTTTCCTTCCAGGCTGTAGCAGCAATGTCACGCTTCCCGTCGCGTGGATCAAAGGATCTGTGGTTTTCCCTCGAGGCTTTCCCACGATGCTTTCCCACAGGGCTGTCCAACGTGCCACCGTGGTGTGAGTCGATCCTCGGCGTGAAAGATGAGCCAGTGCAGGGCAAAGAGCTTCCTCTGGAATGGACTGAGACATCTGGGGGACTCTTGGAATGGTGGTACGACCATGGAGTTCCTCTCGCCTTTCCTGTTGAGAGTGCCTTCTCTTGAGATGCGACGGGAATGCCGGGAATTCGTTCCCGTTGAAAGCAGGGAAAGGATCCCTCATCTCGAGCTACGAGGGGGAAACGGGGCTCCTCTGGATGTGGGCGGGACCATCGTGCTTCCTCTCGAGTGGAGACGGGTATGGCGGTGAACTTCTTGAGTTGCAGCAAGGGTGTGAAAGACCCTTTCGAAGTTCCAGATGTTAGGTGGCATTAGTCTCCAGACACCTCATCGGAAATAGGCCTCATCTCGCCTGGAAGGGAGAACTTCCTGGATTTTCTCGAGTTGCGGCAGGTGTTCTCGAGTTACGACGGGGACCTCAGGGACCCGCCCTGGTGGCCTCAGGAAAGGCCAGTCCCCATGCGAGTTGCTAGGGGGCCTCACGGGATTCCTCTCCCGTCGATAACGGGGCCAAAAACCATGTGTGGCGTCAGGGCCGGAACCGAGGATTCCTCTCAGGGGCTGACATGGATCTTTGGGTACTTGTGGAGTCACCCCAGGGGAGTCAGGCCTCGTCTCGAGTGGGGGCATGCACGTGCGCTTTCCTTCCAGGCTGTAGCAGCAATGGCACGCTTCCCGTCACGTGGATCAAAGGATCTGTGGTTTTCCCTCGAGGCTTTCCCTCGAGGCTTTCCCACAGGGCTGTCCCACGTGCCACCGTGGTGTGAGTCGATCCTCGGCGTGAAAGATGAGCCAGTGCAGGGCAAAGAGGTTCCTCTGGAATGGATTGAGACATCTGGGGGAGTCTTGGAATGGTCGTACGACCATGGAGTTCCTCTCGCCTTTCCTGTTGAGAGTGCCTCCTCTTGAGATGCGACGGGAACGCCGGGAATTCTTTCCCGTTGAAAACAGGGAAAGGATCCCTCATCTCGAGCTACGAGGGGTAAACAGGGCTCCTCTGGATGTGGGCGGGACCATCGTGCTTCCTCTCGAGTGGAGACGGGTATGGCGGTGAACTTCTTGAGTTGCAGCAAGGGTGTGAAAGACCCTTTCGACGTTCCAGAGGTTAGGTGGCATTAGTCTCCAGACGCCTCATCGGAAAAAGACCTCATCTCGCCTGGAAGGGAGAACTTCCTGGATTTTCTCGTGTTGCGGCAGGTGTTCTCGAGTTACGACGGGGACCTCAGGAACCCGCCCTGGTGGCCTCAGGAGAGGCTAGTCCCCATGCGAGTTATTAGGGGACCTCTCGGGATTCCTCTCCCATCGATACCGGGGCCAAAAACCTTGTGTGGAGTCAGGGCCGGAACCGAGGATTCCTCTCAGGGGCTGACATGGATCTTTGGGTACTTCTGGAGTCTCCCCAGGGGAGTCAGGCCTCGTCTCGAGTGGGGGCATGCACGTGCGCTTTCCTTCCAGGCTGTAGCAGCTATGTCACGCTTCCCGTCGCGTGGATCAAAGGATCTGTGGTTTTACCTCGAGGCTTTCCCTCGAGGCTTTCCCACAGGGCTGTCCCACGTGACACCATGGTGTGAGTCGATCCTCGGCGTGAAAGATGAGCCAGTACAGGGCAAAGAGCTTCCTCTGGAATGGACTGAGACATCTGGGGGACTCTTGGAATGGTGGTACGACCATGGAGTTCCTCTCGCCTTTCCTGTTGAGAGTGCCTCCTCTTGAGATGCGACGGGAACGCCGGGAATTCTTTCCCGTTGAAAGCAGGGAAAGGATCCCCCATTTCGAGCTCCGAGGGGGAAACGGGGATCCTCTGGATGTGGGCGGGACCATCGTGCTTCCTCTCGAGTGGAGACGGGTATGGCGGTGAACTTCTTGAGTTGCAGCAAGGGTGTGAAAGACCCTTTCGAAGTTCCAGAGGTTAGGTGTCATTAGTCTCCAGACGCCTCATCGGAAATAGGCCTCATCTCGCCTGGAAGGGAGAACTTCCTGGATTTTCTCGAGTTGCGGCAGGTGTTCTCGAGTTACGACGGGGACCTCAGGGACCCGCCCTGGTGGCCTCAGGAGAGGCCATTCCCCATGCGAGGTGCTAGGGGGCCTCTCGGGATTCCTTTCCGGTAGATACCGGGGCCAAAAACCTTGTGTGGAGTCAGGGCCGGAACCGAGGATTCCTCTCAGGGGCTGACATGGATCTTTGGGTACTTCTGGAGTCTCCCCAGGGGAGTCAGGCCTCGTCTCGAGTGGGGGCATGCACGTGCGCTTTCCTTCCCGGCTGTAGCAGCAATGGCACGCTTCCCGTCGCGTGGATCAAAGGATCTGTGGTTTTCCCTCGAGGCTTTCCTTCGAGGCTTTCCCACAGGGCTGTCCCACGTGCCACCGTGGTGTGAGTCGATCCTCGGCGTGAAAGATGAGCCAGTGCAGGGCAAAGAGGTTTCTCTGGAATGGATTGAGACATCTGGGGGAGTCTTGGATTGGTCGTACGACCATGGAGTTCCTCTCGCCTTTCCTGTTGAGAGTGCCTTCTCTTGAGATGCGACGGGAACGCCGGGAATTCTTTCCCGTTGACAGCAGGGAAAGGATCCCACATCTCGAGCTACGAGGGGGAAACAGGGCTCCTCTGGATGTGGGCGGGACCATCGTGTTTCCTCTCGAGTGGAGACGGGTATGGCGGTGAAATTCTTGAGTTGCAGCAAGGGTGTGAAAGACCCTTTCGAAGTTCCAGAGGTTAGGTGTCATTAGTCTCCAGACGCCTCATCGGAAATAGGCCTCATCTCGCCTGGAAGGGAGAACTTCCTGGATTTTCTCGAGTTGCGGCAGGTGTTCTCGAGTTACGACGGGGACCTCAGGGACCCGCCCTGGTGGCCTCAGGAACGGCCAGTCCCCATGCTAGTTGCTAGGGGGCCTCTCGGGATTCCTCTCCCGTCGATACCGGGGCCAAAAACCTTGTGTGGAGTCAGGGCCGGAACCGAGGATTCCTCTCAGGGGCTGACATGGATCTTTGGGTACTTGTGGAGTCTCCCCAGGGGAGTCAGGCCTCGTCTCGAGTGGGGGCATGCACTTGCGCTTTCCTTCCAGGCTGTAGCAGCAATGGCAGGCTTCCCGTCGCGTGGATCAAAGGATCTGTGGTTTTCCATCGAGGCTTTCCCTCGAGGCTTTCCCACAGGGCTGTCCCACGTGGCACCGTGGTGTGAGTCGATCCTCGGCCTGAAAGATGAGCCAGTGCAGGGCAAAGAGGTTCCTCTGGAATGGATTGAGACATCTGGGGGAGTCTTGGAATGGTGGTACGACCATGGAGTTCCTCTCGCCTTTCCTGTTGAGAGTGCCTTCTCTTGATATGCGTCGGGAACGCCGGGAATTCTTTCCCGTTGAAAGCAGGGAAAGGATCCCACATCTCGAGCTACGTGGGGAAACAGGGCTCCTCTGGATGTGGGCGGGACCATCGTGCTTCCTCTCGAGTTGAGACGGGTATGGCGGTGAAATTCTTGAGTTGCAGCAAGGGTGTGAAAGACCCTTTCGACGTTCCAGAGGTTAGGTGGCATTAGTCTCCAGACGCCTCATCGGAAATAGAGCTCATCTCGCCTGGAAGGGAGGACTTCCTGGATTTTCTCGAGTTGCGGCAGGTGTTCTCGAGTTACGACGGGGACCTCAGGGACCCGCCCTGGTGGCCTCAGAAACGGCCAGTCCCCATGCGAGTTGCTAGGGGGCCTCTCAGGATTCCTCTCCCGTCGATATCGGGGCCAAAAACCTTGTGTGGAGTCAGGGCCGGAACCGAGGATTCCTCTCAGGGGCTCACATGGATCTTCGGGTACTTCTGGAGTCTCCCCAGGGGAGTCAGGCCTCGTCTCGAGTGGGGGCATGCACGTGCGCTTTTCTTCCAGGCTGTAGCAGCTATGTCACGCTTCCCTTCGCGTGGATCAAAGGATCTGTGGTTTTCCCTCGAGGCTTTCCCTCGAGGCTTTCCCACAGGGCTGTCCCACGTGCCACCGTGGTGTGAGTGGATCCTCGGCGTGAAAGATGAGCCAGTGCAGGGCAAAGAGGTACCTCTGGAATGGACTGAGACATCTGGGGGACTCTTGGAATGGTGGTACGACCATGAAATTCCTCTCGCCTTTCCTGTTGAGAGTGCCTTCCCTTGAGATGCGACGGGAACGCCGGGAATTCGTTCCCGTTGAAAGCAGGGAAAGGATCCCTCATCTCGAGCTACGAGGGGGAAACGGGGCTCCTCTGGATGTGGGCGGGACCATCGTGCTTCCTCTCGAGTGGAGACGGGTATGGCGTTGAACTTCTTGAGTTGCAGCAAGGGTGTGAAAGACCCTTTCGAAGTTCCAGAGGTTAGGTGTCATTAGTCTCCAGACGCCTCATCGGAAATAGGCCTCATCTCGCCTGGAAGGGAGAACTTCCTGGATTTTCTCGAGTTGCGTCAGGTGTTGTCGACTTACGACGGGGACCTCAGGTACCCGCCCTGGTGGCCTCAGGAGAGGCCAGTCCCCATGCGAGTTGCTAGGGGGCCTCTCGGGATTCCTCTCCCGTCGATACCCGGGCCAAAAACCTTGTGTGGAGTCAGGGCCGGAACCGAGGATTCCTCTCAAGGGCTGACATGGATCTTTGGGTACTTGTGGAGTTTCCCCAGGGGAGTCAGGCCTCGTCTCCAGTGGGGGCATGCACGTGTGCTTTCCTTCCAGGCTGTAGCAGCAATGTCACGCTTCCCGTCGCGTGGATCAAAGGATCTGTGGTTTTCCCTCAAGGCTTTCCCTCGAGGCTTTCCCACAGGGCTGTCCCACGTGCCACCGTGGTGTGAGTCGATCCTCGGCGTGAAAGATGAGCCAGTGCAGGGCATAGAGTTTCCTCTGGAATGGACTGAGACATCTGGGGGACTCTTGGAATGGTGGTACGACCATGGAGTTCCTCTCGCCCTTCCTGATGAGAGTGCCTCCTCTTGAGATGCGACGGGAACGCCGGGAATTCTTTCCCGTTGAAAGCAGGGAAAGGATCCCCCTTCTCGAGCTCCGAGGGGGAAACGGGGCTCCTCTGGATGTGGGCGGGACCATCGTGCTTCCTCTCGAGTGGAGACGGGTATGGCGGTGAACTTCTTGAGTTGCAGCAAGGGTGTGAAAGACCCTTTTGAAGTTCCAAAGCTTAGGTGGCATTAGTCTCCAGACTCCTCATCGGAAATAGGCCTCATCTCGCCTGGAAGGGAGAACTTCCTGGATTTTCTCGAGTTGCGGCAGGTGTTCTCGAGTTACGACGGGGACCTCAGGGACCCGCCCTGGTGGCCTCAGGAACGGCCAGTCCCCATGCGAGTTGCTAGGGGGCCTCTCGGGATTCCTCTCCCGTCGATAACGGGGCCAAAAACCATGTGTGGAGTCAGGGCCGGAACCGAGGATTCCTCTCAGGGGCTGACATGGATCTTTGGGTACTTGTGGAGTCACCCCAGGGGAGTCAGGCCTCGTCTCGAGTGGGGGCAAGCACGTGCGCTTTCCTTCCAGGCTGTAGCAGCAATGGCACGCTTCCCGTCGCGTGGATCAAAGGATCTGTGGTTTTCCCTCGAGGCTTTCCCACGATGCTTTCCCACAGGGCTGTCCAACGTGCCACCGTGGTGTGAGTCGATCCTCGGCGTGAAAGATGAGCCAGTGCAGGGCAAAGAGCTTCCTCTGGAATGGACTGAGACATCTGGGGGACTCTTGGAATGGTGGTACGACCATGGAGTTCCTCTCGCCTTTCCTGTTGAGAGTGCCTCCTCTTGAGATGCGACGGGAATGCCAGGAATTCGTTCCCGTTGAAAGCAGGGAAAGAATCCCTCATCTCGAGCTACGAGGGGGAAACGGGGCTCCTCTGGATGTGGGCGGGACCATCGTGCTTCCTCTCGAGTGGAGACGGGTATGGCGGTGAACTTCTTGAGTTGCAGCAAGGGTGTGAAAGACCCTTTCGAAGTTCCAGATGTTAGGTGGCATTAGTCTCCAGACACCTCATCGGAAATAGGCCTCATCTCGCCTGGAAGGGAGAACTTCCTGGATTTTCTCGAGTTGCGGCAGGTGTTCTCGAGTTACGACGGGGACCTCAGGGACCCGCCCTGGTGGCCTCAGGAACGGCCAGTCCCCATGCGAGTTGCTAGGGGGCCTCACGGGATTCCTCTCCCGTCGATAACGGGGCCAAAAACCATGTGTGGCGTCAGGGCCGGAACCGAGGATTCCTCTCAGGGGCTGACATGGATCTTTGGGTACTTGTGGAGTCACCCCAGGGGAGTCAGGCCTCGTCTCGAGTGGGGGCATGCACGTGCGCTTTCCTTCCAGGCTGTAGCAGCAATGGCACGCTTCCCGTCACGTGGATCAAAGGATCTATGGTTTTCCCTCGAGGCTTTCCCTCGAGGCTTTCCCACAGGGCTGTCCCACGTGCCACCGTGGTGTGAGTCGATCCTCGGCGTGAAAGATGAGCCAGTGCAGGGCAAAGAGGTTCCTCTGGAATGGATTGAGACATCTGGGGGAGTCTTGGAATGGTCGTACGACCATGGAGTTCCTCTCGCCTTTCCTGTTGAGAGTGCCTCCTCTTGAGATGCGACGGGAACGCCGGGAATTCTTTCCCGTTGAAAACAGGGAAAGGATCCCTCATCTCGAGCTACGAGGGGTAAACAGGGCTCCTCTGGATGTGGGCGGGACCATCGTGCTTCCTCTCGAGTGGAGACGGGTATGGCGGTGAACTTCTTGAGTTGCAGCAAGGGTGTGAAAGACCCTTTCGACGTTCCAGAGGTTAGGTGGCATTAGTCTCCAGACGCCTCATCGGAAAAAGACCTCATCTCGCCTGGAAGGGAGAACTTCCTGGATTTTCTCGTGTTGCGGCAGGTGTTCTCGAGTTACGACGGGGACCTCAGGAACCCGCCCTGGTGGCCTCAGGAGAGGCTAGTCCCCATGCGAGTTATTAGGGGGCCTCTCGGGATTCCTCTCCCATCGATACCGGGGCCAAAAACCTTGTGTGGAGTCAGGGCCGGAACCGAGGATTCCTCTCAGGGGCTGACATGGATCTTTGGGTACTTCTGGAGTCTCCCCAGGGGAGTCAGGCCTCGTCTCGAGTGGGGGCATGCACGTGCGCTTTCCTTCCAGGCTGTAGCAGCTATGTCACGCTTCCCGTCGCGTGGATCAAAGGATCTGTGGTTTTCCCTCGAGGCTTTCCCTCGAGGCTTTCCCACAGGGCTGTCCCACGTGACACCATGGTGTGAGTCGATCCTCGGCGTGAAAGATGAGCCAGTACAGGGCAAAGAGCTTCCTCTGGAATGGACTGAGACATCTGGGGGACTCTTGGAATGGTGGTACGACCATGGAGTTCCTCTCGCCTTTCCTGTTGAGAGTGCCTCCTCTTGAGATGCGACGGGAACGCCGGGAATTCTTTCCCGTTGAAAGCAGGGAACGGATCCCCCATTTCGAGCTCCAAGGGGGAAACGGGGATCCTCTGGATGTGGGCGGGACCATCGTGCTTCCTCTCGAGTGGAGACGGGTATGGCGGTGAACTTCTTGAGTTGCAGCAAGGGTGTGAAAGACCCTTTCGAAGTTCCAGAGGTTAGGTGTCATTAGTCTCCAGACGCCTCATCGGAAATAGGCCTCATCTCGCCTGGAAGGGAGAACTTCCTGGATTTTCTCGAGTTGCGGCAGGTGTTCTCGAGTTACGACGGGGACCTCAGGGACCCGCCCTGGTGGCCTCAGGAGAGGCCATTCCCCATGCGAGGTGCTAGGGGGCCTCTCGGGATTCCTTTCCGGTAGATACCGGGGCCAAAAACCTTGTGTGGAGTCAGGGCCGGAACCGAGGATTCCTCTCAGGGGCTGACATGGATCTTTGGGTACTTCTGGAGTCTCCCCAGGGGAGTCAGGCCTCGTCTCGAGTGGGGGCATGCACGTGCGCTTTCCTTCCAGGCTGTAGCAGCAATGGCACGCTTCCCGTCGCGTGGATCAAAGGATCTGTGGTTTTCCCTCGAGGCTTTCCTTCGAGGCTTTCCCACAGGGCTGTCCCACGTGCCACCGTGGTGTGAGTCGATCCTCGGCGTGAAAGATGAGCCAGTGCAGGGCAAAGAGGTTTCTCTGGAATGGATTGAGACATCTGGGGGAGTCTTGGATTGGTCGTACGACCATGGAGTTCCTCTCGCCTTTCCTGTTGAGAGTGCCTTCTCTTGAGATGCGACGGGAACGCCGGGAATTCTTTCCCGTTGACAGCAGGGAAAGGATCCCACATCTCGAGCTACGAGGGGGAAACAGGGCTCCTCTGGATGTGGGCGGGACCATCGTGTTTCCTCTCGAGTGGAGACGGGTATGGCGGTGAAATTCTTGAGTTGCAGTAAGGGTGTGAAAGACCCTTTCGAAGTTCCAGAGGTTAGGTGTCATTACTCTCCAGACGCCTCATCGGAAATAGGCCTCATCTCGCCTGGAAGGGAGAACTTCCTGGATTTTCTCGAGTTGCGGCAGGTGTTCTCGAGTTACGACGGGGACCTCAGGGACCCGCCCTGGTGGCCTCAGGAACGGCCAGTCCCCATGCTAGTTGCTAGGGGGCCTCTCGGGATTCCTCTCCCGTCGATACCGGGGCCAAAAACCTTGTGTGGAGTCAGGGCCGGAACCGAGGATTCCTCTCAGGGGCTGACATGGATCTTTGGGTACTTGTGGAGTCTCCCCAGGGGAGTCAGGCCTCGTCTCGAGTGGGGGCATGCACGTGCGCTTTCCTTCCAGGCTGTAGCAGCAATGGCAGGCTTCCCGTCGCGTGGATCAAAGGATCTGTGGTTTTCCCTCGAGGCTTTCCCTCGAGGCTTTCCCACAGGGCTGTCCCACGTGCCACCGTGGTGTGAGTCGATCCTCGGCCTGAAAGATGAGCCAGTGCAGGGCAAAGAGGTTCCTCTGGAATGGATTGAGACATCTGGGGGAGTCTTGGAATGGTGGTACGACCATGGAGTTCCTCTCGCCTTTCCTGTTGAGAGTGCCTTCTCTTGATATGCGACGGGAACGCCGGGAATTCTTTCCCGTTGAAAGCAGGGAAAGGATCCCACATCTCGAGCTACGTGGGGAAACAGGGCTCCTCTGGATGTGGGCGGGACCATCGTGCTTCCTCTCGAGTGGAGACGGGTATGGCGGTGAAATTCTTGAGTTGCAGCAAGGGTGTGAAAGACCCTTTCGACGTTCCAGAGGTTAGGTGGCATTAGTCTCCAGACGCCTCATCGGAAATAGACCTCATCTCGCCTGGAAGGGAGAACTTCCTGGATTTTCTCGAGTTGCGGCAGGTGTTCTCGAGTTAAGACGGGGACCTCAGGGACCCGCCCTGGTGGCCTCAGGAACGGCCAGTCCCCATGCGAGTTGCTAGGGGGCCTCTCAGGATTCCTCTCCCGTCGATACCGGGGCCAAAAACCTTGTGTGGAGTCAGGGCCGGAACCGAGGATTCCTCTCAGGGGCTCACATGGATCTTCGGGTACTTCTGGAGTCTCCCCAGGGGAATCAGGCCTCGTCTCGAGTGGGGGCATGCACGTGCGCTTTTCTTCCAGGCTGTAGCAGCTATGTCACGCTTCCCTTCGCGTGGATCAAAGGATCTGTGGTTTTCCCTCGAGGCTTTCCCTCGAGGCTTTCCCACAGGGCTGTCCCACGTGACACCGTGGTGTGAGTGGATCCTCGGAGTGAAAGATGAGCCAGTGCAGGGCAAAGAGGTTCCTCTGGAATGGACTGAGACATCTGGGGGACTCTTGGAATGGTGGTACGACCATGAAATTCCTCTCGC
Source organism: Capricornis sumatraensis (assembly GCF_032405125.1). Classification (NCBI taxonomy): domain Eukaryota; kingdom Metazoa; phylum Chordata; class Mammalia; order Artiodactyla; family Bovidae; genus Capricornis; species Capricornis sumatraensis. The sequence goes on from NW_027184618.1 coordinate 5,723,412, forward strand.
CTTTCCTGTTGAGAGTGCCTTCCCTTGAGATGCGACGGGAACGCCGGGAATTCGTTCCCGTTGAAAGCAGGGAAAGGATCCCTCATCTCGAGCTACGAGGGGGAAACGGGGCTCCTCTGGATGTGGGCGGGACCATCGTGCTTCCTCTCGAGTGGAGACGGGTATGGCGGTGAACTTCTTGAGTTGCAGCAAGGGTGTGAAAGACCCTTTCGAAGTTCCAGAGGTTACGTGTCATTAGTCTCCAGACGCCTCATCGGAAATAGGCCTCATCTCGCCTGGAAGGGAGAACTTCCTGGATTTTCTCGAGTTGCGGCAGGTGTTCTCGAGTTACGTCGGGGACCTCAGGGACCCGCCCTGGTGGCCTCAGGAGAGGCCAGTCCCCATGCGAGTTGCTAGGGGGCCTCTCGGCATTCCTCTCCCGTCGATACCGGGGCCAAAAACCTTGTGTGGAGTCAGGGCCGGAACCGAGGATTCCTCTCAGGGGCTGACATGGATCTTTGGGTACTTGTGGAGTCTCCCCAGGGGAGTCAGGCCTCGTCTCGAGTGGGGGCATGCACGTGCGCTTTCCTTCCAGGCTGTAGCAGCAATTTCACGCTTCCCTTCGCGTGGATCAAAGGATCAGTGGTTTTCCCTCGAGGCTTTCCCTCGAGGCTTTCCCACAGGGCTGTCCCACGTGCCACCATGGTGTGAGTCGATCCTCGGCCTGAAAGATGAGCCAGTGCAGGGCAAAGAGGTTCCTCTGGAATGGATTGAGACATCTGGGGGAGTCTTGGAATGGTGGTACGACCATGGAGTTCCTCTCGCCTTTCCTGTTGAGAGTGCCTTCTCTTGATATGCGATGGGAACGCCGGGAATTCTTTCCCGTTGAAAGCAGGGAAAGGATCCCACATCTCGAGCTACGAGGGGAAAACAGGGCTCCTCTGGATGTGGGCGGGACCATCGTGCTTCCTCTCGAGTGGAGACGGGTATGGCGGTGAAATTCTTGAGTTGCAGCAAGGGTGTGAAAGACCCTTTCGACGTTCCAGAGGTTAGGTGGCATTAGTCTCCAGACGCCTCATCGGAAATAGACCTCATCTCGCCTGGAAGGGAGAACTTCCTGGATTTTCTCGAGTTGCGGCAGGTGTTCTCGAGTTACGACGGGGACCTCAGGGACCCGCCCTGGTGGCCTCAGGAACGGCCAGTCCCCATGCGAGTTGCTAGGGGGCCTCTCAGGATTCCTCTCCCGTCGATACCGGGGCCAAAAACCTTGTGTGGAGTCAGGGCCGGAACCGAGGATTCCTCTCAGGGGCTGACATGGATCTTTGGGTAATTCTGGAGTCTCCCCAGGGGAGTCAGGCCTCGTCTCGAGTTGGGGCATGCACGTGCGCTTTTCTTCCAGGCTGTAGCAGCTATGTCACGCTTCCCTTCGCGTGGATCAAAGGATCTGTGGTTTTCCCTCGAGGCTTTCCCTCGAGGCTTTCCCACAGGGCTGTCCCACGTGCCACCGTGGTGTGAGTGGATCCTCGGCGTGAAAGATGAGCCAGTGCAGGGCAAAGAGGTTCCTCTGGAATGGACTGAGACATCTGGGGGACTCTTGGAATGGTGGTACGACCATGAAATTCCTCTCGCCTTTCCTGTTGAGAGTGCCTTCCCTTGAGATGCGACGGGAACGCCGGGAATTCGTTCCCGTTGAAAGCAGGGAAAGGATCCCTCATCTCGAGCTACGAGGGGGAAACGGGGCTCCTCTGGATGTGGGCGGGACCATCGTGCTTCCTCTCGAGTGGAGACGGGTATGGCGGTGAACTTCTTGAGTTGCAGCAAGGGTGTGAAAGACCCTTTCGAAGTTCCAGAGGTTACGTGTCATTAGTCTCCAGACGCCTCATCGGAAATAGGCCTCATCTCGCCTGGAAGGGAGAACTTCCTGGATTTTCTCGAGTTGCGGCAGGTGTTCTCGAGTTACGACGGGGACCTCAGGGACCCGCCCTGGTGGCCTCAGGAGAGGCCAGTCCCCATGCGAGTTGCTAGGGGGCCTCTCGGCATTCCTCTCCCGTCGATACCGGGGCCAAAAACCTTGTGTGGAGTCAGGGCCGGAACCGAGGATTCCTCTCAGGGGCTGACATGGATCTTTGGGTACTTGTGGAGTCTCCCCAGGGGAGTCAGGCCTCGTCTCGAGTGGGGGCATGCACGTGCGCTTTCCTTCCAGGCTGTAGCAGCAATGTCACGCTTCCCTTCGCATGGATCAAAGGATCAGTGGTTTTCCCTCGAGGATTTCCCTCGAGGCTTTCCCACAGTGCTGTCCCACGTGCCACCGTGGTGTGAGTCGATCCTCGGCGTGAAAGATGAGCCAGTGCAGGGCATAGAGTTTCCTCTGGAATGGACTGAGACATCTGGGGGACTCTTGGAATGGTGGTACGACCATGGAGTTCCTCTCGCCTTTCCTGTTGAGAGTGCCTCCTCTTGAGATGCGACGGGAACGCCGGAAATTCTTTCCCGTTGAAAGCAGGGAAAGGATCCCTCATCTCGAGCTCCGAGGGGGAAACGGGGCTCCTCTGGATGTGGGCGGGACCATCGTGCTTCCTCTCGAGTGGAGAAGGGTATGGCGTTGAACTTCTTGAGTTGCAGCAAGGGTGTGAAAGACCCTTTCGAAGTTCCAGAGGTTAGGTGTCATTAGTCTCCAGACGCCTCATCGGAAATAGGCCTCATCTCGCCTGGAAGGGAGAACTTCCTGGATTTTCTCGAGTTGCGTCAGGTGTTGTCGACTTACGACGGGGACCTCAGGTACCCGCCCTGGTGGCCTCAGGAGAGGCCAGTCACCATGCGAGTTGCTAGGGGGCCTCTCGGGATTCCTCTCCCGTCGATACCCGGGCAAAAAACCTTGTGTGGAGTCAGGGCCGGAACCGAGGATTCCTCTCAAGGGCTGACATGGATCTTTGGGTACTTGTGGAGTCTCCCCAGGGGAGTCAGGCCTCGTCTCCAGTGGGGGCATGCACGTGTGCTTTCCTTCCAGGCTGTAGCAGCAATGTCACGCTTCCCGTCGCGTGGATCAAAGGATCTGTGGTTTTCCCTCAAGGCTTTCCCTCGAGGCTTTCCCACAGAGCTGTCCCACGTGCCACCGTGGTGTGAGTCAATCCTCGGCGTGAAAGATGAGCCAGTGCAGGGCATAGAGTTTCCTCTGGAATGGACTGAGACATCTGGGGGACTCTTGGAATGGTGGTACGACCATGGAGTTCCTCTCGCCCTTCCTGTTGAGAGTGCCTCCTCTTGAGATGCGACGGGAACGCCGGGAATTCTTTCCCGTTGAAAGCAGGGAAAGGATCCCCCTTCTCGAGCTCCGAGGGGGAAACGGGGCTCCTCTGGATGTGGGCGGGACCATCGTGCTTCCTCTCGAGTGGAGACGGGTATGGCGGTGAACTTCTTGAGTTGCTGCAAGGGTGTGAAAGACCCTTTCGAAGTTCCAAAGCTTAGGTGGCATTAGTCTCCAGACTCCTCATCGGAAATAGGCCTCATCTCGCCTGGAAGGGAGAACTTCCTGGATTTTCTCGAGTTGCGGCAGGTGTTCTCGAGTTACGACGGGGACCTCAGGGACCCGCCCTGGTGGCCTCAGGAACGGCCAGTCCCCATGCGAGTTGCTAGGGGGCCTCTCGGGATTCCTCTCCCGTCGATAACGGGGCCAAAAACCATGTGTGGAGTCAGGGCCGGAACCGAGGATTCCTCTCAGGGGCTGACATGGATCTTTGGGTACTTGTGGAGTCACCCCAGGGGAGTCAGGCCTCGTCTCGAGTGGGGGCATGCACGTGCGCTTTCCTTCCAGGCTGTAGCAGCAATGGCACGCTTCCCGTCGCGTGGATCAAAGGATCTGAGGTTTTCCCTCGAGGCTTTCCCTCGAGGCTTTCCCACAGGGTTGTCCCACGTGCCACCGTGGTGTGAGTCGATCCTCGGCGTGAAAGATGAGCCAGTGCAGGGCAAAGAGGTTCCTCTGGAATGGATTGAGACATTTGGGGGAGTCTTGGAATGGTCGTACGACCATGGAGTTCCTCTCGCCTTTCCTGTTGAGAGTGCCTTCTCTTGAGATGCGACGGGAACGCCGGGAATTCTTTCCCGTTGAAAGCAGGGAAAGGATCCCTCATCTCGAGCTACAAGGGGTAAACAGGGGTCCTCTGGATGTGGGCGGGACCATCGTGCTTCCTCTCGAGTGGAGACGGGTATGGCGGTGAACTTCTTGAGTTTCAGCAAGGGTGTGAAAGACCCTTTCGACGTTCCAGAGGTTAGGTGGCATTAGTCTCCAGACGCCTCATCGGAAATAGACCTCATCTCGCCTGGAAGGGAGAACTTCCTGGATTTTCTCGTGTTGCGGCAGGTGTTCTCGAGTTACGACGGGGACCTCAGGAACCCGCCCTGGTGGCCTCAGGAGAGGCCAGTCCCCATGCGAGTTATTAGGGGGCCTCTCGGGATTCCTCTCCCGTCGATACCGGGGCCAAAAACCTTGTGTGGAGTCAGGGCCGGAACCGAGGATTCCTCTCAGGTGCTGACATGGATCTTTGGGTACTTCTGGAGTCTCCCCAGGGGAGTCAGGCCTCGTCTCGAGTGGGGGCATGCACGTGCGCTTTCCTTCCAGGCTGTAGCAGCTATGTCACGCTTCCCGTCGCGTGGATCAAAGGATCTGTGGTTTTCCCTCGAGGCTTTCCCTCGAGGCTTTCCCACAGGGCTGTCCCACGTGCCACCATGGTGTGAGTCGATCCTCGGCGTGAAAGATGAGCCAGTGCAGGGCAAAGAGCTTCCTCTGGAATGGACTGAGACATCTGGGGGACTCTTGGAATGGTGGTACGACCATGGAGTTCCTCTCGCCTTTCCTGTTGAGAGTGCCTCCTCTTGAGATGCGACGGGAACGCCGGGAATTCTTTCCCGTTGAAAGCAGGGAAAGGATCCCCCATCTCGAGCTCCGAGGGGGAAACGGGGCTCCTCTGGATGTGGGCGGGACCATCGTGCTTCCTCTCGAGTGGAGACGGGTATGGCGGTGAACTTCTTGAGTTGCAGCAAGGGTGTGAAAGACCCTTTCGAAGTTCCAGAGGTTAGGTGGCATTAGTCTCCAGACGCCTCATCGGAAATAGGCCTCATCTCGCCTGGAAGGGAGAACTTCCTGGATTTTCTCGAGTTGCGGCAGGTGTTCTCGAGTTACGACGGGGACCTCAGGGACCCGCCCTGGTGGCCTCAGGAGAGGCCAGTCCCCATGCGAGTTGCCAGGGGCCTCTCGGGATTCCTCTCCCGTCGATACCGGGGCCAAAAACCTTGTGTGGAGTCAGGGCCGGAACCGAGGATTCCTCTCAGGGGCTGACATGGATCTTTGGGTACTTCTGGTGTCTCCCCAGGGGAGTCAGGCCTCGTCTCGAGTGGGGGCATGCACGTGCGCTTTCCTTCCAGGCTGTAGCAGCAATGTCACGCTTCCCTTCGCGTGGATCAAAGGATCTGTGGTTTTCCCTCGAGGCTTTCCCTCGAGGCTTTCCCACAGGGCTGTCCCACGTGCCACCGTGGTGTGAGTCGATCCTCGGCGTGAAAGATGAGCCAGTGCAGGGCAAAGAGGTTTCTCTGGAATGGATTGAGACATCTGGGGGAGTCTTGGATTGGTCGTACGACCATGGAGTTCCTCTCGCCTTTCCTGTTGAGAGTGCCTTCTCTTGAGATGCGACGGGAACTCCGGGAATTCTTTCCCGTTGAAAGCAGGGAAAGGATCCCACATCTCGAGCTATGAGGGGGAAACAGGGCTCCTCTGGATGTGGGCGGGACCATCGTGCTTCCTCTCGAGTGGAGACGGGTATGGCGGTGAACTTCTTGAGTTGCAGCAAGGGTGTGAAAGACCCTTTCGAAGTTCCAGAGGTTAGGTGTCATTAGTCTCCAGACGCCTCATCGGAAATAGGCCTCATCTCGCCTGGAAGGGAGAACTTCCTGGATTTTCTCGTGTTGCGGCAGGTGTTCTCGAGTTACGACGGGGACCTCAGGGACCCGCCCTGGTGGCCTCAGGAACGGCCAGTCCCCATGCGAGTTGCTAGGGGGCCTCTCGGGATTCCTCTCCCGTCGATACCGGGGCCAAAAACCTTGTGTGGAGTCAGGGCCGGAACCGAGGATTCCTCTCAGGGGCTGACATGGATCTTTGGGTACTTGTGGAGTCTCCCCAGGGGAGTCAGGTATCGTCTCGAGTGGGGGCATGCACGTGCGCTTTCCTTCCAGGCTGTAGCAGCAATGGCAGGCTTCCCGTTGCGTGGATCAAAGGATCTGTGGTTTTCCCTCGAGGCTTTCCCTCGAGGCTTTCCCACAGGGCTGTCCCACGTGCCACCGTGGTGTGAGTAGATCCTCGGCGTGAAAGATGAGCCAGTGCAGGGCAAAGAGGTTCCTCTGGAATGGATTGAGACATCTGGGGGAGTCTTGGATTGGTCGTACGACCATGGAGTTCCTCTCGCCTTTCCTGTTGAGAGTGCCTTCTCTTGAGATGCGACGGGAACGCCGGGAATTCTTTCCCGTTGAAAGCAGGGAAAGGATCCCACATCTCGAGCTACGAGGGGGAAACAGGGCTCCTCTGGATGTGGGCGGGACCATCGTGATTCCTCTCGAGTGGAGACGGGTATGGCGGTGAACTTCTTGAGTTGCAGCAAGGGTGTGAAAGACCCTTTCGACGTTCCAGAGGTTAGGTGGCATTAGTCTCCAGACGCCTCATCGGAAATAGACCTCATCTCGCCTGGAAGGGAGAACTTCCTGGATTTTCTCGTGTTGCGGCAGGTGTTCTCGAGTTACGACGGGGATCTCAGGAACCCGCCCTGGTGGCCTCAGGAGAGGCCAGTCCCCATGCGAGTTATTAGGGGTCCTCTCGGGATTCCTCTCCCGTCAATACCGGGGCCAAAAACCTTGTGTGGAGTCAGGGCCAGAACCGAGGATTCCTCTCAGGGGCTGACATGGATCTTTGGGTACTTCTGGAGTCTCCCCAGGGGAGTCAGGCCTCGTCTCGAGTGGGGGCATGCACGTGCGCTTTCCTTCCAGGCTGTAGCAGCTATGTCACGCTTCCCGTCGCGTGGATCAAAGGATCTGTGGTTTTCCCTCGAGGCTTTCCCTCGAAGCTTTCCCACAGGGCTGTCCCACGTGCCACCATGGTGTGAGTCGATCCTCGGCGTGAAAGATGAGCCAGTGCAGGGCAAAGAGGTTCCTCTGGAATGGACTGAGACATCTGGGGGACTCTTGGAATGGTGGTACGACCATGGAGTTCCTCTCGCCTTTCCTGTTGAGAGTGCCTCCTCTTGAGATGCGACGGGAACGCCGGGAATTCTTTCCCGTTGAAAGCAGGGAAAGTTTCCCCCATCTCGAGCTCCGAGGGGGAAACGGGGCTCCTCTGGATGTGGGCGGGACCATCGTGCTTCCTCTCGAGTGGAGACGGGTATGGCGGTGAACTTCTTGAGTTGCAGCAAGGGTGTGAAAGACCCTTTCGAAGTTCCAGAGGTTAGGTGTCATTAGTCTCCAGACGCCTCATCGGAAATAGGCCTCATCTCGCCTGGAAGGGAGAACTTCCTGGATTTTCTCGAGTTGCGGCAGGTGTTCTCGAGTTACGAATGGGACCTCAGGGACCCGCCCTGGTGGCCTCAGGAGAGGCCATTCCACATGCGAGGTGCTAGGGGGCCTCTCGGGATTCCTCTCCCGTCGATACCGGGGCCAAAAACCTTGTGTGGAGTCAGGGCCGGAACCGAGGATTCCTCTCAAGGGCTGACATGGATCTTTGGGTACTTGTGGAGTCTCCCCAGGGGAGTCAGGCCTCGTCTCGAGTGGGGGCATGCACGTGCGCTTTCCTTCCAGGCTGTAGCAGCAATGTCATGCTTCCCGTCGCGTGGATCAAAGGATCTGTGGTTTTCCCTCGAGGCTTTCCCTCGAGGCTTTCCCACAGGGCTGTCCCACGTGCCACCGTGGTGTGAGTCGATCCTCGGCGTGAAAGATGAGCCAGTGCAGGGCAAAGAGCTTCCTCTGGAATGGACTGAGACATCTGGGGGACTCTTGGAATGGTGGTACGACCATGGAGTTCCTCTCGCCTTTCCTGTTGAGAGTGCCTCCTCTTGAGATGCGACGGGAATGCCGGGAATTCTTTCCCGTTGAAAGCAGGGAAAGGATCCCCCATCTCGAGCTCCGAGGGGGAAACGGGGCTCCTCTGGATGTGGGCGGGACCATCGTGCTTCCTCTCGAGTGGAGACGGGTATGGCGGTGAACTTCTTGAGTTGCAGCAAGGGTGTGAAAGACCCTTTCGAAGTTCCAGAGGTTAGGTGTCATTAGTCTCCAGACGCCTCATCGGAAATAGGCCTCATCTCGCCTGGAAGGGAGAACTTCCTGGATTTTCTCGAGTTGCGGCAGGTGTTCTCGAGTTACGACGGGGACCTCAGGGACCCGCCCTGGTGGCCTCAGGAGAGGCCATTCCCCATGCGAGGTGCTAGGGGGCCTCTCGGGATTCCTCTCCCGTCGATACCGGGGCAAAAACCTTGTGTGGAGTCAGGGCCGGAACCGAGGATTCCTCTCAAGGACTGACATGGATCTTTGGGTACTTGTGGAGTCTCCCCAGGGGAGTCAGGCCTCGTCTCGAGTGGGGGCATGCACGTGCGCTTTCCTTCCAGGCTGTAGCAGCAATGTCACGCTTCCCGTCCCGTGGATCAAAGGATCTGTGGTTTTCCCTCGAGGCTTTCCCACGATGCTTTCCCACAGGGCTGTCCAACGTGCCACCGTGGTGTGAGTCGATCCTCGGCGTGAAAGATGAGCCAGTGCAGGGCAAAGAGCTTCCTCTGGAATGGACTGAGACATCTGGGGGACTCTTGGAATGGTGGTACGACCATGGAGTTCCTCTCGCCTTTCCTGTTGAGAGTGCCTCCTCTTGAGATGCGACGGGAATGCCGGGAATTCTTTCCCGTTGAAAGCAGGGAAAGGATCCCCCATCTCGAGCTCCGAGGGGGAAACGGGGCTCCTCTGGATGTGGGCGGGACCATCGTGCTTTCTCTCGAGTGGAGACGGGTATGGCGGTGAACTTCTTGAGTTGCAGCAAGGGTGTGAAAGACCCTTTCCAAGTTCCAGAGGTTAGGTGTCATTAGTCTCCAGACGCCTCATCGGAAATAGGCCTCATCTCGCCTGGAAGGGAGAACTTCCTGTATTTTCTCGAGTTGCGGCAGGTGTTCTCGAGTTACGACGGGGACCTCAGGGACCCGCCCTGGTGGCCTCAGGAGAGGCCATTCCCCATGCGAGTTACTAGGTGGCCTCTCGGGATTCCTCTCCCGTCGATACCGGGGCCAAAAACGTTGTGTGGAGTCAGTGCCGGAAACGAGGATTCCTCTCAAGGGCTGACATGGATCTTTGGGTACTTGTGGAGTCTCCCCAGGGGAGTCAGGCCTCGTCTCGAGTGGGGGCATGCACGTGCGCTTTCCTTCCAGGCTGTAGCAGCAATGTCACGCTTCCCGTCCCGTGGATCAAAGGATCTGTGGTTTTCCCTCGAGGCTTTCCCTCGAGGCTTTCCCACAGGGCTGTCCCACGTGCCACCGTGGTGTGAGTCGATCCTCGGCGTGAAAGATGAGCCAGTGCAGGGCAAAGAGCTTCCTCTGGAATGGACTGAGACATCTGGGGGACTCTTGGAATGGTGGTACGACCATGGAGTTCCTCTCGCCTTTCCTGTTGAGAGTGCCTCCTCTTGAGATGCGACGGGAATGCCGGGAATTCTTTCCCGTTGAAAGCAGGGAAAGGATCCCCCATCTCGAGCTCCGAGGGGGAAACGGGGCTCCTCTGGATGTGGGCGGGACCATCGTGCTTCCTCTCGAGTGGAGACGGGTATGGCGGTGAACTTCTTGAGTTGCAGCAAGGGTGTGAAAGACCCTTTCGAAGTTCCAGAGGTTAGGTGTCATTAGTCTCCAGACGCCTCATCGGAAATAGGCCTCATCTCGCCTGGAAGGGAGAACTTCCTGGATTTTCTCGAGTTGCGGCAGGTGTTCTCGAGTTACGACGGGGACCTCAGGGACCCGCCCTGGTGGCCTCAGGAGAGGCCATTCCCCATGCGAGGTGCTAGGGGGCCTCTCGGGATTCCTCTCCCGTCGATACCGGGGCCAAAACCTTGTGTGGAGTCAGGGCCGGAACCGAGGATTCCTCTCAAGGGCTGACATGGATCTTTGGGTACTTGTGGAGTCTCCCCAGGGGAGTCAGGCCTCGTCTCGAGTGGGGGCATGCACGTGCGCTTTCCTTCCAGGCTGTAGCAGCAATGTCACGCTTCCCGTCCCGTGGATCAAAGGATCTGTGGTTTTCCCTCGAGGCTTTCCCACGATGCTTTCCCACAGGGCTGTCCAACGTGCCACCGTGGTGTGAGTCGATCCTCGGCGTGAAAGATGAGCCAGTGCAGGGCAAAGAGCTTCCTCTGGAATGGACTGAGACATCTGGGGGACTCTTGGAATGGTGGTACGACCATGGAGTTCCTCTCGCCTTTCCTGTTGAGAGTGCCTCCTCTTGAGATGCGACGGGAACGCCGGGAATTCTTTCCCGTTGAAAGCAGGGAAAGGATCCCCCATCTCGAGCTCCGAGGGGGAAACGGGGCTCCTCTGGATGTGGGCGGGACCATCGTGCTTTCTCTCGAGTGGAGACGGGTATGGCGGTGAACTTCTTGAGTTGCAGCAAGGGTGTGAAAGACCCTTTCCAAGTTCCAGAGGTTAGGTGTCATTAGTCTCCAGACGCCTCATCGGAAATAGGCCTCATCTCGCCTGGAAGGGAGAACTTCCTGTATTTTCTCGAGTTGCGGCAGGTGTTCTCGAGTTACGACGGGGACCTCAGGGACCCGCCCTGGTGGCCTCAGGAGAGGCCATTCCCCATGCGAGGTGCTAGGTGGCCTCTCGGGATTCCTCTCCCGTCGATACCGGGGCCAAAAACGTTGTGTGGAGTCAGTGCCGGAAACGAGGATTCCTCTCAAGGGCTGACATGGATCTTTGGGTACTTGTGGAGTCTCCCCAGGGGAGTCAGGCCTCATCTCGAGTGGGGGCATGCACGTGCGCTTTCCTTCCAGGCTGTAGCAGCAATGTCACGCTTCCCGTCCCGTGGATCAAAGGATCTGTGGTTTTCCCTCGAGGCTTTCCCTCGAGGCTTTCCCACAGGGCTGTCCCACGTGCCACCGTGGTGTGAGTCGATCCTCGGCGTGAAAGATGAGCCAGTGCAGGGCAAAGAGCTTCCTCTGGAATGGACTGAGACATCTGGGGGACTCTTGGAATGGTGGTACGACCATGGAGTTCCTCTCGCCTTTCCTGTTGAGAGTGCCTCCTCTTGAGATGCGACGGGAATGCCGGGAATTCTTTCCCGTTGAAAGCAGGGAAAGGATCCCCAATCTCGAGCTCCGAGGGGGAAACGGGGCTCCTCTGGATGTGGGCGGGACCATCGTGCTTCCTCTCGAGTGGAGACGGGTATGGCGGTGAACTTCTTGAGTTGCAGCAAGGGTGTGAAAGACCCTTTCGAAGTTCCAGAGGTTAGGTGTCATTAGTCTCCAGACGCCTCATCGGAAATAGGCCTCATCTCGCCTGGAAGGGAGAACTTCCTGGATTTTCTCGAGTTGCGGCAGGTGTTCTCGAGTTACGACGGGGACCTCAGGGACCCGCCCTGGTGGCCTCAGGAGAGGCCATTCCCCATGCGAGGTGCTAGGGGGCCTCTCGGGATTCCTCTCCCGTCGATACCGGGGCCAAAACCTTGTGTGGAGTCAGGGCCGGAACCGAGGATTCCTCTCAAGGGCTGACATGGATCTTTGGGTACTTGTGGAGTCTCCCCAGGGGAGTCAGGCCTCGTCTCGAGTGGGGGCATGCACGTGCGCTTTCCTTCCAGGCTGTAGCAGCAATGTCACGCTTCCCGTCCCGTGGATCAAAGGATCTGTGGTTTTCCCTCGAGGCTTTCCCACGATGCTTTCCCACAGGGCTGTCCAACGTGCCACCGTGGTGTGAGTCGATCCTCGGCGTGAAAGATGAGCCAGTGCAGGGCAAAGAGCTTCCTCTGGAATGGACTGAGACATCTGGGGGACTCTTGGAATGGTGGTACGACCATGGAGTTCCTCTCGCCTTTCCTGTTGAGAGTGCCTCCTCTTGAGATGCGACGGGAACGCTGGGAATTCTTTCCCGTTGAAAGCAGGGAAAGGATCCCCCATCTCGAGCTCCGAGGGGGAAACGGGGCTCCTCTGGATGTGGGCGGGACCATCGTGCTTTCTCTCGAGTGGAGACGGGTATGGCGGTGAACTTCTTGAGTTGCAGCAAGGGTGTGAAAGACCCTTTCCAAGTTCCAGAGGTTAGGTGTCATTAGTCTCCAGACGCCTCATCGGAAATAGGCCTCATCTCGCCTGGAAGGGAGAACTTCCTGTATTTTCTCGAGTTGCGGCAGGTGTTCTCGAGTTACGACGGGGACCTCAGGGACCCGCCCTGGTGGCCTCAGGAGAGGCCATTCCCCATGCGAGGTGCTAGGTGGCCTCTCGGGATTCCTCTCCCGTCGATACCGGGGCCAAAAACGTTGTGTGGAGTCAGTGCCGGAAACGAGGATTCCTCTCAAGGGCTTACATGGATCTTTGGGTACTTGTGGAGTCTCCCCAGGGGAGTCAGGCCTCGTCTCGAGTGGGGGCATGCACGTGCGCTTTCCTTCCAGGCTGTAGCAGCAATGTCACGCTTCCCGTCCCGTGGATCAAAGGATCTGTGGTTTTCCCTCGAGGCTTTCCCTCGAGGCTTTCCCACAGGGCTGTCCCACGTGCCACCGTGGTGTGAGTCGATCCTCGGCGTGAAAGATGAGCCAGTGCAGGGCAAAGAGCTTCCTCTGGAATGGACTGAGACATCTGGGGGACTCTTGGAATGGTGGTACGACCATGGAGTTCCTCTCGCCTTTCCTGTTGAGAGTGCCTCCTCTTGAGATGCGACGGGAATGCCGGGAATTCTTTCCCGTTGAAAGCAGGGAAAGGATCCCCCATCTCGAGCTCCGAGGGGGAAACGGGGCTCCTCTGGATGTGGGCGGGACCATCGTGCTTCCTCTCGAGTGGAGACGGGTATGGCGGTGAACTTCTTGAGTTGCAGCAAGGGTGTGAAAGACCCTTTCGAAGTTCCAGAGGTTAGGTGTCATTAGTCTCCAGACGCCTCATCGGAAATAGGCCTCATCTCGCCTGGAAGGGAGAACTTCCTGGATTTTCTCGAGTTGCGGCAGGTGTTCTCGAGTTACGACGGGGACCTCAGGGACCCGCCCTGGTGGCCTCAGGAGAGGCCATTCCCCATGCGAGGTGCTAGGGGGCCTCTCGGGATTCCTCTCCCGTCGATACCGGGGCCAAAACCTTGTGTGGAGTCAGGGCCGGAACCGAGGATTCCTCTCAAGGGCTGACATGGATCTTTGGGTACTTGTGGAGTCTCCCCAGGGGAGTCAGGCCTCGTCTCGAGTGGGGGCATGCACGTGCGCTTTCCTTCCAGGCTGTAGCAGCAATGTCACGCTTCCCGTCCCGTGGATCAAAGGATCTGTGGTTTTCCCTCGAGGCTTTCCCACGATGCTTTCCCACAGGGCTGTCCAACGTGCCACCGTGGTGTGAGTCGATCCTCGGCGTGAAAGATGAGCCAGTGCAGGGCAAAGAGCTTCCTCTGGAATGGACTGAGACATCTGGGGGACTCTTGGAATGGTGGTACGACCATGGAGTTCCTCTCGCCTTTCCTGTTGAGAGTGCCTCCTCTTGAGATGCGACGGGAACGCTGGGAATTCTTTCCCGTTGAAAGCAGGGAAAGGATCCCCCATCTCGAGCTCCGAGGGGGAAACGGGGCTCCTCTGGATGTGGGCGGGACCATCGTGCTTTCTCTCGAGTGGAGACGGGTATGGCGGTGAACTTCTTGAGTTGCAGCAAGGGTGTGAAAGACCCTTTCCAAGTTCCAGAGGTTAGGTGTCATTAGTCTCCAGACGCCTCATCGGAAATAGGCCTCATCTCGCCTGGAAGGGAGAACTTCCTGTATTTTCTCGAGTTGCGGCAGGTGTTCTCGAGTTACGACGGGGACCTCAGGGACCCGCCCTGGTGGCCTCAGGAGAGGCCATTCCCCATGCGAGGTGCTAGGTGGCCTCTCGGGATTCCTCTCCCGTCGATACCGGGGCCAAAAACGTTGTGTGGAGTCAGTGCCGGAAACGAGGATTCCTCTCAAGGGCTGACATGGATCTTTGGGTACTTGTGGAGTCTCCCCAGGGGAGTCAGGCCTCGTCTCGAGTGGGGGCATGCACGTGCGCTTTCCTTCCAGGCTGTAGCAGCAATGTCACGCTTCCCGTCCCGTGGATCAAAGGATCTGTGGTTTTCCCTCGAGGCTTTCCCTCGAGGCTTTCCCACAGGGCTGTCCCACGTGCCACCGTGGTGTGAGTCGATCCTCGGCGTGAAAGATGAGCCAGTGCAGGGCAAAGAGCTTCCTCTGGAATGGACTGAGACATCTGGGGGACTCTTGGAATGGTGGTACGACCATGGAGTTCCTCTCGCCTTTCCTGTTGAGAGTGCCTCCTCTTGAGATGCGACGGGAATGCCGGGAATTCTTTCCCGTTGAAAGCAGGGAAAGGATCCCCCATCTCGAGCTCCGAGGGGGAAACGGGGCTCCTCTGGATGTGGGCGGGACCATCGTGCTTCCTCTCGAGTGGAGACGGGTATGGCGGTGAACTTCTTGAGTTGCAGCAAGGGTGTGAAAGACCCTTTCGAAGTTCCAGAGGTTAGGTGTCATTAGTCTCCAGACGCCTCATCGGAAATAGGCCTCATCTCGCCTGGAAGGGAGAACTTCCTGGATTTTCTCGAGTTGCGGCAGGTGTTCTCGAGTTACGACGGGGACCTCAGGGACCCGCCCTGGTGGCCTCAGGAGAGGCCATTCCCCATGCGAGGTGCTAGGGGGCCTCTCGGGATTCCTCTCCCGTCGATACCGGGGCCAAAAACGTTGTGTGGAGTCAGTGCCGGAAACGAGGATTCCTCTCAAGGGCTGACATGGATCTTTGGGTACTTGTGGAGTCTCCCCAGGGGAGTCAGGCCTCGTCTCGAGTGGGGGCATGCACGTGCGCTTTCCTTCCAGGCTGTAGCAGCAATGTCACGCTTCCCGTCCCGTGGATCAAAGGATCTGTGGTTTTCCCTCGAGGCTTTCCCTCGAGGCTTTCCCACAGGGCTGTCCCACGTGCCACCGTGGTGTGAGTCGATCCTCGGCGTGAAAGATGAGCCAGTGCAGGGCAAAGAGCTTCCTCTGGAATGGACTGAGACATCTGGGGGACTCTTGGAATGGTGGTACGACCATGGAGTTCCTCTCGCCTTTCCTGTTGAGAGTGCCTCCTCTTGAGATGCGACGGGAATGCCGCGAATTCTTTCCCGTTGATAGCAGGGAAAGGATCCCCCATCTCGAGCTCCGAGGGGGAAACGGGGCTCCTCTGGATGTGGGCGGGACCATCGTGCTTCCTCTCGAGTGGAGACGGGTATGGCGGTGAACTTCTTGAGTTGCAGCAAGGGTGTGAAAGACCCTTTCGAAGTTCCAGAGGTTAGGTGTCATTAGTCTCCAGACGCCTCATCGGAAATAGGCCTCATCTCGCCTGGAAGGGAGAACTTCCTGGATTTTCTCGAGTTGCGGCAGGTGTTCTCGAGTTACGACGGGGACCTCAGGGACCCGCCCTGGTGGCCTCAGGAGAGGCCATTCCCCATGCGAGGTGCTAGGGGGCCTCTCGGGATTCCTCTCCCGTCGATACCGGGGCCAAAACCTTGTGTGGAGTCAGGGCCGGAACCGAGGATTCCTCTCAAGGGCTGACATGGATCTTTGGGTACTTGTGGAGTCTCCCCAGGGGAGTCAGGCCTCGTCTCGAGTGGGGGCATGCACGTGCGCTTTCCTTCCAGGCTGTAGCAGCAATGTCACGCTTCCCGTCCCGTGGATCAAAGGATCTGTGGTTTTCCCTGGAGGCTTTCCCTCGAGGCTTTCCCACAGGGCTGTCCAACGTGCCACCGTGGTGTGAGTCGATCCTCGGCGTGAAAGATGAGCCAGTGCAGGGCAAAGAGCTTCCTCTGGAATGGACTGAGACATCTGGGGGACTCTTGGAATGGTGGTACGACCATGGAGTTCCTCTCGCCTTTCCTGTTGAGAGTGCCTCCTCTTGAGATGCGACGGGAATGCCGGGAATTCTTTCCCGTTGAAAGCAGGGAAAGGATCCCCCATCTCGAGCTCCGAGGGGGAAACGGGGCTCCTCTGGATGTGGGCGGGACCATCGTGCTTCCTCTCGAGTGGAGACGGGTATGGCGGTGAACTTCTTGAGTTGCAGCAAGGGTGTGAAAGACCCTTTCCAAGTTCCAGAGGTTAGGTGTCATTAGTCTCCAGACGCCTCATCGGAAATAGGCCTCATCTCGCCTGGAAGGGAGAACTTCCTGTATTTTCTCGAGTTGCGGCAGGTGTTCTCGAGTTACGACGGGGACCTCAGGGACCCGCCCTGGTGGCCTCAGGAGAGGCCATTCCCCATGCGAGGTGCTAGGTGGCCTCTCGGGATTCCTCTCCCGTCGATACCGGGGCCAAAAACGTTGTGTGGAGTCAGTGCCGGGAACGAGGATTCCTCTCAAGGGCTGACATGGATCTTTGGGTACTTGTGGAGTCTCCCCAGGGGAGTCAGGCCTCGTCTCGAGTGGGGGCATGCACGTGCGCTTTCCTTCCAGGCTGTAGCAGCAATGTCACGCTTCCCGTCCCATGGATCAAAGGATCTGTGGTTTTCCCTCGAGGCTTTCCCTCGAGGCTTTCCCACAGGGCTGTCCCACGTGCCACCGTGGTGTGAGTCGATCCTCGGCGTGAAAGATGAGCCAGTGCAGGGCAAAGAGCTTCCTCTGGAATGGACTGAGACATCTGGGGGACTCTTGGAATGGTGGTACGACCATGGAGTTCCTCTCGCCTTTCCTGTTGAGAGTGCCTCCTCTTGAGATGCGACGGGAATGCCGGGAATTCTTTCCCGTTGAAAGCAGGGAAAGGATCCCTCATCTCGAGCTCCGAGGGGGAAATGGGGCTCCTCTGGATGTGGGCGGGACCATCGTGCTTCCTCTCGAGTGGAGACGGGTATGGCGGTGAACTTCTTGAGTTGCAGCAAGGGTGTGAAAGACCCTTTCGAAGTTCCAGAGGTTAGGTGTCATTAGTCTCCAGACGCCTCATCGGAAATAGGCCTCATCTCGCCTGGAAGGGAGAACTTCCTGGATTTTCTCGAGTTGCGGCAGGTGTTCTCGAGTTACGACGGGGACCTCAGGGACCCGCCCTGGTGGCCTCAGGAGAGGCCATTCCCCATGCGAGGTGCTAGGGGGCCTCTCGGGATTCCTCTCCCGTCGATACCGGGGCCAAAACCTTGTGTGGAGTCAGGGCCGGAACCGAGGATTCCTCTCAAGGGCTGACATGGATCTTTGGGTACTTGTGGAGTCTCCCCAGGGGAGTCAGGCCTCGTCTCGAGTGGGGGCATGCACGTGCTCTTTCCTTCCAGGCTGTAGCAGCAATGTCACGCTTCCCGTCCCGTGGATCAAAGGATCTGTGGTTTTCCCTCGAGGCTTTCCCACGATGCTTTCCCACAGGGCTGTCCAACGTGCCACCGTGGTGTGAGTCGATCCTCGGCGTGAAAGATGAGCCAGTGCAGGGCAAAGAGCTTCCTCTGGAATGGACTGAGACATCTGGGGGACTCTTGGAATGGTGGTACGACCATGGAGTTCCTCTCGCCTTTCCTGTTGAGAGTGCCTCCTCTTGAGATGCGACGGGAACGCCGGGAATTCTTTCCCGTTGAAAGCAGGGAAAGGATCCCCCATCTCGAGCTCCGAGGGGGAAACGGGGCTCCTCTGGATGTGGGCGGGACCATCGTGCTTTCTCTCGAGTGGAGACGGGTATGGCGGTGAACTTCTTGAGTTGCAGCAAGGGTGTGAAAGACCCTTTCCAAGTTCCAGAGGTTAGGTGTCATTAGTCTCCAGACGCCTCATCGGAAATAGGCCTCATCTCGCCTGGAAGGGAGAACTTCCTGTATTTTCTCGAGTTGCGGCAGGTGTTCTCGAGTTACGACGGGGACCTCAGGGACCCGCCCTGGTGGCCTCAGGAGAGGCCATTCCCCATGCGAGGTGCTAGGTGGCCTCTCGGGATTCCTCTCCCGTCGATACCGGGGCCAAAAACGTTGTGTGGAGTCAGTGCCGGAAACGAGGATTCCTCTCAAGGGCTGACATGGATCTTTGGGTACTTGTGGAGTCTCCCCAGGGGAGTCAGGCCTCGTCTCGAGTGGGGGCATGCACGTGCGCTTTCCTTCCAGGCTGTAGCAGCAATGTCACGCTTCCCATCGCGTGGATCAAAGGATCTGTGGTTTTCCCTCGAGGCTTTCCCTCGAGGCTTTCCCACAGGGCTGTCCCACGTGCCACCGTGGTGTGAGTCGATCCTCGGAGTGAAAGATGAGCCAGTGCAGGGCAAAGAGCTTCCTCTGGAATGGACTGAGACATCTGGGGGACTCTTGGAATGGTGGTAGGACCATGGAGTTCCTCTCGCCTTTCCTGTTGAGAGTGCCTCCTCTTGAGATGCGACGGGAACGCCGGGAATTCTTTCCCGTTGAAAGCAGGGAAAGCATCCCCCATCTCGAGCTCCGAGGGGGAAACGGGGCTCCTCTGGATGTGGGCGGGACCATCGTGCTTCCTCTCGAGTGGAGACGGGTATGGCGGTGAACTTCTTGAGTTGCAGCAAGGGTGTGAAAGACCCTTTCGACGTTCCAGAGGTTAGGTGGCATTAGTCTCCAGACGCCTCATTGGAAATAGACCTCATCTCGCCTGGAAGGGAGAACTTCCTGGATTTTCTCGAGTTGCGGGAGGTGTTCTCGAGTTACGACGGGGACCTCAGGAACCCGCCCTGGTGGCCTCAGGAGAGGCCAGTCCCCATGCGAGTTATTAGGGGGCCTCTCGGGATTCCTCTCCCGTCGATACCGGGGCCAAAACCTTGTGTGGAGTCAGGGCCGGAACCGAGGATTCCTCTCAGGGGCTGACATGGATCTTTGGGTACTTCTGGAGTCTCTCCAGGAGAGTCAGGCCTCGTCTCGAGTGGGGGCATGCACGTGCGATTTCCTTCCAGGCTGTAGCAGCTATGTCACGCTTCCCGTCGCGTGGATCAAAGGATCTGTGGTTTTCCCTCGAGGCTTTCCCTCGAGGCTTTCCCACCGGGCTGTCCCACGTGCCACCATTGTGTGAGTCGATCCTCGGCGTGAAAGATGAGCCAGTGCAGTGCAAAGACCTTCCTCTGGAATGGACTGAGACATCTGGGGGACCCTTGGAATGGTGGTACGACCATGGAGTTCCTCTCGCCTTTCCTGTTGAGAGTGCCTCCTCTTGAGATGCGACGGGAACGCCGGGAATTCTTTCCCGTTGAAAGCAGGGAAAGGATCCCCCATCTCGAGCTCCGAGGGGGAAACGGGGCTCCTCTGGATGTGGGCGGGACCATCGTGTTTCCTCTCGAGTGGAGACGGGTATGGCGGTGAACTTCTTGAGTTGCAGCAAGGGTGTGAAAGACCCTTTCCAAGTTCCAGAGGTTAGGTGTCATTAGTCTCCAGACGCCTCATCGGAAATAAGCCTCATCTCGCCTGGAAGGGAGAACTTCCTGGATTTTCTCGAGTTGCGGCAGGTGTTCTCGAGTTACGACGGGGACCTCAGGGACCCGCCCTGGTGGCCTCAGGAGAGGCCATTCCCCATGCGAGGTGCTAGGGGGCCTCTCGGGATTCCTCTCCGGTAGATACCGGGGCCAAAAACCTTGTGTGGAGTCAGGGCCGGAACCGAGGATTCCTCTCAAGGGCTGACATGGATCTTTGGGTACTTGTGGAGTCTCCCCAGGGGAGTCAGGCCTCGTCTCGAGTGGGGGCATGCACGTGCGCTTTCCTTCCAGGCTGTAGCAGCAATGTCATGCTTCCCGTCGCGTGGATCAAAGGATCTGTGGTTTTCCCTCGAGGCTTTCCCTCGAGGCTTTCCCACAGGGCTGTCGCACGTGACACCGTGGTGTGAGTCGATCCTCGGCGTGAAAGATGAGCCAGTGCAGGGCAAAGAGTTTCCTCTGGAATGGACTGAGACATCTGGGGGACTCTTGGAATGGTGGTACGACCATGGAGTTCCTCTCGCCTTTCCTGTTGAGAGTGCCTCCTCTTGAGATGCGAAGGGATCGCCGGGAATTCTTTCCCGTTGAAAGCAGGGAAAGGATCCCTCATCTCGAGCTCCGAGGGGGAAACGGGGCTCCTCTGGATGTGGGCGGGACCATCGTGCTTCCTCTCGAGTGGAGACGGGTATGGGGTGAACTTTTTGAGTTGCAGCAAGGGTGTGAAAGACCCTTTCGAACTTCCAGAGGTTAGGTGTCATTAGTCTCCAGACGCCTCATCAGAAATAGGCCTCATCTCGCCTGGAAGGGAGAACATCCTGGATTTTCTCGAGTTGCCGCAGGTGTTCTCGAGTTACGACGGGGACCTCAGGGACCCGCCCTGGTGGCCTCAGGAGAGGCCAGTCCCCATGCGAGTGGCTAGGGGGCCTCTCGGGATTCCTCTCCCGTCGATACCGGGGCCAAAAACCTTGTGTGGAGTCAGGGCCGGAATCGAGGATTCCTCTCAGGGGCTGATATGGATCTTTGGGTACTTCTGGAGTCTCGCCAGGGGAGACAGGCCTCGTCTCGAGTGGGGGCATGCACGTGCGCTTTCCTTCCAGGCTGTAGCATTAATGTCACGCTTCCCGTCGCGTGGATCAAAGGGTCTGTTGTTTTCCCTCGAGGCTTTCCCTCGAGGCTTTCCCACAGGGCTGTCCCACGTGCCACCGTGGTGTGAGTCGATCCTCGGCGTGAAAGATGAGCCAGTGCAGGGCAAAGAGGTTCCTCTGGAATGGACTGAGACCTCTGGGGGACTCTTCGAATGGTGGTATGACCATGGAGTTCCTCTCGCCTTTCCTGTTGAGAGTGCCTCCTCTTGAGATGCGACGGGAACGCCAGGAATTCTTTCCCGCTGAAAGCAGGGAAAGGATCCCTAATCTCAAGCTACGAGGGGGAAACGGGGCTCCTCTTGATGTGGGCGGGACCATCATGCTTCATCTCGAGTGGAGACGGGTATGGCGGTGAACTTCTTGAGTTGCAGCAAGGGTGTGAAAGACCCTTTCGAAGTTCTAGAGGTTAGGTGTCATTAGTCTCCAGACACCTCATCGGAAATAGGCCTCATCTCGCCTGGAAAGGAGAACTTCCTGGATTTTCTCGAGTTGCGGCAGGTGTTCTCGATTTACGACGGGGACCTCAGGGACCCGCCCTGGTGGCCTCAGGAGAGGCCAGTCCCCATGCGAGTTGCTAGGGGGCCTCTCGGGATTCCTCTCCCGTCGATACCGGGGCCAAAATCCTTGTGTGGAGTCAGGGCCAGAACCGAGGATTCCTCTCAGGGGCTGACATGGATCTTTGGGTACTTCTGGAGTCTCCCCAGGGGAGTCAGGCCTCGTCTCGAGTGGGGGCATGCACGTGCGCTTTCCTTCCAGGCTGTAGCAGCAATGTCACGCTTCCTGTCGCGTGGATCAAAGGATCTGTGGTTTTCCCTCGAGGCTTTCCCTCGAGGCTTTCCCACAGGGCTGTCCCACTTGTCACCGTGGTGTGAGTCGATCCTCGGCGTGAAAGATGAGCCAGTGCAGGGCAAAGAGGTTCCTCTGGAATGGACTGAGACATCTAGGGGACTCTTGGAATGGTGGTACGACCATGGAGTTCCTCTCGCCTTTCCTGTTGAGAGTGCCTCCTCTTGAGATGCGACGGGAACGCCGGGAATTCTTTCCCGTTGAAAGCAGGGAAAGGATCCCTCATCTCGAGCTACGAGGGGGAAACGGGGCTCCTCTGAATGTGGGCGGGACCATCGTGCTTCCTCTCGAGTGGAGACGGGTATGGCGGTGAACTTCTTGAGTTGCAGCAAGGGTGTGAAAGACCCTTTCGAAATTCCAGAGGTTAGGTGTCATTAGTCTCCAGACGCCTCATCGGAAATAGGCCTCATCTCGCCTGGAAGGGAGAACTTCCTGGATTTTCTCGAGTTGCGGCAGGTGTTCTCGAGTTACGACGGGGACCTCAGGGACCCGCCCTGGTGGCCACAGAGGAGGCCAGTCCGCATGCGAGTTGCTAGCGGGCCTCTCGCGATTCCTATCCCGTTGATACCGGGGCCAAAAACCTTGTGTGGAGTCAGGGCCGGAACCGAGGATTCCTCTCAGGGGCTGACATGGATCTTTGGGTACTTCTGGAGTCTCCCCAGGGGAGTCAGGCCTCGTCTCGAGTGGGGGCATGCACGTGCGCTTTCCTTCCAGGCTGTAGCAGCAATGTCACGCTACCCGTGGCGTGGATCAAAGGATCTGTGGTTTTCCCTCGAGGCTTTCCCTCGAGGCTTTCCCACAGGGCTGTCCCACGTGCCACCGTGGTGTGAGTCGATCCTCGGGGTGAAAGATGAGCCAGTGCAGGGCAAACATGTTCCTCTGGAATGGACTGAGACATCTGGAGGACTCTTGGAATGGTGGTACGACCATGGAGTTCCTCTCGCCTTTCCTGTTGAGAGTGCCTCCTCTTGAGATGCGACGGGAACGCCGGGAATACTTTCCCGTTGAAAGCAGGGAAAGGATCCCTCATCTCGAGCTACGAGGGGGAAACGGGGCTCCTCTGGATGTGGGCGGGACCATCGTTCTTCCTCTCGAGTAGAGACGGGTATGGAGGGGAACTTCTTGAGTCGCAGCAAGGGTGTGAAAGACCCTTTCGAAGTTCCAGAGGTTAGGTGTCATTAGTCTCCAGATGCCTCATCGGAAATAGGCCTCATCTCGCCTGGAAGGGAGTACTTCCTGGATTTTCTCGAGTTGCGGCAGGTGTTCTCGAGTTACGACGGGGACCTCAGGGAACCGCCCTGGTGGCCTCAGGAGAGGCCAGTCCCCATGCGAGTTGCTAGGGGGCCTCTCGGGATTCCTCTCCCGTCGATACCGGGGCCAAAAACCTTGTGTGGAGTCAGGGCCGGAACCGAGGATTCCTCTCAGGGGCTGACATGGATCTTTGGGTACTTCTGGAGTCTCCCTAGGGGAGTCAGGCCTCGTCTCGAGTGGGGGCATGCACGTGCGCTTTCCTTCCAGGCTGTAGCAGCAATGTCACGCTTCCCGTCGCGTGGATCAAAGGATCTGTGGTTTTCCCTCGAGGCTTTCCCTCGAAGCTTTCCCACAGGGCTGTCCCACGTGCCACCGTGGTGTGAGTCGATCCTCGGCGTGAAAGATGAGCCAGTGCAGGGCAAGCAGGTTCCTCTGGAATGGACTGAGACATCTGGAGGACTCTTGGAATGGTGGTACGACCATGGAGTTCCTCTCTCCTTTTCTGTTGAGAGTGCCTCCTCTTGAGATGCGACGGGAACGCCGGGAATTCTTTCCCGTTGAAAGCAGGGAAAGGATCCCTCATCTCGAGCTACGAGGGGGAAACGGGGCTCCTCTGGATGTGGGCGGGACCATCGTGCTTCCTCTCGAGTGGAGTCGGGTATGGCGGTGAACTTCTTGAGTTGCAGCAAGGGTGTGAAAGACCCTTTCGAAGTTCCAGAGGTTAGGTGTCATTAGTCTCCAGACGCCTCATCGGAAATAGGCCTCATCTCGCCTGGAAGGGAGAACTTCCTGGATTTTCTCGAGTTGCGGCAGGTGTTCTCGAGTTACGACGGGGACCTCAGGGACCCGCCCTGGTGGCCACAGGAGAGGCCAGTCCCCATGCGAGATGCTAGCGGGCCTCTCGGGATTCCTATCTCGTCGATACCGGGGCCAAAAACCTTGTGTGGAGTCAGGGCCGGAACCGAGGATTCCTCTCAGGGGCTGACATGGATCTTTGGGTACTTCTGGAGTCTCCCCAGGGGAGTCAGGCCTCGTCTCGAGTGGGGGCATGCACGTGCGCTTTCCTTCCAGGCTGTAGCAGCAATGTCACGCTTCCCGTCGCGTGGATCAAAGGATCTGTGGTTTTCCCTCGAGGCTTTCCCTCGAGGCTTTCCCACAGGGCTGTCCCACGTGCCACCGTGGTGTGAGTCGATCCTCGGGGTGAAAGATGAGCCAGTGCAGGGCAAACAGGTTCCTCTGGAATGGACTGAGACATCTGGAGGACTCTTGGAATGGTGGTACGACCATGGAGTTCCTCTCTCCTTTTCTGTTGAGAGTGCCTCCACTTGAGATGCGACGGGAACGCCTGGAATACTTTCCCGTTGAAAGCAGGGAAAGGATCCCTCATCTCGAGCTATGAGGGGGAAACGGGGCTCCTCTGGATGTGGGCGGGACCATCGTGCTTCCTCTCGAGTGGAGACGGGTATGGCGGGGAACTTCTTGAGTCGCAGCAAGGGTGTGAAAGACCCTTTCGAAGTTCCAGAGGTTAGGTGTCATTAGTCTCCAGACGCCTCATCGGAAATAGGCCTCAACTCGCCTGGAAGGGAGAACTTCCTGGATTTTCTCGAGTTGCGGCAGGTGTTCTCGAGTTACCACGGGGACCTCAGGGACCCGCCCTGGTGGCCACAGGTGAGTCCAGTCCCCATGCGAGTTGCTAGGGGGCCTCTTGGGATTCCTCTCCCGTCGATACCGGGGCCAAAAACCTTGTGTGGAGTCAGGGCCGGAACCGAGGATTCCTCTCAGGGGCTGACATGGATCTTTGGGTACTTCTGGAGTCTCCCCAGGGGAGTCAGGCCTTGTCTCGAGTGGGGGCATGCACGTGCGCTTTCCTTCCAGGCTGTAGCAGCAATGTCACGCTTCCCGTCACGTGGATCAAAGGATCTGTGGTTTTCCCTCGAGGCTTTCCCTCGAGGCTTTCCCACAGGGCTGTCCCACGTGCCACCGTGGTGTGAGTCGATCCTCGGAGTGAAAGATGAGCCACTGCAGGGCAAAGAGGTTCCTCTGGAATGGACTGAGACATCTGGGGGACTCTTTGAATGGTGGTACGACCATGGAGTTCCTCTCGCCTTTCCTGTTGAGAGTGCCTCCCCTTGAGATGCGACGGGAACACCGGGAATTCTTTCCCGTTGAAAGCAGGGAAAGGATCCCTCATCTCGAGCTCCGAGGGGGAAACGGGGCTCCTCTGGATGTGGACGGGACCATCGTGCTTCCTCTCGAGTGGAGACGGGTATGGCGGTGAACTTCTTGAGTTGCAGCAAGGGTGTGAAAGACCCTTTCGAAGTTCCAGAGGTTAGGTGTCATTAGTCTCCAGACGCCTCATCGGAAATAGGCCTCATCTCGCCTGGAAGGGAGAACTTCCTGGATTTTCTCGAGTTGTGGCAGGTGTTCTCGAGTTTCGACGGGGACCTCAGGGACCCGCCCTGGTGGCCTAAGGAGAGGCCAGTCCCCATGCGAGTGGCTAGGGGGCCTCTCGGGATTCCTCTCCCGTCGATACCGGGGCCAAAATCCTTGTGTGGAATAGGCCCGGAACCGAGGATTCCTCTCAGGGGCTGACATGGATATTTGGGTACTTCTGGAATCTCCCCAGGGGCGTCTGGCCTCGTCTCGAGTGGGGGCATGCACGTGCGCTTTCCTTCCAGACTGTAGCAGCAATGTCACGCTTCCTGTCGCGTGGATCAAACGATATGTGGTTTTCCCTCGAGGCTTTCCCTCGAGGCTTTCCCACAGGGCTGTCCCACGTGCCACCGTGGTGTGAGTCGATCCTCGGAGTGAAAGATGAGCCAGTGCAGGGCAAAGAGGTTCCTCTGGAATGGACTGAGACATCTGGGGGACTCTTGGAATGGTGGTACGACCATGGAGTTCCTCTCGCCTTTCCTGTTGAGAGTGCCTCCTCTTGAGATGCGAAGGGATCGCCGGGAATTCTTTCCCGTTTAAAGCAGGGAAAGGATCCCTCATCTCGAGCTCCGAGGGGGAAACGGGGCTCCTCTGGATGTGGGCGGGACCATCGTGCTTCCTCTCGAGTGGAGACGGGTATGGGGTGAACTTCTTGAGTTGCAGCAAGGGTGTGAAAGACCCTTTCGAAGTTCCAGAGGTTAGGTGTCATTAGTCTCCAGACACCTCATCGGAAATAGGCCTCATCTCGCCTGGAAAGGAGAACTTCCTGGATTTTCTCGAGTTGCGGCAGGTGTTCTCGAGTTAAGACGGGGACCTCAGGGACCCGCCCTGGTGGCCTCAGGGGAGGCCAGTCCCCATGAGAGTTGCTGGGGGGCCTTTCGGGATTCCTCTCCCGTCGATACCGGGGCCAAAATCCTTGTGTGGAGTCAGGGCCAGAACCGAGCATTCCTCTCAGGGGCTGACATGGATCTTTGGGTACTTCTGGAGTCTCCCCAGGGGAGTCAGGCCTCGTCTCGAGTGGGGGCATGCACGTGCGCTTTCCTTCCAGGCTGTAGCAGCAATGTCACGCTTCCTGTCGCATGGATCAAAGGATCTGTGGTTTTCCCTCGAGGCTTTCCCTCGAGGCTTTCCCACAGGGCTGTCCCACCTGCCACCGTGGTGTGAGTCGATCCTCGGCGTGAAAGATGAGCCAGTGCAGGGCAGAGAGGTTCCTCTGGAATGGACTGAGACATCTGGGGGACTCTTGGAATGGTGGTACGACCATGGAGTTCCTCTCGCCTTTCCTGTTGAGAGTGCCTCCTCTTGAGATGCGACGGGAACGCCGGGAATCCTTTCCCGTTGAAAGCAGGGAAAGGATCCCTCAACTCGAGCTACGAGGGGGAAACGGGGCTCCTCTGGATGTGGGCGGGACCATCGTGCTTCCTCTCGAGTGGAGACGGGTATGGCGGTGAACTTCTTGAGTTGCAGCAAGGGAGTGAAAGACCCTTTCGAAGTTCCAGAGGTTAGGTGTCATTAGTCTCCAGACGCCTCATCCGAAATAGGCCTCATCTCGCCTGGAAGGGAGAACTTCCTGGATTTTCTCGAGTTGCGGCAGGTGTTCTCGAGTTACGACGGGGACCTCAGGGACCCGCCCTGGTGGCCACAGGAGAGGCCAATCCCCATGCGAGTTGCTAGCGGGCCTCTCGTGATTCCTCTCCCGTCGATACCGGGGCCAAAAACCTTGTGTGGAGTCAGGGCCGGAACCGAGGATTCCTCTCAGGGGCTGACATGGATCTTTGGGTACTTCTGGAGTCTCCCCAGGGGAGTCAGGCCTCGTCTCGAGTGGGGGCATGCACGT
This sequence comes from Capricornis sumatraensis, assembly GCF_032405125.1. Lineage (NCBI taxonomy): Eukaryota > Metazoa > Chordata > Mammalia > Artiodactyla > Bovidae > Capricornis > Capricornis sumatraensis. The sequence goes on from NW_027184618.1 coordinate 5,750,492, forward strand.
GCGCTTTCCTTCCAGGCTGTAGCAGCAATGTCACGCTTCCCGTCGCGTGGATCAAAGGATCTGTGGTTTTCCCTCGAGCCTTTCCCACAGGGCTGTCCCACGTGCCACCGTGGTGTGAGTCGATCCTCGGCGTGAAAGATGAGCCAGTGCAGGGCAAATAGGTTCCTCTGGAATGGACTGAGACATCTGGAGGACTCTTGGAATGGTGGTACGACCACGGAGTTCCTCTCGCCTTTCCTGTTGAGAGTGCCTCCCCTTGAGATGCGACGGGAACGCCGGGAATTCTTTCCCGTTGAAAGCAGGGAAAGGATCCCTCATCTCGAGCTCCGAGGGGGAAACGGGGCTCCTCTGGATGTGGACGGGACCATCGTGCTTCCTCTCGAGTGGAGACGGGTATGGCGGTGAACTTCTTGAGTTGCAGCAAGGGTGTGAAAGACCCTTTCGAAGTTCCAGAGGTTAGGTGTCATTAGTCTCCAGACGCCTCATCGGAAATAGGCCTCATCTCGCCTGGAAGGGAGAACTTCCTGGATTTTCTCGAGTTGTGGCAGGTGTTCTCGAGTTTCGACGGGGACCTCAGGGACCCGCCCTGGTGGCCTAAGGAGAGGCCAGTCCCCATGCGAGTGGCTAGGGGGCCTCTCGGGATTCCTCTCCCGTCGATACCGGGGCCAAAATCCTTGTGTGGAATAGGGCCGGAACCGAGGATTCCTCTCAGGGGCTGACATGGATATTTGGGTACTTCTGGAATCTCCCCAGGGGCGTCAGGCCTCGTCTCGAGTGGGGGCATGCACGTGCGCTTTCCTTCCAGACTGTAGCAGCAATGTCACGCTTCCTGTCGCGTGGATCAAACGATATGTGGTTTTCCCTCGAGGCTTTCCCTCGAGGCTTTCCCACTGGGCTGTCCCACGTGCCACCGTGGTGTGAGTCGATCCTCGGAGTGAAAGATGAGCCAGTGCAGGGCAAAGAGGTTCCTCTGGAATGGACTGAGACATCTGGGGGACTCTTGGAATGGTGGTACGACCATGGAGTTCCTCTCGCCTTTCCTGTTGAGAGTGCCTCCTCTTGAGATGCGAAGGGATCGCCGGGAATTCTTTCCCGTTGAAAGCAGGGAAAGGATCCCTCATCTCGAGCTCCGAGGGGGAAACGGGGCTCCTCTGGATGTGGGCGGGACCATCGTGCTTCCTCTCGAGTGGAGACGGGTATGGCGGTGAACTTCTTGAGTTGCAGCAAGGGTGTGAAAGACCCTTTTGACGTTCCAGAGGTTAGGTGGCATTAGTCTCCAGACGCCTCATCGGAAATAGACCTCATCTCGCCTGGAAGGGAGAACTTCCTGGATTTTCTCGTGTTGCGGCAGGTGTTCTCGAGTTACGACGGGGACCTCAGGAACCCGCCCTGGTGGCCTCAGGAGAGGCCACTCCCCATGCGAGTTATTAGGGGGCCTCTCGGGATTCCTCTCCCGTCGATACCGGGGCCAAAAACCTTGTGTGGAGTCAGGGCCGGAACCGAGGATTCCACTCAGGTGCTGACATGGATCTTTGGGTACTTCTGGAGTCTCCCCAGGGGAGTCAGGCCTCGTCTCGAGTGGGGGCATGCACGTGCGCTTTCCTTCCAGGCTGTAGCAGCTATGTCACGCTTCCCGTCGCGTGGATCAAAGGATCTGTGGTTTTCCCTCGAGGCTTTCCCTCGAGGCTTTCCCACAGGGCTGTCCCACGTGCCACCATGGTGTGAGTCGATCCTCGGCCTGAAAGATGAGCCAGTGCAGGGCAAAGAGGTTCCTCTGGAATGGATTGAGACATCTGGGGGAGTCTTGGAATGGTGGTACGACCATGGAGTTCCTCTCGCCTTTCCTGTTGAGAGTGCCTTCTCTTGATATGCGACGGGAACGCCGGGAATTCTTTCCCGTTGAAAGCAGGGAAAGGATCCCACATCTCGAGCTACGAGGGGGAAACAGGGCTCCTCTGGATGTGGGCGGGACCATCGTGCTTCCTCTCGAGTGGAGACGGGTATGGCGGTGAAATTCTTGAGTTGCAGCAAGGGTGTGAAAGACCCTTTCGACGTTCCAGAGGTTAGGTGGCATTAGTCTCCAGACGCCTCATCGGAAATAGACCTCATCTCGCCTGGAAGGGAGAACTTCCTGGATTTTCTCGAGTTGCGGCAGGTGTTCTCGAGTTACGACGGGGACCTCAGGGACCCGCCCTGGTGGCCTCAGGAACGGCCAGTCCCCATGCGAGTTGCTAGGGGGCCTCTCAGGATTCCTCTCCCGTCGATACCGGGGCCAAAAACCTTGTGTGGAGTCAGGGCCGGAACCGAGGATTCCTCTCAGGGGCTGACATGGATCTTTGGGTAATTCTGGAGTCTCCCCAGGGGAGTCAGGCCTCGTCTCGAGTTGGGGCATGCACGTGCGCTTTTCTTCCAGGCTGTAGCAGCTATGTAACGCTTCCCTTCGCGTGGATCAAAGGATCTGTGGTTTTCCCTCGAGGCTTTCCCTCGAGCCTTTCCCACAGGGCTCTCCCACGTGCCACCGTGGTGTGAGTGGATCCTCGGCGTGAAAGATGAGCCAGTGCAGGGCAAAGAGGTTCCTCTGGAATGGACTGAGACATCTGGGGGACTCTTGGAATGGTGGTACGACCATGAAATTCCTCTCGCCTTTCCTGTTGAGAGTGCCTTCCCTTGAGATGCGACGGGAACGCCGGGAATTCGTTCCCGTTGAAAGCAGGGAAAGGATCCCTCATCTCGAGCTACGAGGGGGAAACGGGGCTCCTCTGGATGTGGGCGGGACCATCGTGCTTCCTCTCGAGTGGAGACGGGTATGGCGGTGAACTTCTTGAGTTGCAGCAAGGGTGTGAAAGACCCTTTCGAAGTTCCAGAGGTTACGTGTCATTAGTCTCCAGACGCCTCATCGGAAATAGGCCTCATCTCGCCTGGAAGGGAGAACTTCCTGGATTTTCTCGAGTTGCGGCAGGTGTTCTCGAGTTGCGACGGGGACCTCAGGGACCCGCCCTGGTGGCCTCAGGAGAGGCCAGTCCCCATGCGAGTTGCTAGGGGGCCTCTCGGCATTCCTCTCCCGTCGATACCGGGGCCAAAAACCTTGTGTGGAGTCAGGGCCGGAACCGAGGATTCCTCTCAGGGGCTGACATGGATCTTTGGGTACTTGTGGAGTCTCCCCAGGGGAGTCAGGCCTCGTCTCGAGTGGGGGCATGCACGTGCGCTTTCCTTCCAGGCTGTAGCAGCAATGTCACGCTTCCATTCGCGTGGATCAAAGGATCAGTGGTTTTCCCTCGAGGATTTCCCTCGAGGCTTTCCCACAGTGCTGTCCCACGTGCCACCGTGGTGTGAGTCGATCCTCGGCGTGAAAGATGAGCCAGTGCAGGGCATAGAGTTTCCTCTGGAATGGACTGAGACATCTGGGGGACTCTTGGAATGGTGGTACGACCATGGAGTTCCTCTCGCCTTTCCTGTTGAGAGTGCCTCCTCTTGAGATGCGACGGGAACGCCGGGAATTCTTTCCCGTTGAAAGCAGGGAAAGGATCCCTCATCTCGAGCTCCGAGGGGGAAACGGGGCTCCTCTGGATGTGGGCGGGACCATCGTGCTTCCTCTCGAGTGGAGAAGGGTATGGCGTTGAACTTCTTGAGTTGCAGCAAGGGTGTGAAAGACCCTTTCGAAGTTCCAGAGGTTAGGTGTCATTAGTCTCCAGACGCCTCATCGGAAATAGGCCTCATCTCGCCTGGAAGGGAGAACTTCCTGGATTTTCTCGAGTTGCGTCAGGTGTTGTCGACTTACGACGGGGACCTCAGGTACCCGCCCTGGTGGCCTCAGGAGAGGCCAGTCCCCATGCGAGTTGCTAGGGGGCCTCTCGGGATTCCTCTCCCGTCGATACCCGGGCCAAAAACCTTGTGTGGAGTCAGGGCCGGAACCGAGGATTCCTCTCAAGGGCTGACATGGATCTTTGGGTACTTGTGGAGTCTCCCCAGGGGAGTCAGGCCTCGTCTCCAGTGGGGGCATGCACGTGCGCTTTCCTTCCAGGCTGTAGCAGCAATGTCACGCTTCCCGTCTCGTGGATCAAAGGATCTGTGGTTTTCCCTCAAGGCTTTCCCTCGAGGCTTTCCCACAGGGCTGTCCCACGTGCCACCGTGGTGTGAGTCGATCCTCGGCGTGAAAGATGAGCCAGTGCAGGGCATAGAGTTTCCTCTGGAATGGACTGAGACATCTGGGGGACTCTTGGAATGGTGGTACGACCATGGAGTTCCTCTCGCCCTTCCTGTTGAGAGTGCTTCCTCTTGAGATGCGACGGGAACGCCGGGAATTCTTTCCCGTTGAAAGCAGGGAAAGGATCCCCCTTCTCGAGCTCCGAGGGGGAAACGGGGCTCCTCTGGATGTGGGCGGGACCATCGTGCTTCCTCTCGAGTGGAGACGGGTATGGCGGTGAACTTCTTGAGTTGCAGCAAAGGTGTGAAAGACCCTTTCGAAGTTCCAAAGGTTAGGTGGCATTAGTCTCCAGACTCCTCATCGGAAATAGGCCTCATCTCGCCTGGAAGGGAGAACTTCCTGGATTTTCTCGAGTTGCGGCAGGTGTTCTCGAGTTACGACGGGGACCTCAGGGACCCGCCCTGGTGGCCTCAGGAACGGCCAGTCCCCATGCGAGTTGCTAGGGGGCCTCTCGGGATTCCTCTCCCGTCGATAACGGGGCCAAAAACCATGTGTGGAGTCAGGGCCGGAACCGAGGATTCCTCTCAGGGGCTGACATGGATCTTTGGGTACTTGTGGAGTCACCCCAGGGGAGTCAGGCCTCGTCTCGAGTGGGGGCATGCACGTGCGCTTTCCTTCCAGGCTGTAGCAGCAATGGCACGCTTCCCGTCGCGTGGATCAAAGGATCTGTGGTTTTCCCTCGAGGCTTTCCCTCTAGGCTTTCCCACAGGGTTGTCCCACGTGCCACCGTGGTGTGAGTCGATCCTCGGCGTGAAAGATGAGCCAGTGCAGGGCAAAGAGGTTCCTCTGGAATGGATTGAGACATCTGGGGGAGTCTTGGAATGGTCGTACGACCATGGAGTTCCTCTCGCCTTTCCTGTTGAGAGTGCCTTCTCTTGAGATGCGACGGGAACGCCGGGAATTCTTTCCCGTTGAAAGCAGGGAAAGGATCCCTCATCTCGAGCTACGAGGGGTAAACAGGGCTCCTCTGGATGTGGGCGGGACCATCGTGCTTCCTCTCGAGTGGAGACGGGTATGGCGGTGAACTGCTTGAGTTTCAGCAAGGGTGTGAAAGACCCTTTCGACGTTCCAGAGGTTAGGTGGCATTAGTCTCCAGACGCCTCATCGGAAATAGACCTCATCTCGCCTGGAAGGGAGAACTTTCTGGATTTTCTCGTGTTGCGGCAGGTGTTCTCGAGTTACGACGGGGACCTCAGGAACCCGCCCTGGTGGCCTCAGGAGAGGCCAGTCCCCATGCGAGTTATTAGGGGGCCTGTCGGGATTCCTCTCCCGTCGATACCGGGGCCAAAAACCTTGTGTGGAGTCAGGGCCGGAACCGAGGATTCCTCTCAAGGGATGACATGGATCTTTGGGTACTTGTGGAGTCTCCCCAGGGGAGTCAGGCCTCGTCTCGAGTGGGGGCATGCACGTGCGCTTTCCTTCCAGGCTGTAGCAGCAATGTCATGCTTCCCGTCGCGTGGATCAAAGGATCTGTGGTTTTCCCTCGAGGCTTTCCCTCGAGGCTTTCCCACAGGGCTGTCCCACGTGCCACCGTGGTGTGAGTCGATCCTCGGCGTGAAAGATGAGCCAGTGCAGGGCAAAGAGGTTCCTCTGGAATGGACTGAGACATCTGGGGGACTCTTGGAATGGTGGTACGACCATGGAGTTCCTCTCGCCTTTCCTGTTGAGAGTGCCTCCTCTTGAGATGCGACGGGAACGCCGGGAATTCTTTCCCGTTGAAAGCAGGGAAAGGATCCCCCATCTCGAGCTCCGAGGGGGAAACGGGGCTCCTCTGGATGTGGGCGGGACCATCGTGCTTCCTCTCGAGTGGAGACGGGTATGGCGGTGAACTTCTTGAGTTTCAGCAAGGGTGTGAAAGACCCTTTCGACGTTCCAGAGGTTAGGTGGCATTAGTCTCCAGACGCCTCATCGGAAATAGACCTCATCTCGCCTGGAAGGGAGAACTTCCTGGATTTTCTCGTGTTGCGGCAGGTGTTCTCGAGTTACGACGGGGACCTCAGGAACCCGCCCTGGTGGCCTCAGGAGAGGCCAGTCCCCATGCGAGTTATTAGGGGGCCTCTCGGGATTCCTCTCCCGTCGATACCGGGGCCAAAAACCTTGTGTGGAGTCAGGGCCGGAACCGAGGATTCCTCTCAGGTGCTGACATGGATCTTTGGGTACTTCTGGAGTCTCCCCAGGGGAGTCAGGCCTCGTCTCGAGTGGGGGCATGCACGTGCGCTTTCCTTCCAGGCTGTAGCAGCTATGTCACGCTTCCCGTCGCGTGGATCAAAGGATCTGTGGTTTTCCCTCGAGGCTTTCCCTCGAGGCTTTCCCTCAGGGCTGTCCCACGTGCCACCATGGTGTGAGTCGATCCTCGGCGTGAAAGATGAGCCAGTGCAGGGCAAAGAGCTTCCTCTGGAATGGACTGAGACATCTGGGGGACTCTTGGAATGGTGGTACGACCATGGAGTTCCTCTCGCCTTTCCTGTTGAGAGTGCCTCCTCTTCAGATGCGACGGGAACGCCGGGAATTCTTTCCCGTTGAAAGCAGGGAAAGGATCCCCCATCTCGAGCTCCGAGGGGGAAACGGGGCTCCTCTGGATGTGGTCGGGACCATCGTGCTTCCTCTCGAGTGGAGACGGGTATGGCGGTGAACTTCTTGAGTTGCAGCAAGGGTGTGAAAGACCCTTTCGAAGTTCCAGAGGTTAGGTGTCATTAGTCTCCAGACGCCTCATCGGAAATAGGCCTCATCTCGCCTGGAAGGGAGAACTTCCTGGATTTTCTCGAGTTGCGGCAGGTGTTCTCGAGTTACGACGGGGACCTCAGGGACCCGCCCTGGTGGCCTCAGGAGAGGCCATTCCCCATGCGAGGTGCTAGGGGGCCTCTCGGGATTCCTCTCCCGTCGATACCGGGGCCAAAAACCTTGTGTGGAGTCAGGGCCGGAACCGAGGATTCCTCTCAAGGGATGACATGGATCTTTGGGTACTTGTGGAGTCTCCCCAGGGGAGTCAGGCCTCGTCTCGAGTGGGGGCATGCACGTGCGCTTTCCTTCCAGGCTGTAGCAGCAATGTCATGCTTCCCGTCGCGTGGATCAAAGGATCTGTGGTTTTCCCTCGAGGCTTTCCCTCGAGGCTTTCCCACAGGGCTGTCCCACGTGCCACCGTGGTGTGAGTCGATCCTCGGCGTGAAAGATGAGCCAGTGCAGGGCAAAGAGGTTCCTCTGGAATGGACTGAGACATCTGGGGGACTCTTGGAATGGTGGTACCACCATGGAGTTCCTCTCGCCTTTCCTGTTCAGAGTGCCTCCTCTTGAGATGCGACGGGAACGCCGGGAATTCTTTCCCGTTGAAAGCAGGGAAAGGATCCCCCATCTCGAGCTCCGAGGGGGAAACGGGGCTCCTCTGGATGTGGGCGGGACCATCGTGCTTCCTCTCGAGTGGAGACGGGTATGGCGGTGAACTTCTTGAGTTGCAGCAAGGGTGTGAAAGACCCTTTCGAAGTTCCAGAGGTTAGGTGTCATTAGTCTCCAGACGCCTCATCGGAAATAGGCCTCATCTCGCCTGGAAGGGAGAACTTCCTGGATTTTCTCGAGTTGCGGCAGGTGTTCTCGAGTTACGACGGGGACCTCAGGGACCCGCCCTGGTGGCCTCAGGAGAGGCCATTCCCCATGCGAGGTGCTAGGGGGCCTCTCGGGATTCCTCTCCCGTCGATACCGGGGCCAAAAACCTTGTGTGGAGTCAGGGCCGGAACCGAGGATTCCTCTCAAGGGATGACATGGATCTTTGGGTACTTGTGGAGTCTCCCCAGGGGAGTCAGGCCTCGTCTCGAGTGGGGGCATGCACGTGCGCTTTCCTTCCAGGCTGTAGCAGCAATGTCATGCTTCCCGTCGCGTGGATCAAAGGATCTGTGGTTTTCCCTCGAGGCTTTCCCTCGAGGCTTTCCCACAGGGCTGTCCCACGTGCCACCGTGGTGTGAGTCGATCCTCGGCGTGAAAGATGAGCCAGTGCAGGGCAAAGAGGTTCCTCTGGAATGGACTGAGACATCTGGGGGACTCTTGGAATGGTGGTACGACCATGGAGTTCCTCTCGCCTTTCCTGTTGAGAGTGCCTCCTCTTGAGATGCGACGGGAACGCCGGGAATTCTTTCCCGTTGAAAGCAGGGAAAGGATCCCCCATCTCGAGCTCCGAGGGGGAAACTGGGCTCCTCTGGATGTGGGCGGGAACATCGTGCTTCCTCTCGAGTGGAGACGGGTATGGCGGTGAACTTCTTGAGTTGCAGCAAGGGTGTGAAAGACCCTTTCGAAGTTCCAGAGGTTAGGTGTCATTAGTCTCCAGACGCCTCATCAGAAATAGGCCTCATCTCGCCTGGAAGGGAGAACTTCCTGGATTTTCTCGAGTTGCGGCAGGTGTTCTCGAGTTACGACGGGGACCTCAGGGACCCGCCCTGGTGGCCTCAGGAGAGGCCAGTCCCCATGCGAGTTGCCAGGGGCCTCTCGGGATTCCTCTCCCGTCGATACCGGGGCCAAAAACCTTGTGTGGAGTCAGGGCCGGAACCGAGGATTCCTCTCAGGGGCTGACATGGATCTTTGGGTACTTCTGGTGTCACCCCAGGGGAGTCAGGCCTCGTCTCGAGTGGGGGCATGCACGTGCGCTTTCCTTCCAGGCTGTAGCAGCAATGTCACGCTTCCCTTCGCATGGATCAAAGGATCTGTGGTTTTGCCTCGAGGCTTTCCCTCGAGGCTTTCCCACAGGGCTGTCCCACGTGCCACCGTGGTGTGAGTCGATCCTCGGCGTGAAAGATGAGCCAGTTCAGGGCAAAGAGGTTTCTCTGGAATGGATTGAGACATCTGGGGGAGTCTTGGATTGGTCGTACGACCATGGAGTTCCTCTCGCCTTTCCTGTTGAGAGTGCCTTCTCTTGAGATGCGACGGGAACTCCGGGAATTCTTTCCCGTTGAAAGCAGGGAAAGGATCCCACATCTCGAGCTATGAGGGGGAAACAGGGCTCCTCTGGATGTGGGCGGGACCATCGTGCTTCCTCTCGAGTGGAGACGGGTATGGCGGTGAACTTCTTGAGTTGCAGCAAGGGTGTGAAAGACCCTTTCGAAGTTCCAGAGGTTAGGTGTCATTAGTCTCCAGACGCCTCATCGGAAATAGGCCTCATCTCGCCTGGAAGGGAGAACTTCCTGGATTTTCTCGAGTTGCGGCAGGTGTTCTCGAGTTACGACGGGGACCTCAGGGACCCGCCCTGGTGGCCTCAGGAACGGCCAGTCCCCATGCGAGTTGCTAGGGGGCCTCTCGGGATTCCTCTCCCGTCGATACCGGGGCCAAAAACCTTGTGTGGAGTCAGGGACGGAACCGAGGATTCCTCTCAGGGGCTGACATGGATCTTTGGGTACTTGTGGAGTCTCCCCAGGGGAGTCAGGTATCGTCTCGAGTGGGGGCATGCACGTGCGCTTTCCTTCCAGGCTGTAGCAGCAATGGCAGGCTTCCCGTTGCGTGGATCAAAGGATCTGTGGTTTTCCCTCGAGGCTTTCCCTCGAGGCTTTCCCACAGGGCTGTCCCACGTGCCACCGTGGTGTGATTCGATCCTCGGCGTGAAAGATGAGCCAGTGCAGGGCAAAGAGGTTCCTCTGGAATGGATTGAGACATCTGGGGGAGTCTTGGATTGGTCGTACGACCATGGAGTTCCTCTCGCCTTTCCTGTTGAGAGTGCCTTCTCTTGAGATGCGACGGGAACGCCGGGAATTCTTTCCCGTTGAAAGCAGGGAAAGGATCCCACATCTCGAGCTACGAGGGGGAAACAGGGCTCCTCTGGATGTGGGCGGGACCATCGTGCTTCCTCTCGAGTGGAGACGGGTATGGCGGTGAACTTCTTGAGTTGCAGCAAGGGTGTGAAAGACCCTTTCGACGTTCCAGAGGTAGGGTGGCATTAGTCTCCAGACGCCTCATCGGAAATAGACCTCATCTCGCCTGGAAGGGAGAACTTCCTGGATTTTCTCGTGTTGCGGCAGGTGTTCTCGAGTTACGACGGGGACCTCAGGAACCCGCCCTGGTGGCCTCAGGAGAGGCCAGTCCCCATGCGAGTTATTAGGGGTCCTCTCGGGATTCCTCTCCCGTCAATACCGGGGCCAAAAACCTTGTGTGGAGTCAGGGCCAGAACCGAGGATTCCTCTCAGGGGCTGACATGGATCTTTGGGTACTTCTGGAGTCTCCCCAGGGGAGTCAGGCCTCGTCTCGAGTGGGGGCATGCACGTGCGCTTTCCTTCCAGGCTGTAGCAGCTATGTCACGCTTCCCGTCGCGTGGATCAAAGGATATGTGGTTTTCCCTCGAGGCTTTCCCTCGAAGCTTTCCCACAGGGCTGTCCCACGTGCCACCATGGTGTGAGTCGATCCTCGGCGTGAAAGATGAGCCAGTGCAAGGCAAAGAGGTTCCTCTGGAATGGACTGAGACATCTGGGGGACTCTTGGAATGGTGGTACGACCATGGAGTTCCTCTCGCCTTTCCTGTTGAGAGTGCCTCCTCTTGAGATGCGACGGGAACGCCGGGAATTCTTTCCCGTTGAAAGCAGGGAAAGGATCCCCCATCTCGAGCTCCGAGGGGGAAACGGGGCTCCTCTGGATGTGGGCGGGACCATCGTGCTTCCTCTCGAGTGGAGACGGGTATGGCGGTGAACTTCTTGAGTTGCAGCAAGGGTGTGAAAGACCCTTTCCAAGTTCCAGAGGTTAGGTGTCATTAGTCTCCAGACGCCTCATCGGAAATAGGCCTCATCTCGCCTGGAAGGGAGAACTTCCTGGATTTTCTCGAGTTGCGGCAGGTGTTCTCGAGTTACGACGGGGACCTCAGGGACCCGCCCTGGTGGCCTCAGGAGAGGCCATTCCCCATGCGAGGTGCTAGGGGGCCTCTCGGGATTCCTCTCCGGTAGATACCGGGGCCAAAAACCTTGTGTGGAGTCAGGGCCGGAACCGAGGATTCCTCTCAAGGGCTGACATGGATCTTTGGGTACTTGTGGAGTCTCCCCAGGGGAGTCAGGCCTCGTCTCGAGTGGGGGCATGCACGTGCGCTTTCCTTCCAGGCTGTAGCAGCAATGTCATGCTTCCCGTCGCGTGGATCAAAGGATCTGTGGTTTTCCCTCGAGGCTTTCCCTCGAGGCTTTCCCACAGGGCTGTCGCACGTGACACCGTGGTGTGAGTCGATCCTCGGCGTGAAAGATGAGCCAGTGCAGGGCAAAGAGTTTCCTCTGGAATGGACTGAGACATCTGGGGGACTCTTGGAATGGTGGTACGACCATGGAGTTCCTCTCGCCTTTCCTGTTGAGAGTGCCTCCTCTTGAGATGCGAAGGGATCGCCGGGAATTCTTTCCCGTTGAAAGCAGGGAAAGGATCCCTCATCTCGAGCTCCGAGGGGGAAACGGGGCTCCTCTGGATGTGGGCGGGACCATCGTGCTTCCTCTCGAGTGGAGACGGGTATGGGGTGAACTTTTTGAGTTGCAGCAAGGGTGTGAAAGACCCTTTCGAAGTTCCAGAGGTTAGGTGTCATTAGTCTCCAGACGCCTCATCAGAAATAGGCCTCATCTCGCCTGGAAGGGAGAACATCCTGGATTTTCTCGAGTTGCCGCAGGTGTTCTCGAGTTACGACGGGGACCTCAGGGACCCGCCCTGGTGGCCTCAGGAGAGGCCAGTCCCCATGCGAGTGGCTAGGGGGCCTCTCGGGATTCCTCTCCCGTCGATACCGGGGCCAAAAACCTTGTGTGGAGTCAGGGCCGGAAACGAGGATTCCTCTCAGGGGCTGATATGGATCTTTGGGTACTTCTGGAGTCTCGCCAGGGGAGACAGGCCTCGTCTCGAGTGGGGGCATGCACGTGCGCTTTCCTTCCAGGCTGTAGCATTAATGTCACGCTTCCCGTCGCGTGGATCAAAGGGTCTGTTGTTTTCCCTCGAGGCTTTCCCTCGAGGCTTTCCCACAGGGCTGTCCCACGTGCCACCGTGGTGTGAGTCGATCCTCGGCGTGAAAGATGAGCCAGTGCAGGGCAAAGAGGTTCCTCTGGAATGGACTGAGACCTCTGGGGGACTCTTCGAATGGTGGTATGACCATGGAGTTCCTCTCGCCTTTCCTGTTGAGAGTGCCTCCTCTTGAGATGCGACGGGAACGCCAGGAATTCTTTCCCGCTGAAAGCAGGGAAAGGATCCCTAATCTCAAGCTACGAGGGGGAAACGGGGCTCCTCTTGATGTGGGCGGGACCATCATGCTTCCTCTCGAGTGGAGACGGGTATGGCGGTGAACTTCTTGAGTTGCAGCAAGGGTGTGAAAGACCCTTTCGAAGTTCTAGAGGTTAGGTGTCATTAGTCTCCAGACACCTCATCGGAAATAGGCCTCATCTCGCCTGGAAAGGAGAACTTCCTGGATTTTCTCGAGTTGCGGCAGGTGTTCTCGAGTTACGACGGGGACCTCAGGGACCCGCCCTGGTGGCCTCAGGAGAGGCCAGTCCCCATGCGAGTTGCTAGGGGGCCTCTCGGGATTCCTCTCCCGTCGATACCGGGGCCAAAATCCTTGTGTGGAGTCAGGGCCAGAACCGAGGATTCCTCTCAGGGGCTGACATGGATCTTTGGGTACTTCTGGAGTCTCCCCAGGGGAGTCAGGCCTCGTCTCGAGTGGGGGCATGCACGTGCGCTTTCCTTCCAGGCTGTAGCAGCAATGTCACGCTTCCTGTCGCGTGGATCAAAGGATCTGTGGTTTTCCCTCGAGGCTTTCCCTCGAGCCTTTCCCACAGGGCTGTCCCACCTGTCACCGTGGTGTGAGTCGATCCTCGGCGTGAAAGATGAGCCAGTGCAGGGCAAAGAGGTTCCTCTGGAATGGACTGAGACATCTAGGGGACTCTTGGAATGGTGGTACGACCATGGAGTTCCTCTCGCCTTTCCTGTTGAGAGTGCCTCCTCTTGAGATGCGACGGGAACGCCGAGAATTCTTTCCCGTTGAAAGCAGGGAAAGGATCCCTCATCTCGAGCTACGAGGGGGAAACGGGGCTCCTCTGAATGTGGGCGGGACCATCGTGCTTCCTCTCGAGTGGAGACGGGTATGGCGGTGAACTTCTTGAGTTGCTGCAAGGGTGTGAAAGACCCTTTCGAAATTCCAGAGGTTAGGTGTCATTAGTCTCCAGACGCCTCATCGGAAATAGGCCTCATCTCGCCTGGAAGGGAGAACTTCCTGGATTTTCTCGAGTTGCGGCAGGTGTTCTCGAGTTACGACGGGGACCTCAGGGACCCGCCCTGGTGGCCACAGAGGAGGCCAGTCCGCATGCGAGTTGCTAGCGGGCCTCTCGCGATTCCTATCCCGTTGATACCGGGGCCAAAAACCTTGTGTGGAGTCAGGGCCGGAACCGAGGATTCCTCTCAGGGGCTGACATGGATCTTTGGGTACTTCTGGAGTCTCCCCAGGGGAGTCAGGCCTCGTCTCGAGTGGGGGCATGCACGTGCGCTTTCCTTCCAGGCTGTAGCAGCAATGTCACGCTACCCGTGGCGTGGATCAAAGGATCTGTGGTTTTCCCTCGAGGCTTTCCCTCGAGGCTTTCCCACAGGGCTGTCCCACGTGCCACCGTGGTGTGAGTCGATCCTCGGGGTGAAAGATGAGCCAGTGCAGGGCAAACAGGTTCCTCTGGAATGGACTGAGACATCTGGAGGACTCTTGGAATGGTGGTACGACCATGGAGTTCCTCTCGCCTTTCCTGTTGAGAGTGCCTCCTCTTGAGATGCGACGGGAACGCCGGGAATACTTTCCCGTTGAAAGCAGGGAAAGGATCCCTCATCTCGAGCTACGAGGGGGAAACGGGGCTCCTCTGGATGTGGGCGGGACCATCGTTCTTCCTCTCGAGTAGAGACGGGTATGGAGGGGAACTTCTTGAGTCGCAGCAAGGGTGTGAAAGACCCTTTCGAAGTTCCAGAGGTTAGGTGTCATTAGTCTCCAGATGCCTCATCGGAAATAGGCCTCATCTCGCCTGGAAGGGAGTACTTCCTGGATTTTCTCGAGTTGCGGCAGGTGTTCCCGAGTTACGACGGGGACCTCAGGGACCCGCCCTGGTGGCCTCAGGAGAGGCCAGTCCCCATGCGAGTTGCTAGGGGGCCTCTCGGGATTCCTCTCCCGTCGATACCAGGGCCAAAAACCTTGTGTGGAGTCAGGGCCGGAACCGAGGATTCCTCTCAGGGGCTGACATGGATCTTTGGGTACTTCTGGAGTCTCCCTAGGGGAGTCAGGCCTCGTCTCGAGTGGGGGCATGCACGTGCGCTTTCCTTCCAGGCTGTAGCAGCAATGTCACGCTACCCGTGGCGTGGATCAAAGGATCTGTGGTTTTCCCTCGAGGCTTTCCCTCGAAGCTTTCCCACAGGGCTGTCCCACGTGCCACCGTGGTGTGAGTCGATCCTCGGCGTGAAAGATGAGCCAGTGCAGGGCAAGCAGGTTCCTCTGGAATGGACTGAGACATCTGGAGGACTCTTGGAATGGTGGTACGACCATGGAGTTCCTCTCTCCTTTTCTGTTGAGAGTGCCTCCTCTTGAGATGCGACGGGAACGCCGGGAATTCTTTCCCGTTGAAAGCAGGGAAAGGATCCCTCATCTCGAGCTACGAGGGGGAAACGGGGCTCCTCTGGATGTGGGCGGGACCATCGTGCTTCCTCTCGAGTGGAGACGGGTATGGCGGTGAACTTCTTGAGTTGCAGCAAGGGTGTGAAAGACCCTTTCGAAGTTCCAGAGGTTAGGTGTCATTAGTCTCCAGACGCCTCATCGGAAATAGGCCTCATCTCGCCTGGAAGGGAGAACTTCCTGGATTTTCTCGAGTTGCGGCAGGTGTTCTCGAGTTACGACGGGGACCTCAGGGACCCGCCCTGGTGGCCTCAGGAGAGGCCAGTCCCCATGCGAGTGGCTAGGGGGCCTCTCGGGATTCCTCTCCCGTCGATACCGGGGCCAAAAACCTTGTGTGGAGTCAGGGCCGGAAACGAGGATTCCTCTCAGGGGCTGATATGGATCTTTGGGTACTTCTGGAGTCTCGCCAGGGGAGACAGGCCTCGTCTCGAGTGGGGGCATGCACGTGCGCTTTCCTTCCAGGCTGTAGCATTAATGTCACGCTTCCCGTCGCGTGGATCAAAGGGTCTGTTGTTTTCCCTCGAGGCTTTCCCTCGAGGCTTTCCCACAGGGCTGTCCCACGTGCCACCGTGGTGTGAGTCGATCCTCGGCGTGAAAGATGAGCCAGTGCAGGGCAAAGAGGTTCCTCTGGAATGGACTGAGACCTCTGGGGGACTCTTCGAATGGTGGTATGACCATGGAGTTCCTCTCGCCTTTCCTGTTGAGAGTGCCTCCTCTTGAGATGCGACGGGAACGCCAGGAATTCTTTCCCGCTGAAAGCAGGGAAAGGATCCCTAATCTCAAGCTACGAGGGGGAAACGGGGCTCCTCTTGATGTGGGCGGGACCATCATGCTTCCTCTCGTGTGGAGACGGGTATGGCGGTGAACTTCTTGAGTTGCAGCAAGGGTGTGAAAGACCCTTTCGAAGTTCTAGAGGTTAGGTGTCATTAGTCTCCAGACACCTCATCGGAAATAGGCCTCATCTCGCCTGGAAAGGAGAACTTCCTGGATTTTCTCGAGTTGCGGCAGGTGTTCTCGAGTTACGACGGGGACCTCAGGGACCCGCCCTGGTGGCCTCAGGAGAGGCCAGTCCCCATGCGAGTTGCTAGGGGGCCTCTCGGGATTCCTCTCCCGTCGATACCGGGGCCAAAATCCTTGTGTGGAGTCAGGGCCAGAACCGAGGATTCCTCTCAGGGGCTGACATGGATCTTTGGGTACTTCTGGAGTCTCCCCAGGGCAGTCAGGCCTCGTCTCGAGTGGGGGCATGCACGTGCGCTTTCCTTCCAGGCTGTAGCAGCAATGTAACGCTTCCTGTCGCGTGGATCAAAGGATCTGTGGTTTTCCCTCGAGGCTTTCCCTCGAGCCTTTCCCACAGGGCTGTCCCACCTGTCACCGTGGTGTGAGTCGATCCTCGGCGTGAAAGATGAGCCAGTGCAGGGCAAAGAGGTTCCTCTGGAATGGACTGAGACATCTAGGGGACTCTTGGAATGGTGGTACGACCATGGAGTTCCTCTCGCCTTTCCTGTTGAGAGTGCCTCCTCTTGAGATGCGACGGGAACGCCGAGAATTCTTTCCCGTTGAAAGCAGGGAAAGGATCCCTCATCTCGAGCTACGAGGGGGAAACGGGGCTCCTCTGAATGTGGGCGGGACCATCGTGCTTCCTCTCGAGTGGAGACGGGTATGGCGGTGAACTTCTTGAGTTGCTGCAAGGGTGTGAAAGACCCTTTCGAAATTCCAGAGGTTAGGTGTCATTAGTCTCCAGACGCCTCATCGGAAATAGGCCTCATCTCGCCTGGAAGGGAGAACTTCCTGGATTTTCTCGAGTTGCGGCAGGTGTTCTCGAGTTACGACGGGGACCTCAGGGACCCGCCCTGGTGGCCACAGAGGAGGCCAGTCCGCATGCGAGTTGCTAGCGGGCCTCTCGCGATTCCTATCCCGTTGATACCGGGGCCAAAAACCTTGTGTGGAGTCAGGGCCGGAACCGAGGATTCCTCTCAGGGGCTGACATGGATCTTTGGGTACTTCTGGAGTCTCCCCAGGGGAGTCAGGCCTCGTCTCGAGTGGGGGCATGCACGTGCGCTTTCCTTCCAGGCTGTAGCAGCAATGTCACGCTACCCGTGGCGTGGATCAAAGGATCTGTGGTTTTCCCTCGAGGCTTTCCCTCGAGGCTTTCCCACAGGGCTGTCCCACGTGCCACCGTGGTGTGAGTCGATCCTCGGGGTGAAAGATGAGCCAGTGCAGGGCAAACAGGTTCCTCTGGAATGGACTGAGACATCTGGAGGACTCTTGGAATGGTGGTACGACCATGGAGTTCCTCTCGCCTTTCCTGTTGAGAGTGCCTCCTCTTGAGATGCGACGGGAACGCCGGGAATACTTTCCCGTTGAAAGCAGGGAAAGGATCCCTCATCTCGAGCTACGAGGGGGAAACGGGGCTCCTCTGGATGTGGGCGGGACCATCGTTCTTCCTCTCGAGTAGAGACGGGTATGGAGGGGAACTTCTTGAGTCGCAGCAAGGGTGTGAAAGACCCTTTCGAAGTTCCAGAGGTTAGGTGTCATTAGTCTCCAGATGCCTCATCGGAAATAGGCCTCATCTCGCCTGGAAGGGAGTACTTCCTGGATTTTCTCGAGTTGCGGCAGGTGTTCCCGAGTTACGACGGGGACCTCAGGGACCCGCCCTGGTGGCCTCAGGAGAGGCCAGTCCCCATGCGAGTTGCTAGGGGGCCTCTCGGGATTTCTCTCCCGTCGATACCAGGGCCAAAAACCTTGTGTGGAGTCAGGGCCGGAACCGAGGATTCCTCTCAGGGGCTGACATGGATCTTTGGGTACTTCTGGATTCTCCCCAGGGGAGTCAGGCCTCGTCTCGAGTGGGGGCATGCACGTGCGCTTTCCTTCCAGGCTGTAGCAGCAATGTCACGCTTCCCGTCGCGTGGATCAAAGGATCTGTGGTTTTCCCTCGAGGCTTTCCCTCGAGCCTTTCCCACAGGGCTGTCCCACGTGCCACCGTGGTGTGAGTCGATCCTCGGCGTGAAAGATGAGCCAGTGCAGGGCAAAGAGGTTCCTCTGGAATGGCCTGAGACATCTGGGGGACTCTTGGAATGGTGGTACGACCATGGAGTTCCTCTCGCCTTTCCTGTTGAGAGTGCCTCCTCTTGAGATGCGACGGGAACGCCGGGAATTCTTTCCCGTTGAAAGCAGGGAAAAGATCCCTCATTTCGAGCTACGAGGGGGCAACGGGGCTCCTCTGGATGTGGGCGGGACCATCGTGCTTCCTCTCGAGTGGAGACCGGTATGGCGGTGAACTTCTTGAATTGCAGCAAGGGTTTGAAAGACGCTTTCGAAGTTCCAGAGGTTAGGTGTCATTAGTCTCCAGACGCCTCGTCGGAAATAGGCCTCATCTCGCCTGGAAGGGAGAACTTCCTGGATATTCTCGAGTTGCGGCAGGTGTTCTCGAGTTTCGACGGGGACCTCAGGGACCCGCCCTGGTGGCCTCAGGAGAGGCCAGTCGCCATGCGAGTTGTTAGGTGCCTCTCGGGATTCCTCTCCCGTCGATACCGGGGCCAAAAACCTTGTGTGGAGTCAGGGCCGGAACCGAGGATTTCTCTCAGGGGCTGACATGTATCTTTGGATACTTCTGGAGTGTCTCCAGGGGAGTCAGGCCTCGTCTCGAGTGGGGGCATGCACGTGCGCTTTCCTTCCAGGCTGTAGCAGCAATGTCACGCTTCCCGGCGCATGGATCAATGGATCTGTGGTTTTCCCTCGAGGCTTTCCCTCGAGGCTTTCCCACAGGGCTGTCCCACGTGCCACCGTAGTGTGAGTCGATCCTCGGCGTGAAAGATGAGCCAGTGCAGGGCAAAGAGTTTCCTCTGGAATGGACTGTGACATCTGGGGGACTCTTGGGATGGTGGTACGACCATGGAGTTCCTCTCGCCTTTCCTGTTGAGAGTGCCTGCTCTTGAGATGCGACGGGAATGCCGGGAATTCTTTCCCGTTGAAAGCAGGTAAAGTATCCCTCATCTCGAGCTACGAGGGGGAAACGGGGCTCCTGTGGATGTGGGCGGGACCATCGTGCTTCCTCTCGAGTGCAGACGGGTATGGCGGTGAACTTCTTGAATTGCAGCAAGGGTGTGAAAGATGCTTTCGAAGTTCCAGAGGTTAGGAGTCATTAGTCTCCAGACGCCTCATCGGAAATAGGCCTCACCTCGCCTGGAAGGGAGAACTTCCTGGATTTTCTCGAGTTGCGGCAGGAGTTCTCGAGTTACGACTGAGACCACATGGACCCGCCCTGGTGGCCTCAGGAGAGGCCAGTTCCCATGCGAGTTGCTAGGGGGCCTCTCGGGATTCCTCTTCCGTAGATACCGGGGACAAAAACCTTGTGTGCAGTCAGGGCCGGAACCGAGGTTTCCTCACAGGAGCTGACATGAATCTTTGGGTACTTCTGGAGTCTCCCCAGGGGAGTCAGGCCTCGTCTCGAGTGGGGGCATGCACGTTTGCTTTCCTTCTAGGCTGTAGCAGCAATGTCACGCTTCCCGTCCCGTGGATCAAAGGATCTGTGGTTTTCCCTCGAGGCTTTCCCTCGAGGCTTTCCCACAGGTCTGTCCCACGTGCCACCGTGGTGTGAGTCGATCCTCGACGTGAAAGATGAGCCAGTGCAGGGCAAAGAGTGTCCTCTGGAATGGATTGAGACATCTGGGGGACTCTTGGCATGGTGGTACGACCATGGAATTCCTCTCCCCTTTCTTGTTGAGAGTGCCTCCTCTTGAGATGCGACGGGAATGCCGGGAATTCTTTCCCGTTGAAAGCAGGGAAAGGATCCCTCATCTCGAGCTACGAGGGGGAAACGGGGCTCCTCTGGAGGTGGGCGGGACCATCGTGCTTCCTCTCGAGTGGAGACGGGTATGGCGGTGAACATCTAGAGTTGCAGCAAGGTGTGAAAGACCCATTCGAAGTTGCAGAGGTTAGGTGTCATTAGTCTCCAGACGCCTCATCGGAAATAGGCCTCATCTCGCCTGGAAGGGAGAACTTCCTGGATGTTCTCGAGTTGCCCCAGGTGTTCTCGAGTTACGACGGGGACCTCAGGCACCCGCCCTGGTGGCCTCAGGAGAGGCCAGTCGCCATGCGAGTTGCTAGGGGGCCTCTCGGGATTCCTCTCCCGTCGATACTGGGGCCAAAAACCTTGTGTGGAGTCAGGGCCGGAACCGAGGATTCCTCTCAGGGGCTGACATGGATCTTTGGGTACTTCTGGAGTCTCCCCAGGGGAGTCAGGCCTCGTCTCGAGTGGGAGCATGCATGTGCGCTTTCCTTCCAGGCTGTAGCAGCAATGTCACGCTGCCCGTTGCGTGGATCAAAGGATCTGTGGTTTTCCCTCGAGGCTTTCCCTCGAGCCTTTCCCACAGGGCTGTCCCACGTGCCACCGTGGTGTGAGTCGATCCTCGGCGTGAAAGATGAGCCAGTGCAGGGCAAAGAGCTTCCTCTGCAATGGACTGAGACAGCTGAGGGACTCTTGGAATGGTGGTACGACCATGGAGTTCCTCTCGCCTTTCCTGTTGAGAGTGCCTCCTCTTGAGATGCGACGGGAACGCCGGGAATTCTTTTCCGTTGAAAGCAGGGAAAAGATCCCTCATCTCGAGCTACGAGGGGGAAACGGGGCTCCTCTGGATGTGGGCGGGACCATCGTGCTTCCTCTCGAGTGGAGACGGGTATGGCGGTGAACTTCTTGAATTGCAGCAATGGTTTGAAAGACGCTTTCGAAGTTCCAGAGGTTAGGTGTCATTAGTCTCCAGACGCCTGTTCGGAAATAGGCCTCAACTCGCCTGGAAGGGAGAACTTCCTGGATTTTCTCGAGTTGCGGCAGGTATTCTCGAGTTACCACGGGGACCTCAGGGACCCGCCCTGGTGGCCACAGGTGAGGCCAGTCCCCATGCGAGTTGCTAGGGGGCCTCTTGGGATTCCTCTCCCGTCGATACCGGGGCCAAAAACCTTGTGTGGACTCAGGGCCGGAACCGAGGATTCCTCTCAGGGGCTGACATGGATCTTTGGGTACTTCTGGAGTCTCCCCAGGGGAGTCAGGCCTTGTCTCGAGTGGGGGCATGCACGTGCGCTTTCCTTCCAGGCTGTAGCAGCAATGTCACGCTTCCCGTCACGTGGATCAAAGGATCTGTGGTTTTCCCTCGAGGCTTTCCCTCGAGGCTTTCCCACAGGGCTTTCCCACGTGCCACCGTGGTGTGAGTCGATCCTCGGCCTGAAAGATGAGCCAGTGCAGGGCAAAGAGGTTCCTCTGGAATGGACTGAGACATCTGGAGGACTCTTGGAATGGTGGTACGACCATGGAGTTCCTCTCTCCTTTTCTGTTGAGAGTGCCTCCTCTTGAGATGCGACGGGAACCCCGGGAATTCTTTCCCGTTGAAAGCAGGGATAGGATCCCTCATCTCGAGCTACGAGGGGGAAACGGGGCTCCTCTGGATGTGGGCGGGACCATCGTGCTTCCTCTCGAGTGGAGACGGGTATGGCGGTGAACTTCTTGAGTTGCAGCAAGGGTGTGAAAGACCCTTTCGAAGTTCCAGAGGTTAGGTGTCATTAGTCTCCAGACCCCTCATCCGAAATAGGCCTCATCTCGCCTGGAAGGGAGAACTTCCTGGATTTTCTCGAATTGCGGCAGGTGTTCTCGAGTTACGACGGGGACCTCAGGGACCCGCCTGGTGGCCTCAGGAGAGGCCAGTCCCCAAGCGAGGTGCTAGGGGGCCTCTCGGGATTCCTCTCCCGTCGATACCGGGGCCAAAAACCTTGTGTGGAGTCAGGGCCGGAACCGAGGATTCCTCTCAGGGGCTGACATGGATCTTTGGGTACTTCTGGAGTCTCCCCAGGGGAGTCAGGCCTCGTCTCGAGTGGGGGCCTGCACGTGCGCTTTCCTTCCGGGCTGTAGCAGCAATGTCACGCTTCCCATCGCGTGGATAAAAGGATCTGCGGTTTTCCCTCGAGGCTTTCCCACAGGGCTGTCCCACCTGCCACCGTGGTGTGAGTCGATCCTCGGCGTGAAAGATGAGCCAGTGCAGGGCAAAGAGGTTCCTCTGGAATGGACTGAGACATCGGGGGGACTCTTGGAATGGTGGTACGACCATGGAGTTCCTCTCGCCTTTCCTGTTGAGAGTGCCTCCTCTTGAGATGCGACGGGAACGCCGGGAATCCTTTCCCGTTGAAAGCAGGGAAAGGATCCCTCAACTCGAGCTACGAGGGGGAAACGGGGCTCCTCTGGATGTGGGCGGGACCATCGTGCTTCCTCTCGAGTGGAGACGGGTATGGAGGTGAACTTTTTGAGTTGCAGCAAGGGTGTGAAAGACCCTTTCGAAGTTCCAGATGTTAGGTGTCATTAGTCTCCAGACGCCTCATCGGAAATAGGCCTCATCTCGCCTGGAAGGGAGAACTTCCTGGATTTTCTCGAGTTGCGGCAGGTGTTCTCGAGTTACGACGGGGACCTCAGGGACCCGCCCTGGTGGCCTCAGGAGAGGCCAGTCCCCATGCGAGTTGCTAGGGGGCCTCTCGGCATTCCTCTCCCGTCGATACCGGGGCCAAAAACCTTGTGTGGAGTCAGGGCCGGAACCGAGGATTCCTCTCAGGGGCTGACATGGATCTTTGGGTACTTCTGGAGTCTCCCCAGGGGAGTCAGGCCTCGTCTCGAGTGGGGGCCTGCACGTGCGCTTTCCTTCCAGGCTGTAGCAGCAATGTCACGCTTCCCGTCGCGTGGATCAAAGGATCTGTGGTTTTCCCTCGAGGCTTTCCCTCGAGGCTTTCCCACAGGGCTGTCCCACGTGCCACCGTGGTGTGAGTCGATCCTCGGCGTGAAAGATGAGCCAGTGCAGGGCAAAGAGGTTCCTCTGGAATGGACTGAGACATCTGGGGGACTCTTGGAATGGTGGTACGACCATGGAGTTCCTCTCGCCTTTCCTGTTGAGAGTGCCTCCCCTTGAGATACGACGGGAACGCCGGGAATTCTTTCCCGTTGAAAGCAGGGAAAGGATCCCTCATCTCGAGCTCCGAGGGGGAAACGGGTCTCCTCTGGATGTGGACGGGACCATCGTGCTTCCTCTCGAGTGGAGACGGGTATGGCGGTGAACTTCTTGAGTTGCAGCAAGGGTGTGAAAGACCCTTTCGAAGTTCCAGAGGTTAGGTGTCATTAGTCTCCAGACGCCTCATCGGAAATAGGCCTCATCTCGCCTGGAAGGGAGAACTTCCTGGATTTTCTCGAGTTGTGGCAGGTGTTCTCGAGTTTCGACGGGGACCTCAGGGACCCGCCCTGGTGGCCTAAGGAGAGGCCAGTCCCCATGCGAGTGGCTAGGGGGCCTCTCGGGATTCCTCTCCCGTCGATACCGGGGCCAAAATCCTTGTGTGGAATAGGGCCGGAACCGAGGATTCCTCTCAGGGGCTGACATGGATATTTGGGTACTTCTGGAATCTCCCCAGGGGCGTCAGGCCTCGTCTCGAGTGGGGGCATGCACGTGCGCTTTCCTTCCAGACTGTAGCAGCAATGTCACGCTTCCTGTCGCGTGGATCAAACGATATGTGGTTTTCCCTCGAGGCTTTCCCTCGAGGCTTTCCCACTGGGCTGTCCCACGTGCCACCGTGGTGTGAGTCGATCCTCGGAGTGAAAGATGAGCCAGTGCAGGGCAAAGAGGTTCCTCTGGAATGGACTGAGACATCTGGGGGACTCTTGGAATGGTGGTACGACCATGGAGTTCCTCTCGCCTTTCCTGTTGAGAGTGCCTCCTCTTGAGATGCGAAGGGATCGCCGGGAATTCTTTCCCGTTGAAAGCAGGGAAAGGATCCCTCATCTCGAGCTCCGAGGGGGAAACGGGGCTCCTCTGGATGTGGACGGGACCATCGTGCTTCCTCTCGAGTGGAGACGGGTATGGCGGTGAACTTCTTGAATTGCAGCAATGGTTTGAAAGACGCTTTCGAAGTTCCAGAGGTTAGGTGTCATTAGTCTCCAGACGCCTGTTCGGAAATAGGCCTCAACTCGCCTGGAAGGGAGAACTTCCTGGATTTTCTGGAGTTGTGGCAGGTGTTCTCGAGTTTCGACGGGGACCTCAGGGACCCGCCCTGGTGGCCTAAGGAGAGGCCAGTCCCCATGCGAGTGGCTAGGGGGCCTCTCGGGATTCCTCTCCCGTCGATACCGGGGCCAAAATCCTTGTGTGGAATAGGGCCGGAACCGAGGATTCCTCTCAGGGGCTGACATGGATATTTGGGTACTTCTGGAATCTCCCCAGGGGCGTCAGGCCTCGTCTCGAGTGGGGGCATGCACGTGCGCTTTCCTTCCAGACTGTAGCAGCAATGTCACGCTTCCTGTCGCTTGGATCAAACGATATGTGGTTTTCCCTCGAGGCTTTCCCTCGAGGCTTTCCCACTGGGCTGTCCCACGTGCCACCGTGGTGTGAGTCGATCCTCGGAGTGAAAGATGAGCCAGTGCAGGGCAAAGAGGTTCCTCTGGAATGGACTGAGACATCTGGGGGACTCTTGGAATGGTGGTACGACCATGGAGTTCCTCTCGCCTTTCCTGTTGAGAGTGCCTCCTCTTGAGATGCGAAGGGATCGCCGGGAATTCTTTCCCGTTGAAAGCAGGGAAAGGATCCCTCATCTCGAGCTCCGAGGGGGAAACGGGGCTCCTCTGGATGTGGGCGGGACCATCGTGCTTCCTCTCGAGTGGAGACGGGTATGGGGTGAACTTCTTGAGTTGCAGCAAGGGTGTGAAAGACCCTTTCGAAGTTCCAGAGGTTAGGTGTCATTAGTCTCCAGACACCTCATCGGAAATAGGCCTCATCTCGCCTGGAAAGGAGAACTTCCTGGATTTTCTCGAGTTGCGGCAGGTGTTCTCGAGTTAAGACGGGGACCTCAGGGACCCGCCCTGGTGGCCTCAGGGGAGGCCATTCCCCATGCGAGTTGCTAGGGGGCCTCTCGGGATTCCTCTCCCGTCGATACCGGGGCCAAAATCCTTGTGTGGAGTCAGGGCCATAACCGAGGATTCCTCTCAGGGGCTGACATGGATCTTTGGGTACTTCTGGAGTCTCCCCAGGGGAGTCAGGCCTCTTCTCGAGTGGGGGCATGCACGTGCGCTTTCCTTCCAGGCTGTAGCAGCAATGTCACGCTTCCTGTCGCGTGGATCAAAGGATCTGTGGTTTTCCCTCGAGGCTTTCCCTCGAGGCATTCCCACAGGGCTGTCCCACCTGCCACCGTGGTGTGAGTCGATCCTCGGCGTGAAAGATGAGCCAGTGCAGGGCAAAGAGGTTCCTCTGGAATGGACTGAGACATCTGGGGGACTCTTGGAATGGTGGTACGACCATGGAGTTCCTCTCGCCTTTCCTGTTGAGAGTGCCTCCTCTTGAGATGCGACGGGAACGCCGGGAATCCTTTCCCGTTGAAAGCAGGGAAAGGATCCCTCATCTCGAGCTACGAGGGGGAAACGGGGCTCCTCTGGATGTGGGCGGGACCATCGTGCTTCCTCTCGAGTGGAGACGGGTATGGCGGTGAACTTCTTGAGTTGCAGCAAGGGAGTGAAAGACCCTTTCGAAGTTCCAGAGGTTAGGTGTCATTAGTCTCCAGACGCCTCATCCGAAATAGGCCTCATCTCGCCTGGAAGGGAGAACTTCCTGGATTTTCTCGAGTTGCGGCAGGTGTTCTCGAGTTACGACGGGGACCTCAGGGACCCGCCCTGGTGGCCACAGGAGAGGCCAATCCCCATGCGAGT
Organism: Capricornis sumatraensis; assembly: GCF_032405125.1. Taxonomy (NCBI): domain Eukaryota; kingdom Metazoa; phylum Chordata; class Mammalia; order Artiodactyla; family Bovidae; genus Capricornis; species Capricornis sumatraensis. The sequence goes on from NW_027184618.1 coordinate 5,776,016, forward strand.
TGCTAGCGGGCCTCTCGGGATTCCTCTCCCGTCGATACCGGGGCCAAAAACCTTGTGTGGAGTCAGGGCCGGAACCGAGGATTCCTCTCAGGGGCTGACATGGATCTTTGGGTACTTCTGGAGTCTCCCCAGGGGAGTCAGGCCTCGTCTCGAGTGGGGGCATGCACGTGCGCTTTCCTTCCAGGCTGTAGCAGCAATGTCACGCTTCCCGTCGCGTGGATCAAAGGATCTGTGGTTTTCCCTCGAGGCTTTCCCTCGAGCCTTTCCCACAGGGCTGTCCCACGTGCCACCGTGGTGTGAGTCGATCCTCGGCGTGAAAGATGAGCCAGTGCAGGGCAAAGAGGTTCCTCTGGAATGGCCTGAGACATCTGGGGGACTCTTGGAATGGTGGTACGACCATGGAGTTCCTCTCGCCTTTCCTGTTGAGAGTGCCTCCTCTTGAGATGCGACGGGAACGCCGGGAATTCTTTCCCGTTGAAAGCAGGGAAAAGATCCCTCATTTCGAGCTACGAGGGGGCAACGGGGCTCCTCTGGATGTGGGCGGGACCATCGTGCTTCCTCTCGAGTGGAGACCGGTATGGCGGTGAACTTCTTGAATTGCAGCAAGGGTTTGAAAGACGCTTTCGAAGTTCCAGAGGTTAGGTGTCATTAGTCTCCAGACGCCTCGTCGGAAATAGGCCTCATCTCGCCTGGAAGGGAGAACTTCCTGGATATTCTCGAGTTGCGGCAGGTGTTCTCGAGTTTCGACGGGGACCTCAGGGACCCGCCCTGGTGGCCTCAGGAGAGGCCAGTCGCCATGCGAGTTGTTAGGTGCCTCTCGGGATTCCTCTCCCGTCGATACCGGGGCCAAAAACCTTGTGTGGAGTCAGGGCCGGAACCGAGGATTTCTCTCAGGGGCTGACATGTATCTTTGGATACTTCTGGAGTGTCTCCAGGGGAGTCAGGCCTCGTCTCGAGTGGGGGCATGCACGTGCGCTTTCCTTCCAGGCTGTAGCAGCAATGTCACGCTTCCCGGCGCATGGATCAATGGATCTGTGGTTTTCCCTCGAGGCTTTCCCTCGAGGCTTTCCCACAGGGCTGTCCCACGTGCCACCGTAGTGTGAGTCGATCCTCGGCGTGAAAGATGAGCCAGTGCAGGGCAAAGAGTTTCCTCTGGAATGGACTGTGACATCTGGGGGACTCTTGGGATGGTGGTACGACCATGGAGTTCCTCTCGCCTTTCCTGTTGAGAGTGCCTGCTCTTGAGATGCGACGGGAATGCCGGGAATTCTTTCCCGTTGAAAGCAGGTAAAGTATCCCTCATCTCGAGCTACGAGGGGGAAACGGGGCTCCTGTGGATGTGGGCGGGACCATCGTGCTTCCTCTCGAGTGCAGACGGGTATGGCGGTGAACTTCTTGAATTGCAGCAAGGGTGTGAAAGATGCTTTCGAAGTTCCAGAGGTTAGGAGTCATTAGTCTCCAGACGCCTCATCGGAAATAGGCCTCACCTCGCCTGGAAGGGAGAACTTCCTGGATTTTCTCGAGTTGCGGCAGGAGTTCTCGAGTTACGACTGAGACCACATGGACCCGCCCTGGTGGCCTCAGGAGAGGCCAGTTCCCATGCGAGTTGCTAGGGGGCCTCTCGGGATTCCTCTCCCGTAGATACCGGGGACAAAAACCTTGTGTGGAGTCAGGGCCGGAACCGAGGTTTCCTCACAGGAGCTGACATGAATCTTTGGGTACTTCTGGAGTCTCCCCAGGGGAGTCAGGCCTCGTCTCGAGTGGGGGCATGCACGTTTGCTTTCCTTCTAGGCTGTAGCAGCAATGTCACGCTTCCCGTCCCATGGATCAAAGGATCTGTGGTTTTCCCTCGAGGCTTTCCCTCGAGGCTTTCCCACAGGTCTGTCCCACGTGCCACCGTGGTGTGAGTCGATCCTCGACGTGAAAGATGAGCCAGTGCAGGGCAAAGAGGGTCCTCTGGAATGGATTGAGACATCTGGGGGACTCTTGGCATGGTGGTACGACCATGGAATTCCTCTCCCCTTTCTTGTTGAGAGTGCCTCCTCTTGAGATGCGACGGGAATGCCGGGAATTCTTTCCCGTTGAAAGCAGGGAAAGGATCCCTCATCTCGAGCTACGAGGGGGAAACGGGGCTCCTCTGGAGGTGGGCGGGACCATCGTGCTTCCTCTCGAGTGGAGACGGGTATGGCGGTGAACATCTAGAGTTGCAGCAAGGTGTGAAAGACCCATTCGAAGTTGCAGAGGTTAGGTGTCATTAGTCTCCAGACGCCTCATCGGAAATAGGCCTCATCTCGCCTGGAAGGGAGAACTTCCTGGATGTTCTCGAGTTGCCCCAGGTGTTCTCGAGTTACGACGGGGACCTCAGGCACCCGCCCTGGTGGCCTCAGGAGAGGCCAGTCGCCATGCGAGTTGCTAGGGGGCCTCTCGGGATTCCTCTCCCGTCGATACTGGGGCCAAAAACCTTGTGTGGAGTCAGGGCCGGAACCGAGGATTCCTCTCAGGGGCTGACATGGATCTTTGGGTACTTCTGGAGTCTCCCCAGGGGAGTCAGGCCTCGTCTCGAGTGGGGGCATGCATGTGCGCTTTCCTTCCAGGCTGTAGCAGCAATGTCACGCTGCCCGTTGCGTGGATCAAAGGATCTGTGGTTTTCCCTCGAGGCTTTCCCTCGAGCCTTTCCCACAGGGCTGTCCCACGTGCCACCGTGGTGTGAGTCGATCCTCGGCGTGAAAGATGAGCCAGTGCAGGGCAAAGAGCTTCCTCTGCAATGGACTGAGACAGCTGAGGGACTCTTGGAATGGTGGTACGACCATGGAGTTCCTCTCGCCTTTCCTGTTGAGAGTGCCTCCTCTTGAGATGCGACGGGAACGCCGGGAATTCTTTTCCGTTGAAAGCAGGGAAAAGATCCCTCATCTCGAGCTACGAGGGGGAAACGGGGCTCCTCTGGATGTGGGCGGGACCATCGTGCTTCCTCTCGAGTGGAGACGGGTATGGCGGTGAACTTCTTGAATTGCAGCAATGGTTTGAAAGACGCTTTCGAAGTTCCAGAGGTTAGGTGTCATTACTCTCCAGACGCCTGTTCGGAAATAGGCCTCAACGCGCCTGGAAGGGAGAACTTCCTGGATTTTCTCGAGTTGCGGCAGGTGTTCTCGAGTTACCACGGGGACCTCAGGGACCCGCCCTGGTGGCCACAGGTGAGGCCAGTCCCCATGCGAGTTGCTAGGGGGCCTCTTGGGATTCCTCTCCCGTCGATACCGGGGCCAAAAACCTTGTGTGGACTCAGGGCCGGAACCGAGGATTCCTCTCAGGGGCTGACATGGATCTTTGGGTACTTCTGGAGTCTCCCCAGGGGAGTCAGGCCTTGTCTCGAGTGGGGGCATGCACGTGCGCTTTCCTTCCAGGCTGTAGCAGCAATGTCACGCTTCACGTCACGTGGATCAAAGGATCTGTGGTTTTCCCTCGAGGCTTTCCCTCGAGGCTTTCCCACAGGGCTTTCCCACGTGCCACCGTGGTGTGAGTCGATCCTCGGCCTGAAAGATGAGCCAGTGCAGGGCAAAGAGTTTCCTCTGGAATGGACTGAGACATCTGGAGGACTCTTGGAATGGTGGTACGACCATGGAGTTCCTCTCTCCTTTTCTGTTGAGAGTGCCTCCTCTTGAGATGCGACGGGAACCCCGGGAATTCTTTCCCGTTGAAAGCAGGGATAGGATCCCTCATCTCGAGCTACGAGGGGGAAACGGGGCTCCTCTGGATGTGGGCGGGACCATCGTGCTTCCTCTCGAGTGGAGACGGGTATGGCGGTGAACTTCTTGAGTTGCAGCAAGGGTGTGAAAGACCCTTTCGAAGTTCCAGAGGTTAGGTGTCATTAGTCTCCAGACCCCTCATCCGAAATAGGCCTCATCTCGCCTGGAAGGGAGAACTTCCTGGATTTTCTCGAATTGCGGCAGGTGTTCTCGAGTTACGACGGGGACCTCAGGGACCCGCCTGGTGGCCTCAGGAGAGGCCAGTCCCCAAGCGAGGTGCTAGGGGGCCTCTCGGGATTCCTCTCCCGTCGATACCGGGGCCAAAATCCTTGTGTGGAATAGGGCCGGAACCGAGGATTCCTCTCAGGGGCTGACATGGATATTTGGGTACTTCTGGAATCTCCCCAGGGGCGTCAGGCCTCGTCTCGAGTGGGGGCATGCACGTGCGCTTTCCTTCCAGACTGTAGCAGCAATGTCACGCTTCCTGTCGCGTGGATCAAACGATATGTGGTTTTCCCTCGAGGCTTTCCCTCGAGGCTTTCCCACTGGGCTGTCCCACGTGCCACCGTGGTGTGAGTCGATCCTCGGAGTGAAAGATGAGCCAGTGCAGGGCAAAGAGGTTCCTCTGGAATGGACTGAGACATCTGGGGGACTCTTGGAATGGTGGTACGACCATGGAGTTCCTCTCGCCTTTCCTGTTGAGAGTGCCTCCTCTTGAGATGCGAAGGGATCGCCGGGAATTCTTTCCCGTTGAAAGCAGGGAAAGGATCCCTCATCTCGAGCTCCGAGGGGGAAACGGGGCTCCTCTGGATGTGGGCGGGACCACCGTGCTTCCTCTCGAGTGGAGACGGGTATGGGGTGAACTTCTTGAGTTGCAGCAAGGGTGTGAAAGACCCTTTCGAAGTTCCAGAGGTTAGGTGTCATTAGTCTCCAGACACCTCATCGGAAATAGGCCTCATCTCGCCTGGAAAGGAGAACTTCCTGGATTTTCTCGAGTTGCGGCAGGTGTTCTCGAGTTAAGACGGGGACCTCAGGGACCCGCCCTGGTGGCCTCAGGGGAGGCCAGTCCCCATGCGAGTTGCTAGGGGGCCTCTCGGGATTCCTCTCCCGTCGATACCAGGGCCAAAATCCTTGTGTGGAGTCAGGGCCATAACCGAGGTTTCCTCTCAGGGGCTGACATGGATCTTTGGGTACTTCTGGAGTCTCCCCAGGGGAGTCAGGCCTCGTCTCGAGTGGGGGCATGCACGTGCGCTTTCCTTCCAGGCTGTAGCAGCAATGTCACGCTTCCTGTCGCGTGGATCAAAGGATCTGTGGTTTTCCCTCGAGGCTTTCCCTCGAGCCTTTCCCACAGGGCTGTCCCACCTGCCACCGTGGTGTGAGTCGATCCTCGGCGTGAAAGATGAGCCAGTGCAGGGCAAAGAGGTTCCCCTGGAATGGACTGAGACATCTGGGGGACTCTTGGAATGGTGGTACGACCATGGAGTTCCTCTCGCCTTTCCTGTTGAGAGTGCCTCCTCTTGAGATGCGACGGGAACGCCGGGAATCCTTTCCCGTTGAAAGCAGGGAAAGGATCCCTCAACTCGAGCTACGAGGGGGCAACGGGGCTCCTCTGGATGTGGGCGGGACCATCGTGCTTCCTCTCGAGTGGAGACGGGTATGGCGGTGAACTTCTTGAGTTGCAGCAAGGGAGTGAAAGACCCTTTCGAAGTTCCAGAGGTTAGGTGTCATTAGTCTCCAGACGCCTCATCCGAAATAGGCCTCATCTCGCCTGGAAGGGAGAACTTCCTGGATTTTCTCGAGTTGCGGCAGGTGTTCTCGAGTTATGACGGGGACCTCAGGGACCCGCCCTGGTGGCCACAGGAGAGGCCAATCCCCATGCGAGTTGCTAGCGGGCCTCTCGGGATTCCTCTCCCGTCGATACCGGGGCCAAAAACCTTGTGTGGAGTCAGGGCCGGAACCGAGGATTCCTCTCAGGGGCTGACATGGATCTTTGGGTACTTCTGGAGTCTCCCCAGGGGAGTCAGGCCTCGACTCGAGTGGTGCATGCACGTGCGCTTTCCTTCCAGGCTGTAGCAGCAATGTCACGCTTCCCGTCGCGTGGATCAAAGGATCTGTGGTTTTCCCTCGAGGCTTTCCCTCGAGGCTTTCCCACAGGGCTGTCCCACGTGCCACCGTGGTGTGAGTCGATCCTCGGCGTGAAAGATGAGCCAGTGCAGGGCAAACAGGTTCCTCTGGAATGGACTGAGACATCTGGAGGACTCTTGGAATGGTGGTACGACCATGGAGTTCCTCTCGCCTTTCCTGTTGAGAGTGCCTCCTCTTGAGATGCGACGGGAACGCCGGGAATTCTTTCCGGTTGAAAGCAGGGAAAGGATCCCTCATCTCGAGCTACGAGGGGGAAACGGGGCTCCTCTGGATGTGGGCGGGACCATCGTGCTTCCTCTCGAGTGGAGACGGGTATGGCGGGGAACTTCTTGAGTCGCAGCAAGGGTGTGAAAGACCCTTTCGAAGTTCCAGAGGTTAGGTGTCATTAGTCTCCAGATGCCTCATCAGAAATAGGCCTCATCTCGCCTGGAAGGGAGTACTTCCTGGATTTTCTCGAGTTGCGGCAGGTGTTCTCGAGTTACGACGGGGACCTCAGGGAACCGCCCTGGTGGCCTCAGGAGAGGCCAGTCCCCATGCGAGTTGCTAGGGGGCCTCTCGGGATTCCTCTCCCGTCGATACCGGGGCCAAAAACCTTGTGTGGAGTCAGGGCCGGAACCGAGGATTCCTCTCAGGGGCTGACATGTAACTTTGGGTACTTCTGGAGTCTCCCCAGGGGAGTCAGGCCACGTCTCGAGTGGGGCCATGCACGTGCGCTTTCCTTCCAGGCTGTAGCAGCAATGTCACGCTTCCCGTCGCGTGGATCAAAGGATCTGTGGGTTTCCCTCGAGGCTTTTCCACAGGGCTGTCCCACGTGCCACCGTGGTGTGAGTCGATCCTCGGCGTGAAAGATGAGCCAGTGCAGGGCAAAGAGGTTCCTCTGGAATGGACTGAGACATCTGGGGGACTCTTGGAATGGTGGTACGACCATGGAGTTCCTCTCGCCTTTCCTGTTGAGAGTGCCTCCTCTTGAGATGCGACCGGAACGCCGGGAATTCTTTCCCGTTGAAAGCAGGGAAAGGATCCCTCATCTCGAGCTACGAGGGGGAAACGGGGCTCCTCTGGATGTGGGCGGGACCATCGTGCTTCCTCTCGAGTGGAGACGGGTATGGCGGTGAACTTCTTGAATTGCAGCAAGGGTTTGAAAGACGCTTTCGAAGTTCCAGAGGTTAGGTGTCATTAGTCTCCAGACGCCTCATCGGAAATAGGCCTCACCTCGCCTGGAAGGGAGAACTTCCTGGATTTTCTCGAGTTTCGGCAGGTGTTCTCGAGTTACGACGGGGACCTCAGGCACCCGCCCTGGTGGCCTCAGGAGAGGACAGTCGCCATGCGAGTTGCTAGGGGGCCTCTCGGGATTCCTCTCCCGTCGATACTGGGGCCAAAAACCTTGTGTGGAGTCAGGGCCGGAACCGAGGATTCCTCTCAGGGTCCGACATGGATCTTTGGGTACTTCTGGAGTCTCCCCAGGGGAGTCAGGCCTCGTCTCGAGTGGGGGCATGCACGTGCGCTTTCCTTCCAGGCTGTAGCAGCAATGTCACGCTTCCCGTCGCGTGGATCAAAGGATCTGTGGTTTTCAATCGAGGCTTTCCCTCGGGGCTTTCCCACAGGGCTGTCCCACGTGCCACCGTGGTGTGAGTCGATCCTCGGGGTGAAAGATGAGCCAGTGCAGGGCAAAGAGTTTCCTCTGGAATGGACTGAGACATCTGGGGGACTCTTGGCATGGTGGTACGACCATGGAGTTCCTCTCGCCTTTCTTGTTGAGAGTGCCTCCTCTTGAGATGCGACGGGAATGCCGGGAATTCTTTCCCGTTGAAAGCAGGGGAAGGATCCCTCATCTCGAGCTACGAGGGGGAATCGGGGCTCCTCTGGATGTGGGCGGAACCATCGTGCTTCCTCTCGAGTGGAGACGGGTATGGCGGTGAACTTCTTGAATTGAAGCAAGGGTGTGAAAGACCCTTTCAAAGTTCCAAAGGTTAGGTGTCATTAGTCTCCAGACGCCTCATCGGAAATAGGCCTCATCTCGCCTGGAATGGAGAACTTCCTGGATTTTCTCGAGTTGCGGCAGGTGTTTTCGAGTTACGACGGGGACTTCAGGCACCCGGCCGGGGGCCTCAGGAGAGGCCAGTCCCCATGCGAGTTGCTAGGCGGCCTCTCGGGATTCCTCTCTCGTCGATACCGGGGCCAAAAACCTTGGGCGGAGTCAGGGCCGGAACCGAGGATTCCTCTCAGGGGCTGACATGGAACTTTGGGTACTTCTGGAGTGTCCCCAGGGGAGTCAGGCCTCGTCTCGAGTGGGGGCATGCACGTGCGCTTTCCTTCCAGGCTGTAGCAGCAATGTCACGCTTCCCGTCGCATGGATCAATGGATCTGTGGTTTTCCCTCGAGGCTTTCCCTCGAGGCTTTCCCACAGGGCTGTCCCACGTGCCACCGTAGTGTGAGTCGATCCTCGGCGTGAAAGATGAGCCAGTGCACGGCAAAGAGGTTCCTCTGTTATGGACTGAGACATCTGGGGGACTCTTGGCATGGTGGGACGACCATGGAATTCCTCTCCCCTTTCTTGTTGAGAGTGCCTCCTCTTGAGATGCGACGGGAATGCCGGGAATTCTTTCCCGTTGAAAGCAGGGAAAGGATCCCTCATCTCGAGCTACGAGGGGGAAACGGGGCTCCTCTGGAGGTGGGCGGGACCATCGTGCTTCCTCTCGAGTGGAGACGGGTATGGCGGTGAACATCTAGAGTTGCAGCAGGGTGTGAAAGACCCATTCGAAGTTGCAGAGGTTAGGTGTCATTAGTCTCCAGACGCCTCATCGGAAATAGGCCTCATCTCGCCTGGAAGGGAGAACTTCCTGGATGTTCTCGAGTTGCCCCAGGTGTTCTCGAGTTACGACGGGGACCTCAGGCACCCGTCCTGGGGGCCTCAGGAGAGGCCAGTCCCCATGCGAGTTGCTAGGCGGCCTCTCGGGATTCCTCTCCCGTCGATACCGGGGCCAAAAACCTTGGGTGGAGTCAGGGCCGGTACCGAGGATTCCTCTCAGGGGCTGACATGGATCTTTGGGTACTTCTGGAGTCTCCCCAGGGGAGTCAGGCCTCGTCTCGAGTGGGGGCATGCACGTGCGCTTTCCTTCCAGGCTGTAGCAGCAATGTCACGCTTCCCGTCGCATGGATCAAAGGATCTGTGGTTTTCCCTCGAGGCTTTCCCTCGAGGCTTTCCCACAGGGCTGTCCCACGTGCCACCGTGGTGTGAGTCGATCCTCGGCGTGAAAGATGAGCCAGTGCAGGGCAAAGAGGTTCCTCTGGAATGGACTGTGATATCTGGGGAACTCTTGGGATGGTGGTACGACCATGGAGTTCCTCTCGCCTTTCCTGTTGAGAGTGCCTCCTCTTGAGATGCGACGGGAATGCCGGGAATTCTTTCCCGTTGAAAGCAGGGAAAGGATCCCTCATCTCGAGCTACGAGGGGGAAACGGGGCTCCTCTGGATGTGGGCGGGACCATCGTGCTTCCTCTCGAGTGGAGACGGGTATGGCGGTGAACTTCTTTAATTGCAGCAATGGTTTGAAAGACGCTTTCGAAGTTCCAGAGGTTAGGTGTCATTAGTCTCCAGACGCCTGTTCGGAAATAGCCCTCATCTCGCCTGGAAGGGAGAACTTCCTGGATTTTCTCGAGTTGCGGCAGGTGTTCTCGAGTTACGACGGGGACCTCAGGGACCCGCCCTGGTGGCCTCAGGAGAGTCCAGTCCCCATGCGATTTGCTAGGTGGCCTCTCGGGATTCCTCTCCCGTCGATACCGGGGCCAAAAACCTTGTGTGGAGTCAGGGCCGGAACCGAGGATTCCTCTCAGGGGATGACATGGATCTTTGGGTACTTCTGGAGTCTCCCCAGGGGAGTCAGGCCTCGTCTCGAGTGGGGGCATGCACGTTCGCTTTCCTTCTAGGCTGTAGCAGCAATGTCACGCTTCCCGTTGCGTGGATCAAAAGATCTGTTTTTTTCCCTCGAGGCTTTCCCTCGAACCTTTCCCACAGGGCTGACCCACGTGCCACCGTGGTGTGAGTCGATCCTCGGCGTGAAAGATGAGCCAGTGCAGTGCAAAGAGGTTCCTCTGGAATGGACTGAGACATCTGGGGGACTCTTGGAATGGTGGTACGACCATGGAGTTCCTCTCGCCTTTCCTGTTGAGAGTGCCTCCTCTTGAGATGCGACGGTAACGCCGGGAATTCTTTCCCGTTGAAAGCAGGAAAAGATCCCTCATCTCGAGCTACGAGGGGGAAACGGGGCTCCTCTGGATGTGGGCGGGACCATCTTGCTTCCTCTCGAGTGGAGACGGGTATGGCGGTGAACTTCTTGAATTGCAGCAAGGGTTTGAAAGACGCTTTCGAAGTTCCAGAGGTTAGGTGTCATTAGTCTCCAGACGCCTCATCGGAAATAGGCCTCACCTCGCCTGGAAGGGAGAACTTCCTGGATTTTCTCGAGTTTCGGCAGGTGTTCTCGAGTTACGACGGGGACCTCAGGGACCCGCCCTGGTGGCCTCAGGAGAGGCCAGCCGCCATGCGAGTTGCTAGGGGGCCTCTCGGGATTCCTCTCCCGTCGATACTGAGGCCAAAAACCTTGTGTGGAGTCAGGGCCGGAACCGAGGATTCCTCTCAGGGCTGACATGGATCTTTGGGTACTTCTGGAGTCTCCCCAGGGGAGTCAGGCCTCGTCTCGAGTGGGGGCATGCATGTGCGCTTTCCTTCCAGGCTGTAGCAGCAATGTCACGCTTCCCGTCGCGTGAATCAAAGGATCTGTGGGATTCCCTCGAAGCTTTCCCTCGAGGCTTTCCCACAGGGCTGTCCCACGTGCCACCGTGGTGTGAGTCGATCCCCGGCGTGAAAGATGAGCCAGTGCAGGGCAAAGAGTTTCCTCTGGAATGGACTGAGGCATCTGGGGTACTCTTGGGATGGTGGTACGACCATGGAGTTCCTCTCGCCTTTCCTGTTGAGAGTGCCTCCTCTTGAGATGCGACGGGAATGCCGGGAATTCTTTCCCGTTGAAAGCAGGGAAAGGATCCCTCATCTCGAGCTACGAGGGGGAAACGGGGCTCCTCTGGATGTGGGCGGGACCATCGTGCTTCCTCTCGAGTGGAGACGGGTATGGCGGTGAACTTCTTGAGTTGCAGCAAGGGTGTGAAAGACCCTTTCGAAGTTCCAGAGGTTAGGTGTCATTAGTCTCCAGACGCCTCATCGGAAAAAGGCCTCATCTCGCCTGGAAGGGAAAACTTCCTGGATTTTCTCGAGTTGCGGCAGGTGTTCTCGAGTTACGACGGGGACCACAGGGACCCGCCCTGGTGGCCTCAGGAGAGGCCAGTCCCCATGCGAGTTGCTAGGGGGCCTCTAGGGATTGCTCTCCCGTCGATACCGGGGCCAAAAACCTTGTGTGGAGTCAGGGCCGGAACCGAGGATTCCTCACAGGAGCTGACATGAATCTTTGGGTACTTCTGGAGTCTCCCCAGGGGAGTCAGGCCTCGTCTCGAGTGGGGGCATGCACGTTTGCTTTCCTTCTAGGCTGTAGCAGCAATGTCACGCTTCCCGTCCCGTGGATCAAAGGATCTGTGGTTTTCCCTCGAGGCTTTCCCTCGAGGCTTTCCCACAGGTCTGTCCCACGTGCCACCGTGGTGTGAGTCGATCCTCGACGTGAAACATGAGCCAGTGCAGGGCAAAGAGGGTCCTCTGGAATGGATTGAGACATCTGGGGGACTCTTGGCATGGTGGTACGACCATGGAATTCCTCTCCCCTTTCTTGTTGAGAGTGCCTCCTCTTGAGATGCGACGGGAATGCCGGGAATTCTTTCCCGTTGAAAGCAGGGAAAGGATCCCTCATCTCGAGCTCCGAGGGGGAAACGGGGCTCCTCTGGAGGTGGGCGGGACCATCGTGCTTCCTCTCGAGTGGAGACGGGTATGGCGGTGAACATCTAGAGTTGCAGCAGGGTGTGAAAGACCCATTCGAAGTTGCAGAGGTTAGGTGTCATTAGTCTCCAGACGCCTCATCGGAAATAGGCCTCATCTTGCCTGGAAGGGAGAACTTCCTGGATGTTCTCGAGTTGCCCCAGGTGTTCTCGAGTTACGACGGGGACCTCAGGCACCCGTCCTGGGGGCCTCAGGAGAGGCCAGTCCCCATGCGAGTTGCTAGGCGGCCTCTCGGGATTCCTCTCCCGTCGATACCGGGGCCAAAAACCTTGGGTGGAGTCAGGGCCGGAACCGAGGATTCCTCTCAGGGGCTGACATGGATCTTTGGGTACTTCTGGAGTCTCCCCAGGGGAGTCAGGCCTCGTCTCGAGTGGGGGCATGCACGTGCGCTTTCCTTCCAGGCTGTAGCAGCAATGTCACGCTTCCCGTCGCATGGATCAAAGGATCTGTGGTTTTCCCTCGAGGCTTTCCCTCGAGGCTTTCCCACAGGGCTGTCCCAAGTGCCACCGTGGTGTGAGTCGATCCTCGGCGTGAAAGATGAGCCAGTGCAGGGCAAAGAGGTTCCTCTGGAATGGACTGTGATATCTGGGGAACTCTTGGGATGGTGGTACGACCATGGAGTTCCTCTCGCCTTTCCTGTTGAGAGTGCCTCCTCTTGAGATGCGACGGGAATGCCGGGAATTCTTTCCCGTTGAAAGCAGGGAAAGGATCCCTCATCTCGAGCTACGAGGGGGAAACGGGGCTCCTCTGGATGTGGGCGGGACCATCGTGCTTCCTCTCGAGTGGAGACGGGTATGGCGGTGAACTTCTTTAATTGCAGCAATGGTTTGAAAGACGCTTTCGAAGTTCCAGAGGTTAGGTGTCATTAGTCTCCAGACGCCTGTTCGGAAATAGCCCTCATCTCGCCTGGAAGGGAGAACTTCCTGGATTTTCTCGAGTTGCGGCAGGTGTTCTCGAGTTACGACGGGGACCTCAGGGACCCGCCCTGGTGGCCACAGGAGAGTCCAGTCCCCATGCGATTTGCTAGGTGGCCTCTCGGGATTCCTCTCCCGTCGATACCGGGGCCAAAAACCTTGTGTGGAGTCAGGGCCGGAACCGAGGATTCCTCTCAGGGGATGACATGGATCTTTGGGTACTTCTGGAGTCTCCCCAGGGGAGTCAGGCCTCGTCTCGAGTGGGGGCATGCACGTTCGCTTTCCTTCTAGGCTGTAGCAGCAATGTCACGCTTCCCGTTGCGTGGATCAAAAGATCTGTTTTATTCCCTCGAGGCTTTCCCTCGAACCTTTCCCACAGGGCTGACCCACGTGCCACCGTGGTGTGAGTCGATCCTCGGCGTGAAAGATGAGCCAGTGCAGTGCAAAGAGGTTCCTCTGGAATGGACTGAGACATCTGGGGGACTCTTGGAATGGTGGTACGACCATGGAGTTCCTCTCGCCTTTCCTGTTGAGAGTGCCTCCTCTTGAGATGCGACGGGAACGCCGGGAATTCTTTCCCGTTGAAAGCAGGAAAAGATCCCTCATCTCGAGCTACGAGGGGGAAACGGGGCTCCTCTGGATGTGGGCGGGACCATCGTGCTTCCTCTCGAGTGGAGACGGGTATGGCGGTGAACTTCTTGAATTGCAGCAAGGGTTTGAAAGACGCTTTCGAAGTTCCAGAGGTTAGGTGTCATTAGTCTCCAGACGCCTCATCGGAAATAGGCCTCACCTCGCCTGGAAGGGAGAACTTCCTGGATTTTCTCGAGTTTCGGCAGGTGTTCTCGAGTTACGACGGGGACCTCAGGGACCCGACCTGGTGGCCTCAGGAGAGGCCAGCCGCCATGCGAGTTGCTAGGGGGCCTCTCGGGATTCCTCTCCCGTCGATACTGGGGCCAAAAACCTTGTGTGGAGTCAGGGCCGGAACCGAGGATTCCTCTCAGGGGCTGACATGGATCTTTGGGTACTTCTGGAGTCTCCCCAGGGGAGTCAGGCCTCGTCTCGAGTGGGGGCATGCATGTGCGCTTTCCTTCCAGGCTGTAGCAGCAATGTCACGCTTCCCGTCGCGTGAATCAAAGGATCTGTGGGTTTCCCTCGAAGCTTTCCCTCGCGGCTTTCCCACAGGGCTGTCCCACGTGCCACCGTGGTGTGAGTCGATCCCCGGCGTGAAAGATGAGCCAGTGCAGGGCAAAGAGTTTCCTCTGGAATGGACTGAGGCATCTGGGGTACTCTTGGGATGGTGGTACGACCATGGAGTTCCTCTCGCCTTTCCTGTTGAGAGTGCCTCCTCTTGAGATGCGACGGGAATGCCGGGAATTCTTTCCCGTTGAAAGCAGGGAAAGGATCCCTCATCTCGAGCTACGAGGGGGAAACGGGGCTCCTCTGGATGTGGGCGGGACCATCGTGCTTCCTCTCGAGTGGAGACGGGTATGGCGGTGAACTTCTTGAGTTGCAGCAAGGGTGTGAAAGACCCTTTCGAAGTTCCAGAGGTTAGGTGTCATTAGTCTCCAGACGCCTCATCGGAAAAAGGCCTCATCTCGCCTGGAAGGGAGAACTTCCTGGATTTTCTCGAGTTGCGGCAGGTGTTCTCGAGTTACGACGGGGACCACAGGGACCCGCCCTGGTGGCCTCAGGAGAGGCCAGTCCCCATGCGAGTTGCTAGGGGGCCTCTAGGGATTGCTCTCCCGTCGATACCGGGGCCAAAAACCTTGTGTGGAGTCAGGGCCGGAACCGAGGATTCCTCTCAGGGGCTGACATGTATCTTTGGTTACTTCTGGAGTCTCCCCAGGGGAGTCAGGCCTCGTCTCGAGTGGAGGCATGCACGTGCGCTTTCCTTCCAGGCTGTAGCAGCAATGTCATGCTTCCCGTCGCGTGGATCAAAGGATCTGTGGGTATCCCTCGAGGCTTTCCCTCGAGGCTTTCCCACAGGGCTGTCCCACGTGCCACCGTGGTGTGAGTCGATCCTCGGCGTGAAAGATGAGCCAGTGCAGGGCAAAGAGGTTCCTCTGGAATGGACTGAGACATCTGGGGGACTCTTGGCATGGTGGTACGACCATGGACTTCCTCTCGCCTTTCCTGTTGAGAGTGCCTGCTCTTGAGATGCGACGGGAACGCAGGGAATTCTTTCCCGTTGAAAGCAGGGAAAGGATCCCTCATCTCGAGCTACGAGGGGGAAACGGGGCTCCTCTGGATGTGGGCGGGACCATCGTGCTTCCTCTCGAGTGGAGACGGGTATGGCGGTGAACATCTAGAGTTGCAGCAGGGTGTGAAAGACCCATTCGAAGTTGCAGAGGTTAGGTGTCATTAGTCTCCAGACGCCTCATCGGAAATAGGCCTCATCTCGCCTGGAAGGGAGAACTTCCTGGATTTTCTCGAGTTGCGGCAGGTGTTCTCGAGTTACGACGGGGACCTCAGGGACCCGCCCTGGTGGCCTCAGGAGAGTCCAGTCCCCATGCGATTTGCTAGGTGGCCTCTCGGGATTCCTCTCCCGTCTATACCGGGGCCAAAAACCTTGTGTGGAGTCAGGGCCGGAACCGAGGATTCCTCTCAGGGGATGACATGGATCTTTGGGTACTTCTGGAGTCTCCCCAGGGGAGTCAGGCCTCGTCTCGAGTGGGGGCATGCACGTTCGCTTTCCTTCTAGGCTGTAGCAGCAATGTCACGCTTCCCGTTGCGAGGATCAAAAGATCTGTTTTTTTCCCTCGAGGCTTTCCCTCGAACCTTTCCCACAGGGCTGACCCACGTGCCACCATGGTGTGAGTCGATCCTCGGTGTGAAATATGAGCCAGTGCAGGGCAAAGAGGTTCCTCTGGAATGGACTGAGACATCTGGGGGACTCTTGGAATGGTGGTACGACCATGGAGTTCCTCTCGCCTTTCCTGTTGAGAGTGCCTCCTCTTGAGATGCGACGGGAACGCCGGGAATTCTTTCCCGTTGAAAGCAGGAAAAGATCCCTCATCTCGAGCTACGAGGGGGAAACGGGGCTCCTCTGGATGTGGGCGGGACCATCGTGCTTCCTCTCGAGTGGAGACGGGTATGGCGGTGAACTTCTTGAATTGCAGCAAGGGTTTGAAGGACGCTTTCGAAGTTCCAGAGGTTAGGTGTCATTAGTCTCCAGACGCCTCATCGGAAATAGGCCTCACCTCGCCTGGAAGGGAGAACTTCCTGGATTTTCTCGAGTTTCGGCAGGTGTTCTCAAGTTACGACGGGGACCTCAGGGACCCGCCCTGGTGGCCTCAGGAGAGGCCAGCCGCCATGCGAGTTGCTAGGGGGCCTCTCGGGATTCCTCTCCCGTCGATACTGGGGCCAAAAACCTTGTGTGGAGTCAGGGCCGGAACCGAGGATTCCTCTCAGGGGCTGACATGGATCTTTGGGTACTTCTGGAGTCTCCCCAGGGGAGTCAGGCCTCGTCTCGAGTGGGGGCATGCATGTGCGCTTTCCTTCCAGGCTGTAGCAGCAATGTCACGCTTCCCGTCGCGTGGATCAAAGGATCTGTGGGTTTCCCTCGAAGCTTTCCCTCGCGGCTTACCCACAGGGCTGTCCCACGTGCCACCGTGGTGTGAGTCGATCCCCGGCGTGAAAGATGAGCCAGTGCAGGGCAAAGAGTTTCCTCTGGAATGGACTGAGGCATCTGGGGTACTCTTGGGATGGTGGTACGACCATGGAGTTCCTCTCGCCTTTCCTGTTGAGAGTGCCTCCTCTTGAGATGCGACGGGAATGCCGGGAATTCTTTCCCGTTGAAAGCAGGGAAAGGATCCCTCATCTCGAGCTCCGAGGGGGAAACGGGGCTCCTCTGGATGTGGGCGGGACCATCGTGCTTCCTCTCGAGTGGAGACGGGTATGGCGGTGAACTTCTTGAGTTGCAGCAAGGGTGTGAAAGACCCTTTCGAAGTTCCAGAGGTTAGGTGTCATTAGTCTCCAGACGCCTCATCGGAAATAGGCCTCATCTCGCCTGGAAGGGAGAACTTCCTGGATTTTCTCGAGTTGCGGCAGGTGTTCTCGAGTTACGACGGGGACCACAGGGACCCGCCCTGGTGGCCTCAGGAGAGGCCAGTCCCCATGCGAGTTGCTAGGGGGCCTCTCGGGATTCCTCTCCCGTCGATACCGGGGCCAAAAACCTTGTGTGGAGTCAGGGCCGGAACGGAGGATTCCTCTCAGGGGCTGACATGTATATTTGGTTACTTCTGGAGTCTCCCCAGGGGAGTCAGGCCTCGTCTCGAGTGGAGGCATGCACGTGCGCTTTCCTTCCAGGCTGTAGCAGCAATGTCATGCTTCCCGTCGCGTGGATCAAAGGATCTGTGGGTATCCCTCGAGGCTTTCCCTCGAGGCTTTCCCACAGGGCTGTCTCACGTGCCACCGTGGTGTGAGTCGATCCTCGGCGTGAAAGATGAGCCAGTGCAGGGCAAAGAGGTTCCTCTGGAATGGACTGAGACATCTGGGGGACTCTTGGCATGGTGGTACGACCATGGACTTCCTCTCGCCTTTCCTGTTGAGAGTGCCTGCTCTTGAGATGCGACGGGAACGCCGGGAATTCTTTCCCGTTGAAAGCAGGGAAAGGATCCCTCATCTCGAGCTACGAGGGGGAAACGGGGCTCCTCTGGATGTGGGCGGGACCATCGTGCTTCCTCTCGAGTGGAGACGGGTATGGCGGTGAACTTCTTGAGTTGCAGCAAGGGTGTGAAAGACCCTTTCGAAGTTCCAGATGTTACGGGTCATTAGTCTCCAGACGCCTCATCGGAAATAGGCCTCATCTCGCCTGGAAGGGAGAACTTAATGGATTTTCTCGAGTTGCGGCAGGTGTTCTCGAGTTTCGACGGGGACCTCAGAGACCCGCCCTGGTGGCCTCAGGAGAGTCCAGTCCCCATGCGATTTGCTAGGTGGCCTCTCGGGATTCCTCTCCCGTCGATACCGGGGCCAAAAACCTTGTGTGGAGTCAGGGCCGGAACCGAGGATTCCTCTCAGGGGATGACATGGATCTTTGGGTACTTCTGGAGTCTCCCCAGGGGAGTCAGGCCTCGTCTCGAGTGGGGGCATGCACGTTCGCTTTCCTTCTAGACTGTAGCAGCAATGTCACGCTTCCCGTTGCGTGGATCAAAAGATCTGTTTTTTTCCCTCGAGGCTATCCCTCAAACCTTTCCCACAGGGCTGACCCACGTGCCACGGTGGTGTGAGTCGATCCTCGGCGTGAAAGATGAGCCAGTGCAGGGCAAAGAGGTTCCTCTGGAATGGACTGAGACATCTGGGGGACTCTTGGAATGGTGGTACGACCATGGAGTTCCTCTCGCCTTTCCTGTTGAGAGTGCCTCCTCTTGAGATGCGACGGGAACGCCGGGAATTCTTTCCCGTTGAAAGCAGGGAAAAGATCCCTCATCTCGAGCTACGAGGGGGAAACGGGGCTCCTCTGGATGTGGGCGGGACCATCGTGCTTCCTCTCGAGTGGAGACGGGTATGGCGGTGAACTTCTTGAATTGCAGCAAGGGTTTGAAAGACGCTTTCGAAGTTCCAGAGGTTAGGTGTCATTAGTCTCCAGACGCCTCATCGGAAATAGGCCTCACCTCGCCTGGAAGGGAGAACTTCCTGGATTTTCTCGAGTTTCGGCAGGTGTTCTCGAGTTACGACGGGGACCTCAGGGACCCGCCCTGGTGGCCTCAGGAGAGGCCAGCCGCCATGCGAGTTGCTAGGGGGCCTCTCGGGATTCCTCTCCCGTCGATACTGGGGCCAAAAACCTTGTGTGGAGTCAGGGCCGGAACCGAGGATTCCTCTCAGGGGCTGACATGGATCTTTGGGTACTTCTGGAGTCTCCCCTGGGGAGTCAGGCCTCGTCTCGAGTGGGGGCATGCATGTGCGCTTTCCTTCCAGGCTGTAGCAGCAATGTCACGCTTCCCGTCGCGTGGATCAAAGGATCTGTGGGTTTCCCTCGAAGCTTTCCCTCGCGGCTTTCCCACAGGGCTGTCCCACGTGCCACCGTGGTGTGAGTCGATCCCCGGCGTGAAAGATGAGCCAGTGCAGGGCAAAGAGTTTCCTCTGGAATGGACTGAGGCATCTGGGGTACTCTTGGGATGGTGGTACGACCATGGAGTTCCTCTCGCCTTTCCTGTTGAGAGTGCCTCCTCTTGAGATGCGACGGGAATGCCGGGAATTCTTTCCCGTTGAAAGCAGGGAAAGGATCCCTCATCTCGAGCTACGAGGGGGAAACGGGGCTCCTCTGGATGTGGGCGGGACCATCGTGCTTCCTCTCGAGTGGAGACGGGTATGGCGGTGAACTTCTTGAGTTGCAGCAAGGGTGTGAAAGACCCTTTCGAAGTTCCAGAGGTTAGGTGTCATTAGTCTCCAGACGCCTCATCGGAAATAGGCCTCATCTCGCCTGGAAGGGAGAACTTCCTGGATTTTCTCGAGTTGCGGCAGGTGTTCTCGAGTTACGACGGGGACCACAGGGACCCGCCCTGGTGGCCTCAGGAGAGGCCAGTCCCCATGCGAGTTGCTAGGGGGCCTCTAGGGATTGCTCTCCCGTCGATACCGGGGCCAAAAACCTTGTGTGGAGTCAGGGCCGGAACCGAGGATTCCTCTCAGGGGCTGACATGTATCTTTGGTTACTTCTGGAGTCTCCCCAGGGGAGTCAGGCCTCGTCTCGAGTGGAGGCATGCACGTGCGCTTTCCTTCCAGGCTGTAGCAGCAATGTCATGCTTCCCGTCGCGTGGATCAAAGGATCTGTGGGTATCCCTCGAGGCTTTCCCTCGAGGCTTTCCCACAGGGCTGTCCCACGTGCCACCGTGGTGTGAGTCGATCCTCGGCGTGAAAGATGAGCCAGTGCAGGGCAAAGAGGTTCCTCTGGAATGGACTGAGACATCTGGGGGACTCTTGGCATGGTGGTACGACCATGGACTTCCTCTCGCCTTTCCTGTTGAGAGTGCCTGCTCTTGAGATGCGACGGGAACGCAGGGAATTCTTTCCCGTTGAAAGCAGGGAAAGGATCCCTCATCTCGAGCTACGAGGGGGAAACGGGGCTCCTCTGGATGGGGGCGGGACCATCGTGCTTCCTCTCGAGTGGAGACGGGTATGGCGGTGAACATCTAGAGTTGCAGCAGGGTGTGAAAGACCCATTCGAAGTTGCAGAGGTTAGGTGTCATTAGTCTCCAGACGCCTCATCGGAAATAGGCCTCATCTCGCCTGGAAGGGAGAACTTCCTGGATTTTCTCGAGTTGCGGCAGGTGTTCTCGAGTTACGACGGGGACCTCAGGGACCCGCCCTGGTGGCCTCAGGAGAGTCCAGTCCCCATGCGATTTGCTAGGTGGCCTCTCGGGATTCCTCTCCCGTCTATACCGGGGCCAAAAACCTTGTGTGGAGTCAGGGCCGGAACCGAGGATTCCTCTCAGGGGATGACATGGATCTTTGGGTACTTCTGGAGTCTCCCCAGGGGAGTCAGGCCTCGTCTCGAGTGGGGGCATGCACGTTCGCTTTCCTTCTAGGCTGTAGCAGCAATGTCACGCTTCCCGTTGCGAGGATCAAAAGATCTGTTTTTTTCCCTCGAGGCATTCCCTCGAACCTTTCCCACAGGGCTGACCCACGTGCCACCATGGTGTGAGTCGATCCTCGGTGTGAAAGATGAGCCAGTGCAGGGCAAAGAGGTTCCTCTGGAATGGACTGAGACATCTGGGGGACTCTTGGAATGGTGGTACGACCATGGAGTTCCTCTCGCCTTTCCTGTTGAGAGTGCCTCCTCTTGAGATGCGACGGTAACGCCGGGAATTCTTTCCCGTTGAAAGCAGGAAAAGATCCCTCATCTCGAGCTACGAGGGGGAAACGGGGCTCCTCTGGATGTGGGCGGGACCATCGTGCTTCCTCTCGAGTGGAGACGGGTATGGCGGTGAACTTCTTGAATTGCAGCAAGGGTTTGAAGGACGCTTTCGAAGTTCCAGAGGTTAGGTGTCATTAGTCTCCAGACGCCTCATCGGAAATAGGCCTCACCTCGCCTGGAAGGGAGAACTTCCTGGATTTTCTCGAGTTTCGGCAGGTGTTCTCAAGTTACGACGGGGACCTCAGGGACCCGCCCTGGTGGCCTCAGGAGAGGCCAGCCGCCATGCGAGTTGCTAGGGGGCCTCTCGGGATTCCTCTCCCGTCGATACTGGGGCCAAAAACCTTGTGTGGAGTCAGGGCCGGAACCGAGGATTCCTCTCAGGGGCTGACATGGATCTTTGGGTACTTCTGGAGTCTCCCCAGGGGAGTCAGGCCTCGTCTCGAGTGGGGGCATGCATGTGCGCTTTCCTTCCAGGCTGTAGCAGCAATGTCACGCTTCCCGTCGCGTGGATCAAAGGATCTGTGGGTTTCCCTCGAAGCTTTCCCTCGCGGCTTACCCACAGGGCTGTCCCACGTGCCACCGTGGTGTGAGTCGATCCCCGGCGTGAAAGATGAGCCAGTGCAGGGCAAAGAGTTTCCTCTGGAATGGACTGAGGCATCTGGGGTACTCTTGGGATGGTGGTACGACCATGGAGTTCCTCTCGCCTTTCCTGTTGAGAGTGCCTCCTCTTGAGATGCGACGGGAATGCCGGGAATTCTTTCCCGTTGAAAGCAGGGAAAGGATCCCTCATCTCGAGCTCCGAGGGGGAAACGGGGCTCCTCTGGATGTGGGCGGGACCATCGTGCTTCCTCTCGAGTGGAGACGGGTATGGCGGTGAACTTCTTGAGTTGCAGCAAGGGTGTGAAAGACCCTTTCGAAGTTCCAGAGGTTAGGTGTCATTAGTCTCCAGACGCCTCATCGGAAATAGGCCTCATCTCGCCTGGAAGGGAGAACTTCCTGGATTTTCTCGAGTTGCGGCAGGTGTTCTCGAGTTACGACGGGGACCACAGGGACCCGCCCTGGTGGCCTCAGGAGAGGCCAGTCCCCATGCGAGTTGCTAGGGGGCCTCTCGGGATTCCTCTCCCGTCGATACCGGGGCCAAAAACCTTGTGTGGAGTCAGGGCCGGAACGGAGGATTCCTCTCAGGGGCTGACATGTATATTTGGTTACTTCTGGAGTCTCCCCAGGGGAGTCAGGCCTCGTCTCGAGTGGAGGCATGCACGTGCGCTTTCCTTCCTGGCTGTAGCAGCAATGTCATGCTTCCCGTCGCGTGGATCAAAGGATCTGTGGGTATCCCTCGAGGCTTTCCCTCGAGGCTTTCCCACAGGGCTGTCCCACGTGCCACCGTGGTGTGAGTCGATCCTCGGCGTGAAAGATGAGCCAGTGCAGGCAAAGAGGTTCCTCTGGAATGGACTGAGACATCTGGGGGACTCTTGGCATGGTGGTACGACCATGGACTTCCTCTCGCCTTTCCTGTTGAGAGTGCCTGCTCTTGAGATGCGACGGGAACGCCGGGAATTCTTTCCCGTTGAAAGCAGGGAAAGGATCCCTCATCTCGAGCTACGAGGGGGAAACGGGGCTCCTCTGGATGTGGGCGGGACCATCGTGCTTCCTCTCGAGTGGAGACGGGTATGGCGGTGAACTTCTTGAGTTGCAGCAAGGGTGTGAAAGACCCTTTCGAAGTTCCAGATGTTACGGGTCATTAGTCTCCAGACGCCTCATCGGAAATAGGCCTCATCTCGCCTGGAAGGGAGAACTTAATGGATTTTCTCGAGTTTCGGCAGGTGTTCTCGAGTTACGACGGGGACCTCAGGGACCCGCCCTGGTGAGCTCAGGAGAGGCCAGTCCGCATGCGAGTTGCTAGGGGGCCCCTCGGGATTCCTCTCCCGTCGATACTGGGGCCAAAAACCTTGTGTGGAGTCAGGGCTGGAACCGAGGATTACTCTCAGGGGCTGACATGGAACTTTGGGTACTTCTGGAGTCTCCCCAGGGGAGTCAGGCCTCGTCTCGAGTGGGGGCATGCATGTGCGCATTCCTTCCAGGCTGTAGCAGCAATGTCACGCTTCCCGTGGCGTGGATCAAAGGATCTGTGGTTTTCCCTCGAGGTTTTCCCTCGAGGCTTTCCCACAGGGCTGTCCCACGTGCCACCGTGGTGTGAGTCGATCCTCGGCGTGAAAGATGAGCCAGTGCAGGGCAAAGAGGTTCCTCTGGAATGGACTGAGACATTTGGGGGTCTCTTGGAATGGTGGTACGACCATGGATTTCCTCTCGCCTTTCCTGTTGAGAGTGCCTCCTCTTGAGATGCAATGGGAACCCCGGGAATTCTTTCCGGTTGAAAGCAGGGAAAGGATCCCTCATCTCGAGCTACGAGGGGGAAACGGGGCTCCTCTGGATGTGGGCGGGAACATCGTGCTTCCTCTCGAGTGGAGACGGGTATGGCGGTGAACTTCTTGAGTTGCAGCAAGGGTGTGAAAGACCCTTTCGAAGTTCCAGAGGTTAGGTGTCATTAGTCTCCAGACGCCTCATCGGAAATAGGCCTCATTTCGCCTGCAAGGGAGAACTTCCTGGATTTTCTCGAGTTGCGGCAGGTGTTCTCGAGTTACGACGGGGACCTCAGGGACCCGCCCTGGTGGCCTCAGGAGAGGCCAGTCCCCATGCTAGTTGCTAGGGGGCCTCTCGGGATTCCTCTCCCGTCGATACTGGGGCCAGAAACCTTGTGTGGAGTCAGGGCCGGAACCGAGGATTCCTCTCAGGGGCTGACATGGATCTTTGGGTACTTCTGGAGTCTCCCCAGGGGAGTCAGGCCTCGTCTCGAGTGGGGGCATGCACGTGCGCTTTCCTTCCAGGCTGTAGCAGCAATGTCACGCTTCCCGTCGCGTGGATCAAAGGATCTGTGGTTTTCCCTCGAGGCTTTCCCTCGAGCCTTTCCCACAGGGCTGTCCCACGTGCCACCGTGGTGTGAGTCGATCCTCGGCGTGAAAGATGAGCCAGTTCAGGGCAAAGAGGTTCCTCTGGAATGGACTGAGACATCTGGGGGACTCTTGGAATGGTGGTACGACCATGGAGTTCCTCTCGCCTTTCCTGTTGAGAGTGCCTCCTCTTGAGATGCGACGGGAACGCCGGGAATTCTTTCCCGTTGAAAGCAGGGAAAGGATCCCTCATCTCGAGCTCCGAGGCGGAAACGGGGCTCCTCTGGATGTGGGCGGGACCATCGTGCTTCCTCTCGAGTGGAGACGAGTATGGCGGTGAACTTCTTGAGTTACAGCAAGGGTGTGAAAGACCCTGTCGAAGTTCCAGAGTTTAGGTGTCATTTTTCTCCAGACGCCTCATCGTAAATAGGCCTCATCTCGCCTGGAAGGGAGAACTTCCTGGATTCTCTCGAGATGCGGCAGGTGTTCTCGAGTTTCGACGGGGACCTCAGAGACCCGCCCTGGTGGCCTCAGGAGAGGCCAGTCCCCATATGAGGTGCTAGGGGCCTCTCGGGATTCCTCTCCCGTCGATACCGGGGCCAAAAACACTGTGTGCAGTCAGGGCCGGAACCGAGGATTCCTCTCAGGGGCTGACATGGATCTTTGGGTACTTCTGGAGTCTCCCCAGGGGAGTCAGGCCTCGTCTCGAGTGGGGGCATGCACGTTCGCTTTCCTTCTAGGCTGTAGCAGCAATGTCACGCTTCCCGTTGCGTGGATCAAAGGATCTGTGGTTTTCCCTCGAGGCTTTCCCTCGAGCCTTTCCCACAGGGCTGTCCCACGTGCCACCGTGGTGTGAGTCGATCCTCGGCGTGAAAGATGAGCCAGTGCAGGGCAAAGAGGTTCCTCTGTAATGGACTGAGACATCTGGGGGACTCTTGGAATGGTGGTACGACCATGGAGTTCCTCTCGCCTTTCCTGTTGAGAGTGCCTCCTCTTGAGATGCGACGGGAACGCCGGGAATTCCTTCCCGTTGAAAGCAGGGAAAAGATCCCGCATCTCGAGCTACGAGGGGGAAACGGGGCTCCTCTGGATGTGGGCGGGACCATCGTGCTTCCTCTCGAGTGGAGACGGGTATGGCGGTGAACTTCTTGAATTGCAGCAATGGTTTGAAAGACGCTTTCGAAGTTCCAGAGGTTAGGTGTCATTAGTCTCCAGACGCCTGTTCGGAAATAGGCCTCATTTCGCCTGGAAGGGAGAACTTCCTGGATTTTCTCGAGTTGCGGCAGGTGTTCTCGAGTTACGACGGGGACCTCAGGGACCCGCCCTGGTGGCCTCAGGAGAGTCCAGTCCCCATGCGATTTGCTAGGTGGCCTCTCGGGATTCCTCTCCCGTCGATACCGGGGCCAAAAACCTTGTGTGGAGTCAGGGCCGGAACCGAGGATACCTCTCAGGGGATGACATGGATCTTTGGGTACTTCTGGAGTCTCCCCAGGGGAGTCAGGCCTCGTCTCCAGTGGGGGCATGCACGTTCGCTTTCCTTCTAGACTGTAGCAGCAATGTCACGCTTCCCGTTGCGTGGATCAAAAGATCTGTTTTTTTCCCTCGAGGCTATCCCTCAAACCTTTCCCACAGGGCTGACCCACGTGCCACGGTGGTGTGAGTCGATCCTCGGCGTGAAAGATGAGCCAGTGCAGGGCAAAGAGGTTCCTCTGGAATGGACTGAGACATCTGGGGGACTCTTGGAATGGTGGTACGACCATGGAGTTCCTCTCGCCTTTCCTGTTGAGAGTGCCTCCTCTTGAGATGCGACGGGAACGCCGGGAATTCTTTCCCGTTGAAAGCAGGGAAAAGAACCCTCATCTCGAGCTACGAGGGGGAAACGGGGATCCTCTGGATGTGGGCGGGACCATCGTGCTTCCTCTCGAGTGGAGACGGGTATGGCGGTGAACTTCTTGAATTGCAGCAAGGGTTTGAAAGACGCTTTCGAAGTTCCAGAGGTTAGGTGTCATTAGTCTCCAGACGCCTCATCGGAAATAGGCCTCACCTCGCCTGGAAGGGAGAACTTCCTGGATTTTCTCGAGTTTCGGCAGGTGTTCTCGAGTTACGACGGGGACCTCAGGGACCCGCCCTGGTGGCCTCAGGAGAGGCCAGCCGCCATGCGAGTTGCTAGGGGGCCTCTCGGGATTCCTCTCCCGTCGATACTGGGGCCAAAAACCTTGTGTGGAGTCAGGGCCGGAACCGAGGATTCCTCTCAGGGGCTGACATGGATCTTTGGGTACTTCTGGAGTCTCCCCTGGGGAGTCAGGCCTCGTCTCGAGTGGGGGCATGCATGTGCGCTTTCCTTCCAGGCTGTAGCAGCAATGTCACGCTTCCCGTCGCGTGGATCAAAGGATCTGTGGGTTTCCCTCGAAGCTTTCCCTCGCGGCTTTCCCACAGGGCTGTCCCACGTGCCACCGTGGTGTGAGTCGATCCCCGGCGTGAAAGATGAGCCAGTGCAGGGCAAAGAGTTTCCTCTGGAATGGACTGAGGCATCTGGGGTACTCTTGGGATGGTGGTACGACCATGGAGTTCCTCTCGCCTTTCCTGTTGAGAGTGCCTCCTCTTGAGATGCGACGGGAACCCCGGGAATTCTTTCCCGTTGAAAGCAGGGAAAGGATCCCTCATCTCGAGCTACAAGGGGGAAACGGGGCTCCTCTGGATGTGGGCGGGACCATCGTGCTTCCTCTCGAGTGGAGACGGGTATGGCGGTGAACTTCTTGAGTTGCAGCAAGGGTGTGAAAGACCCTTTCGAAGTTCCAGAGGTTAGGTGTCATTAGTCTCCAGACGCCTCATCGGAAATAGGCCTCATCTCGCCTGGAAGGGAGAACTTCCTGGATTTTCTCGAGTTGCGGCAGGTGTTCTCGAGTTACGACGGGGACCACAGGGACCCGCCCTGGTGGCCTCAGGAGAGGCCAGTCCCCATGCGAGTTGCTAGGGGGCCTCTCGGTATTCCTCTCCCGTCGATACCGGGGCCAGAAACCTTGTGTGGAGTCAGGGCCGGATCCGAGGATTCCTCTCAGGGGCTGACATGTATCTTTGGTTACTTCTGGAGTCTCCCCAGGGGAATCAGGCCTCGTCTCGAGTGGAGGCATGCACGTGCGCTTTCCTTCCAGGCTGTAGCAGCAATGTCATGCTTCCCGTCGCGTGGATCAAAGGATCTGTGGGTATCCCTCGAGGCTTTCCCTCCAGGCTTTCCCACAGGGCTGTCCCACGTGCCACCGTGGTGTGAGTCGATCCTCGGCGTGAAAGATGAGCCAGTGCAGGGCAAAGAGGTTCCTCTGGAATGGACTGAGACATCTGGGGGACTCTTGGCATGGTCGTACGACCATGGACTTCCTCTCGCCTTTCCTGTTGAGAGTGCCTGCTCTTGAGATGCGACGGGAACGCCGGGAATTCTTTCCCGTTGAAAGCAGGGAAAGGATCCCTCATCTCGAGCTACGAGGGTAAACGGGGCTCCTCTGGATGTGGGCGGGACCATCGTGCTTCCTCTCGAGTGGAGACGGGTATGGCGGTGAACTTCTTGAGTTGCAGCAAGGGTGTGAAAGACCCTTTCGAAGTTCCAGAGGTTAGGTGTCATTAGTCTCCAGACGCCTCATCGGAAATAGGCCTCATCTCGCCTGGAAGGGAGAACTTCCTGGATTTTCTCGAGTTGCGGCAGGTGTTCTCGAGTTACGACGGGGACCTCAGGAACCCGCCCTGGTGGCCTCAGGAGAGGCCAGTCCCCATGCTAGTTGCTAGGGGGCCTCTCGGGATTCCTCTCCCGTCGATACTGGGGCCAGAAACCTTGTGTGGAGTCAGGGCCGGAACCGAGGATTCCTCTCAGGGGCTGACATGGATCTTTGGGTACTTCTGGAGTCTCCCCAGGGGAGTCAGGCCTCGTCTCGAGTGGGGGCATGCACGTGCGCTTTCCTTCCAGGCTGTAGCAGCAATGTCACGCTTCCCGTCGCGTGGATCAAAGGATCTGTGGTTTTCCCTCGAGGCTTTCCCTCGAGGCTTTCCCACAGGGCTGTCCCACGTGCCACCGTGGTGTGAGTCGATCCTCGGCGTGAAAGATGAGCCAGTGCAGGGCAAAGAGCTTCCTCTGGAATGGACTGAGGCATCTGGGGTACTCTTGGGATGGTGGTACGACCATGGAGTTCCTCTCGCCTTTCCTGTTGAGAGTGCCTCCTCTTGAGATGCGACGGGAATGCCGGGAATTCTTTCCCGTTGAAAGCAGGGAAAGGATCCCTCATCTCGAGCTACGAGGGGTAAACAGGGCTCCTCTGGATGTGGGCGGGACCATCGTGCTTCCTCTCGAGTGGAGACGGGTATGGCGGTGAACTTCTTGAGTTGCAGCAAGGGTGTGAAAGACCCTTTCGAAGTTCCAGAGGTTAGGTGTCATTAGTCTCCAGACGCCTCATCGGAAATAGGCCTCATCTCGCCTGGAAGGGAGAACTTCCTGGATTTTCTCGAGTTGCGGCAGGTGTTCTCGAGTTACGACGGGGACCACAGGGACCCGCCCTGGTGGCCTCAGGAGAGGCCAGTCCCCATGCGAGTTGCTAGGGGGCCTCTCGGGATTCCTCTCCCGTCGATACCGGGGCCAAAAACCTTGTGTGGAGTCAGGGCCGGATCCGAGGATTCCTCTCAGGGGCTGACATGTATCTTTGGTTACTTCTGGAGTCTCCCCAGGGGAGTCAGGCCTCGTCTCGAGTGGAGGCATGCACGTGCGCTTTCCTTCCAGGCTGTAGCAGCAATGTCATGCTTCCCGTCGCGTGGATCAAAGGATCTGTGGGTATCCCTCGAGGCTTTCCCTCGAGGCTTTCCCACAGGGCTGTCCGACGTGCCACCGTGGTGTGAGTCGATCCTCGGCGTGAAAGATGAGCCAGTGCAGGGCAAAGAGGTTCCTCTGGAATGGACTGAGACATCTGGGGGACTCTTGGCATGGTCGTACGACCATGGACTTCCTCTCGCCTTTCCTGTTGAGAGTGCCTGCTCTTGAGATGCGACGGGAACGCCGGGAATTCTTTCCCGTTGAAAGCAGGGAAAGGATCCCTCATCTCGAGCTACGAGGGTAAACGGGGCTCCTCTGGATGTGGGCGGGACCATCGTGCTTCCTCTCGAGTGGAGACGGGTATGGCGGTGAACTTCTTGAGTTGCAGCAAGGGTGTGAAAGACCCTTTCGAAGTTCCAAATGTTACGGGTCATTAGTCTCCAGACGCCTCATCGGAAATAGGCCTCATCTCGCCTGGAAGGGAGAACTTAATGGATTTTCTCGAGTTGCGGCAGGTGTTCTCGAGTTACGACGGGGACCTCAGGGACCCGCCCTGGTGGCCTCAGGAGAGGCCAGTCCCCATGCTAGTTGCTAGGGGGCCTCTCGGGATTCCTCTCCCGTCGATACTGGGGCCAGAAACCTTGTGTGGAGTCAGGGCCGGAACCGAGGATTCCTCTCAGGGGCTGACATGGATCTTTGGGTACTTCTGGAGTCTCCCCAGGGGAGTCAGGCCTCGTCTCGAGTGGGGGCATGCACGTGCGCTTTCCTTCCAGGCTGTAGCAGCAATGTCACGCTTCCCGTCGCGTGGATCAAAGGATCTGTGGTTTTCCCTCGAGGCTTTCCCTCGAGGCTTTCCCACAGGGCTGTCCCACGTGCCACCATGGTGTGAGTCGATCCTCGGCGTGAAAGATGAGCCACTGCAGGGCAAAGAGGTTCCTCTGGAATGGACTGAGACATCTGGGGGACTCTTGGAATGGTGGTACGACCATGGAGTTCCTCTCGCCTTTCCTGTTGAGAGTGCCTCCTCTTGAGATGCGACGGGAACGCCGGGAATTCTTTCCCGTTGAAAGCAGGGAAAGGATCCCTCATCTCGAGCTCCGAGGCGGAAACGGGGCTCCTCTGGATGTGGGCGGGACCATCGTGCTTCCTCTCGAGTGGAGACGAGTATGGCGGTGAACTTCTTGAGTTGCAGCAAGGGTGTGAAAGACCCTTTCGAAGTTCCAGAGTTTAGGTGTCATTTTTCTCCAGACGCCTCATCGTAAATAGGCCTCATCTCGCCTGGAAGGGAGAACTTCCTGGATTCTCTCGAGATGCGGCAGGTGTTCTCGAGTTACGACGGGGACCTCAGGGACCCGCCCTGCTGGCCTCAGGAGAGGCCAGTCCCCATGCGAGTTGCCAGGGGGCCTCTCGGGATTCCTCTCCCGTCTATACCGGGGCCAAAAACCTTGTGTGGAGTCAGGGACGGAACCGAGGATTCCTCTCATGGGCTGACATGGATCTGTGGTTTCTTCTGGAGTCTCCCCAGGGGAGTCAGGCCTCGTCTCGAGTCGTGGCATGCACGTGCGCTTTCCTTCCAGGCTCTAGCAGCAATGTCACGCTTCCCGTGGCGTGGATCAAAGGATCTGTGGTTTTCCCTCGAGGCTTTCCCTCGAGGCTTTCCCACAGGGCTGTCCCACGTGCCACCGTGGTGTGAGTCGATCCTCGGCGTGAAAGATGAGCCAGTGCAGGGCAAAGAGGTTCCTCTGGAATGGACTGAGACATCTGGGGGACTCTTGGAATGGTGGTACGACCATGGAGTTCCTCTCGCCTTTCCTTTAAGAGTGCCTCCTCTTGAGATGCGACGGGAACGCCGGGAATTCTTTCCCGTTGAAAGCAGGGAAAGGATCCCTCATCTCGAGCTACGAGGGGGAAACGGGGCTCCTCTGGATGTGGGCGGGACCATCGTGCTTCCTCTCGAGTGGAGACGGGTATGGCGGTGAACTTCTTGAGTTGCAGCAATGGTGTGAAAGACCCTTTCGAAGTTCCAGAGGTTAGGTGTCATTAGTCTCCAGACGCCTCATCGGAAATAGGCCTCATCTCGCCTGGAAGGGAGAACTTCCTGGATTTTCTCGAGTTGCGGCAGGTGTTCTCGAGTTACGACGGGGACCTCAGGGACCCGCCCTGGTGGCCTCAGGAGAGTCCACTCCCCATGCGAGGTGCTAGGGGGCCTCTCGGATTCCTCTCCCGTCGATACTGGGGCCAGAAACCTTGTGTGGAGTCAGGGCCGGAACCGAGGATTCCTCTCAGGGGCTGACATGGATCTTTGGGTACTTCTGGAATCTCCCCAGGGGAGTCAGGCCTCGTCTCGAGTGGGGGCATGCACGTGCGCTTTCCTTCCAGGCTGTAGCAGCAATGTCACGCTTCCCGTCGCGTGGATCAAAGGATCTGTGGTTTTCCCTCGAGGCTTTCCCACGACGCTTTCCCACAGGGCTGTCCCACGTGCCACCGTGGTGTGAGTCGATCCTCGGCGTGAAAGATGAGCCAGTGCAGGGCAAAGAGGTTCCTCTGGAATGGACTGAGACATTTGGGGGACTCTTGGAATGGTGGTACGACCATGGAGTTCCTCTCGCCTTTCCTGTTGAGAGTGCCTCCTCTTAAGATGCGACGGGAACGCCGGGAATTCTTTCCCGTTGAAAGCAGGGAAAGGATCCCTCATCTCGAGCTACGAGGGGCAAACGGGGCTCCTCTGGATGTGGGCGGGACCATCGTGCTTCCTCTCGAGTGGAGACGGGTATGGCGGTGAACTTCTTGAGTTGCAGCAAGGGTGTGAAAGGCCCTTTCGAAGTTCCACAGGTTAGGTGTCATTAGTCTCCAGACGCCTCATCGGAAATAGGCCTCATCTCGCCTGGAAGGGAGAACTTCCTGGATTTTCTCGAGTTGCGGCAGGTGTTCTCGAGTTACGACGGGGACCTCAGGGACCCGCCCTGGTGGCCTCAGGAGAGGCCAATCCCCTTGCGAGTTGCTAGGGGGCCTCTCGGGATTCCTCTCCCGTCGATACCGGGGCCAAAAACCTTGTGTGGAGTCAGGGCCGGAACCGAGGATTCCTCTCAGGGCCTGACATGGATGTTTGGGGGCTTCTGAAGTCTCCCCAGGGGAGTCAGGCCTCGTCTCGAGTGGGGGCATGCACATGTGCTTTCCTTTCAGGCTGTAGCAGCAATGTCACGCTTCCCGTGGCGTGGATCAAAGGATCTGTGGTTTTCCCTCGAGGTTTTCCCTCGAGGCTTTCCCACAGGGCTGTCCCACGTGCCACCGTGGTGTGAGTCGATCCTCGGCATGAAAGATGAGCCAGTGAAGGGCAAAGAGGTTCCTCTGGAATGGACTGTGACATTTGGGGGACTCTTGGAATGGTGGTACGACCATGGAGTTCCTCTCGCCTTTCCTGTTAAGAGTGCCTCCTCTTGCGATGCGACGGGAACGCCGGGAATTCTTTCCCGTTGAAAGCAGGGAAAGGATCCCTCATCTCGAGCTACGAGGGGGAAACGGGGCTCCTCTGGATGTGGGCGGGACCATCGTGCTTCCTCTCGAGTGGAGACGGGTATGGCGGTGAACTTCTTGAGTTGCAGCAATGGTGTGAAAGACCCTTTCGAAGTTCCAGAGGTTAGGTGTCATGAGTCTCCAGACGCCTCATCGGAAATAGGCCTCATCTCGCCTGGAAGGGAGAACTTCCTGGATTTTCTCGAGTTGCGGCAGGTGTTCTCGAGTTACGACGGGGACCTCAGGAACCCGCCCTGGTGGCCTCAGGAGAGGCCAGTCCCCATGCGAGGTGCTAGGGGGCCTCTCAGGATTCCTCTCCCGTCGATACCGGGGCCAAAAACCTTGTGTGGAGTCAGGGCCGGAACCGAGGATTCCTCTCAGGGGCTGACATGGATCTTTGGGTACTTCTGGAGTTTCCCCAGGGGAGTCAGGCCTCGTCTCGAGTGGGGGCATGCACGTGCGCTTTCCTTCCAGGCTGTAGCAGCAATGTCACGCTTCCCGTGGCGTGGATCAAAGGATCTGTGCTTTTCCCTCGAGGCTTTCCCTCGAGGCTTTCCCACAGGGCTGTCCCTCGTGCCACCGTGGTGTGAGTCGATCCTCGGCGTGAAAGATGAGCCAGTGCAGGGCAAAGAGCTTCCTCTAGAATGGACTGAGACATCTGGGGGACTCTTGGAATGGTGGTACGACCATGGAGTTCCTCTCGCCTTTCCTGTTGAGACTGCCTCCTCTTGAGATGCCACGGGAACGCCGGGAATTCTTTCCCGTTGAAAGCAGGGAAAGGATCCCTCATCTCGAGCTACGAGGGGGAAACGGGGCTCCTCTGGATGTGGGCGGGACTATCGTGCTTCCTCTCGAGTGGAGACGGGTATGGCGGTGAACTTCTTGAGTTGCAGCAAGGGTGTGAAAGACCCTTTCGAAGTTCCAGAGGTTAGGTGTCATGAGTCTCCAGGCGCCTCATCGGAAATAGGCCTCATCTCGCCTGGAAGGGAGAACTTCCTGGATTTTCTCGAGTTGCGGCAGGTGTTCTCGAGTTACGACGGGGACCTCAGGGACCCGCCTGGTGGCCTCAGGAGAGGCCAGTTCCCATGCGTGTTGCAAGGGGGCCTCTCGGGATTACTCTCCTGTCGATACCGGGGCCAAAAACCTTGTGTGGATTCAAGGCCGGAACCGAGGATTCCTCTCAGGGGCTGACATGGATCTTTGGGTACTTCTGGAGTTTCCCCAGGGGAGTCAGGCCTCGTCTCGAGTGGGGGCATGCACGTGCGCTTTCCTTCCAGGCTGTAGCAGCAATGTCACGCTTCCCGTGGCGTGGATCAAAGGATCTGTGCTTTTCCCTCGAGGCTTTCCCTCGAGGCTTTCCCACAGGGCTGTCCCTCGTGCCACCGTGGTGTGAGTCGATCCTCGGCGTGAAAGATGAGCCAGTGCAGGGCAAAGAGGTTCCTCTGGAATGGACTGAGACATCTGGGGGACTCTTGGAATGGTGGTACGACCATGGAGTTCCTCTCGCCTTTCCTGTTGAGAGTGCCTCCTCTTGAGATGCGACGGGAACGCCGGGAATTCTTTCCCGTTGAAAGCAGGGAAAGGATCCCTCATCTCGAGCTACGAGGGGGAAACGGGGCTCCTCTGGATGTGGGCGGGACCATCGTGCTTCCTCTCGAGGGGAGACGGGTATGGCGGTGAACTTCTTGAGTTGCAGCAAGGGTGTGAAAGACCCTTTCGAAGTTCCAGAGGTTAGGTGTCATTAGTCTCCAGACGCCTCATCGGAAATAGGCCTCATCTCGCCTGGAAGGGAGAACTTCCTGGATTTTCTCGAGTTGCGGCAGGTGTTCTCGAGTTACGACGGGGACATCAGGGACCCGCCCTGGTGGACTCAGGAGAGGCCAGTCCCCATGCGAGGTGCTAGGGGGCCTCTCGGGATTCCTCTCCCTTCGATCCCGGGGCCAAAAACCTTGTGTGGAGTCAGGGCCGGAACCGAGGATTCCTCTCAGGGGCTGACATGGATCTTTGGGTACTTCTGGAGTCTCCCCAGGGGAGTCAGGCCTCGTCTCGAGTCGTGGCATGCACGTGCGCTTTCCTTCCAGGCTCTAGCAGCAATGTCACGCTTCCCGTGGCGTGGATCAAAGGATCTGTGGTTTTCCCTCGAGGCTTTCCCTCGAGGCTTTCCCACAGGGCTGTCCCACGTGCCACCGTGGTGTGAGTCGATCCTCGGCGTGAAAGATGAGCCAGTGCAGGGCAAAGAGGTTCCTCTGGAATGGACTGAGACATCTGGGGGACTCTTGGAATGGTGGTACGACCATGGAGTTCCTCTCGCCTTTCCTTTAAGAGTGCCTCCTCTTGAGATGCGACGGGAACGCCGGGAATTCTTTCCCGTTGAAAGCAGGGAAAGGATCCCTCATCTCGAGCTACGAGGGGGAAACGGGGCTCCTCTGGATGTGGGCGGGACCATCGTGCTTCCTCTCGAGTGGAGACGGGTATGGCGGTGAACTTCTTGAGTTGCAGCAATGGTGTGAAAGACCCTTTCGAAGTTCCAGAGGTTAGGTGTCATTAGTCTCCAGACGCCTCATCGGAAATAGGCCTCATCTCGCCTGGAAGGGAGAACTTCCTGGATTTTCTCGAGTTGCGGCAGGTGTTCTCGAGTTACGACGGGGACCTCAGGGACCCGCCCTGGTGGCCTCAGGAGAGTCCACTCCCCATGCGAGGTGCTAGGGGGCCTCTCGGATTCCTCTCCCGTCGATACTGGGGCCAGAAACCTTGTGTGGAGTCAGGGCCGGAACCGAGGATTCCTCTCAGGGCCTGACATGGATGTTTGGGGGCTTCTGAAGTCTCCCCAGGGGAGTCAGGCCTCGTCTCGAGTGGGGGCATGCACATGTGCTTTCCTTTCAGGCTGTAGCAGCAATGTCACGCTTCCCGTGGCGTGGATCAAAGGATCTGTGGTTTTCCCTCGAGGTTTTCCCTCGAGGCTTTCCCACAGGGCTGTCCCACGTGCCA
The DNA here is from genome assembly GCF_032405125.1 of Capricornis sumatraensis. NCBI lineage: Eukaryota > Metazoa > Chordata > Mammalia > Artiodactyla > Bovidae > Capricornis > Capricornis sumatraensis. The sequence continues at coordinate 5,810,839 of NW_027184618.1, forward strand.
CCGTGGTGTGAGTCGATCCTCGGCATGAAAGATGAGCCAGTGAAGGGCAAAGAGGTTCCTCTGGAATGGACTGTGACATTTGGGGGACTCTTGGAATGGTGGTACGACCATGGAGTTCCTCTCGCCTTTCCTGTTAAGAGTGCCTCCTCTTGCGATGCGACGGGAACGCCGGGAATTCTTTCCCGTTGAAAGCAGGGAAAGGATCCCTCATCTCGAGCTACGAGGGGGAAACGGGGCTCCTCTGGATGTGGGCGGGACCATCGTGCTTCCTCTCGAGTGGAGACGGGTATGGCGGTGAACTTCTTGAGTTGCAGCAATGGTGTGAAAGACCCTTTCGAAGTTCCAGAGGTTAGGTGTCATGAGTCTCCAGACGCCTCATCGGAAATAGGCCTCATCTCGCCTGGAAGGGAGAACTTCCTGGATTTTCTCGAGTTGCGGCAGGTGTTCTCGAGTTACGACGGGGACCTCAGGAACCCGCCCTGGTGGCCTCAGGAGAGGCCAGTCCCCATGCGAGGTGCTAGGGGGCCTCTCAGGATTCCTCTCCCGTCGATACCGGGGCCAAAAACCTTGTGTGGAGTCAGGGCCGGAACCGAGGATTCCTCTCAGGGGCTGACATGGATCTTTGGGTACTTCTGGAGTTTCCCCAGGGGAGTCAGGCCTCGTCTCGAGTGGGGGCATGCACGTGCGCTTTCCTTCCAGGCTGTAGCAGCAATGTCACGCTTCCCGTGGCGTGGATCAAAGGATCTGTGCTTTTCCCTCGAGGCTTTCCCTCGAGGCTTTCCCACAGGGCTGTCCCTCGTGCCACCGTGGTGTGAGTCGATCCTCGGCGTGAAAGATGAGCCAGTGCAGGGCAAAGAGCTTCCTCTAGAATGGACTGAGACATCTGGGGGACTCTTGGAATGGTGGTACGACCATGGAGTTCCTCTCGCCTTTCCTGTTGAGACTGCCTCCTCTTGAGATGCCACGGGAACGCCGGGAATTCTTTCCCGTTGAAAGCAGGGAAAGGATCCCTCATCTCGAGCTACGAGGGGGAAACGGGGCTCCTCTGGATGTGGGCGGGACTATCGTGCTTCCTCTCGAGTGGAGACGGGTATGGCGGTGAACTTCTTGAGTTGCAGCAAGGGTGTGAAAGACCCTTTCGAAGTTCCAGAGGTTAGGTGTCATGAGTCTCCAGGCGCCTCATCGGAAATAGGCCTCATCTCGCCTGGAAGGGAGAACTTCCTGGATTTTCTCGAGTTGCGGCAGGTGTTCTCGAGTTACGACGGGGACCTCAGGGACCCGCCTGGTGGCCTCAGGAGAGGCCAGTTCCCATGCGTGTTGCAAGGGGGCCTCTCGGGATTACTCTCCTGTCGATACCGGGGCCAAAAACCTTGTGTGGATTCAAGGCCGGAACCGAGGATTCCTCTCAGGGGCTGACATGGATCTTTGGGTACTTCTGGAGTTTCCCCAGGGGAGTCAGGCCTCGTCTCGAGTGGGGGCATGCACGTGCGCTTTCCTTCCAGGCTGTAGCAGCAATGTCACGCTTCCCGTGGCGTGGATCAAAGGATCTGTGCTTTTCCCTCGAGGCTTTCCCTCGAGGCTTTCCCACAGGGCTGTCCCTCGTGCCACCGTGGTGTGAGTCGATCCTCGGCGTGAAAGATGAGCCAGTGCAGGGCAAAGAGGTTCCTCTGGAATGGACTGAGACATCTGGGGGACTCTTGGAATGGTGGTACGACCATGGAGTTCCTCTCGCCTTTCCTGTTGAGAGTGCCTCCTCTTGAGATGCGACGGGAACGCCGGGAATTCTTTCCCGTTGAAAGCAGGGAAAGGATCCCTCATCTCGAGCTACGAGGGGGAAACGGGGCTCCTCTGGATGTGGGCGGGACCATCGTGCTTCCTCTCGAGGGGAGACGGGTATGGCGGTGAACTTCTTGAGTTGCAGCAAGGGTGTGAAAGACCCTTTCGAAGTTCCAGAGGTTAGGTGTCATTAGTCTCCAGACGCCTCATCGGAAATAGGCCTCATCTCGCCTGGAAGGGAGAACTTCCTGGATTTTCTCGAGTTGCGGCAGGTGTTCTCGAGTTACGACGGGGACATCAGGGACCCGCCCTGGTGGACTCAGGAGAGGCCAGTCCCCATGCGAGGTGCTAGGGGGCCTCTCGGGATTCCTCTCCCTTCGATCCCGGGGCCAAAAACCTTGTGTGGAGTCAGGGCCGGAACCGAGGATTCCTCTCAGGGGCTGACATGGATCTTTGGGTACTTCTGGAGTCTCCCCAGGGGAGTCAGGCCTCGTCTCGAGTCGTGGCATGCACGTGCGCTTTCCTTCCAGGCTCTAGCAGCAATGTCACGCTTCCCGTGGCGTGGATCAAAGGATCTGTGGTTTTCCCTCGAGGCTTTCCCTCGAGGCTTTCCCACAGGGCTGTCCCACGTGCCACCGTGGTGTGAGTCGATCCTCGGCGTGAAAGATGAGCCAGTGCAGGGCAAAGAGGTTCCTCTGGAATGGACTGAGACATCTGGGGGACTCTTGGAATGGTGGTACGACCATGGAGTTCCTCTCGCCTTTCCTTTAAGAGTGCCTCCTCTTGAGATGCGACGGGAACGCCGGGAATTCTTTCCCGTTGAAAGCAGGGAAAGGATCCCTCATCTCGAGCTACGAGGGGGAAACGGGGCTCCTCTGGATGTGGGCGGGACCATCGTGCTTCCTCTCGAGTGGAGACGGGTATGGCGGTGAACTTCTTGAGTTGCAGCAATGGTGTGAAAGACCCTTTCGAAGTTCCAGAGGTTAGGTGTCATTAGTCTCCAGACGCCTCATCGGAAATAGGCCTCATCTCGCCTGGAAGGGAGAACTTCCTGGATTTTCTCGAGTTGCGGCAGGTGTTCTCGAGTTACGACGGGGACCTCAGGGACCCGCCCTGGTGGCCTCAGGAGAGTCCACTCCCCATGCGAGGTGCTAGGGGGCCTCTCGGATTCCTCTCCCGTCGATACTGGGGCCAGAAACCTTGTGTGGAGTCAGGGCCGGAACCGAGGATTCCTCTCAGGGGCTGACATGGATCTTTGGGTACTTCTGGAATCTCCCCAGGGGAGTCAGGCCTCGTCTCGAGTGGGGGCATGCACGTGCGCTTTCCTTCCAGGCTGTAGCAGCAATGTCACGCTTCCCGTCGCGTGGATCAAAGGATCTGTGGTTTTCCCTCGAGGCTTTCCCACGACGCTTTCCCACAGGGCTGTCCCACGTGCCACCGTGGTGTGAGTCGATCCTCGGCGTGAAAGATGAGCCAGTGCAGGGCAAAGAGGTTCCTCTGGAATGGACTGAGACATTTGGGGGACTCTTGGAATGGTGGTACGACCATGGAGTTCCTCTCGCCTTTCCTGTTGAGAGTGCCTCCTCTTAAGATGCGACGGGAACGCCGGGAATTCTTTCCCGTTGAAAGCAGGGAAAGGATCCCTCATCTCGAGCTACGAGGGGCAAACGGGGCTCCTCTGGATGTGGGCGGGACCATCGTGCTTCCTCTCGAGTGGAGACGGGTATGGCGGTGAACTTCTTGAGTTGCAGCAAGGGTGTGAAAGACCCTTTCGAAGTTCCACAGGTTAGGTGTCATTAGTCTCCAGACGCCTCATCGGAAATAGGCCTCATCTCGCCTGGAAGGGAGAACTTCCTGGATTTTCTCGAGTTGCGGCAGGTGTTCTCGAGTTACGACGGGGACCTCAGGGACCCGCCCTGGTGGCCTCAGGAGAGGCCAATCCCCTTGCGAGTTGCTAGGGGGCCTCTCGGGATTCCTCTCCCGTCGATACCGGGGCCAAAAACCTTGTGTGGAGTCAGGGCCGGAACCGAGGATTCCTCTCAGGGCCTGACATGGATGTTTGGGGGCTTCTGAAGTCTCCCCAGGGGAGTCAGGCCTCGTCTCGAGTGGGGGCATGCACATGTGCTTTCCTTTCAGGCTGTAGCAGCAATGTCACGCTTCCCGTGGCGTGGATCAAAGGATCTGTGGTTTTCCCTCGAGGTTTTCCCTCGAGGCTTTCCCACAGGGCTGTCCCACGTGCCACCGTGGTGTGAGTCGATCCTCGGCATGAAAGATGAGCCAGTGAAGGGCAAAGAGGTTCCTCTGGAATGGACTGTGACATTTGGGGGACTCTTGGAATGGTGGTACGACCATGGAGTTCCTCTCGCCTTTCCTGTTAAGAGTGCCTCCTCTTGCGATGCGACGGGAACGCCGGGAATTCTTTCCCGTTGAAAGCAGGGAAAGGATCCCTCATCTCGAGCTACGAGGGGGAAACGGGGCTCCTCTGGATGTGGGCGGGACCATCGTGCTTCCTCTCGAGTGGAGACGGGTATGGCGGTGAACTTCTTGAGTTGCAGCAATGGTGTGAAAGACCCTTTCGAAGTTCCAGAGGTTAGGTGTCATGAGTCTCCAGACGCCTCATCGGAAATAGGCCTCATCTCGCCTGGAAGGGAGAACTTCCTGGATTTTCTCGAGTTGCGGCAGGTGTTCTCGAGTTACGACGGGGACCTCAGGAACCCGCCCTGGTGGCCTCAGGAGAGGCCAGTCCCCATGCGAGGTGCTAGGGGGCCTCTCAGGATTCCTCTCCCGTCGATACCGGGGCCAAAAACCTTGTGTGGAGTCAGGGCCGGAACCGAGGATTCCTCTCAGGGGCTGACATGGATCTTTGGGTACTTCTGGAGTTTCCCCAGGGGAGTCAGGCCTCGTCTCGAGTGGGGGCATGCACGTGCGCTTTCCTTCCAGGCTGTAGCAGCAATGTCACGCTTCCCGTGGCGTGGATCAAAGGATCTGTGCTTTTCCCTCGAGGCTTTCCCTCGAGGCTTTCCCACAGGGCTGTCCCTCGTGCCACCGTGGTGTGAGTCGATCCTCGGCGTGAAAGATGAGCCAGTGCAGGGCAAAGAGCTTCCTCTAGAATGGACTGAGACATCTGGGGGACTCTTGGAATGGTGGTACGACCATGGAGTTCCTCTCGCCTTTCCTGTTGAGACTGCCTCCTCTTGAGATGCCACGGGAACGCCGGGAATTCTTTCCCGTTGAAAGCAGGGAAAGGATCCCTCATCTCGAGCTACGAGGGGGAAACGGGGCTCCTCTGGATGTGGGCGGGACTATCGTGCTTCCTCTCGAGTGGAGACGGGTATGGCGGTGAACTTCTTGAGTTGCAGCAAGGGTGTGAAAGACCCTTTCGAAGTTCCAGAGGTTAGGTGTCATGAGTCTCCAGGCGCCTCATCGGAAATAGGCCTCATCTCGCCTGGAAGGGAGAACTTCCTGGATTTTCTCGAGTTGCGGCAGGTGTTCTCGAGTTACGACGGGGACCTCAGGGACCCGCCTGGTGGCCTCAGGAGAGGCCAGTTCCCATGCGTGTTGCAAGGGGGCCTCTCGGGATTACTCTCCTGTCGATACCGGGGCCAAAAACCTTGTGTGGATTCAAGGCCGGAACCGAGGATTCCTCTCAGGGGCTGACATGGATCTTTGGGTACTTCTGGAGTTTCCCCAGGGGAGTCAGGCCTCGTCTCGAGTGGGGGCATGCACGTGCGCTTTCCTTCCAGGCTGTAGCAGCAATGTCACGCTTCCCGTCGCGTGGATCAAAGGATCTGTGCTTTTCCCTCGAGGCTTTCCCTCGAGGCTTTCCCACAGGGCTGTCCCTCGTGCCACCGTGGTGTGAGTCGATCCTCGGCGTGAAAGATGAGCCAGTGCAGGGCAAAGAGGTTCCTCTGGAATGGACTGAGACATCTGGGGGACTCTTGGAATGGTGGTACGACCATGGAGTTCCTCTCGCCTTTCCTGTTGAGAGTGCCTCCTCTTGAGATGCGACGGGAACGCCGGGAATTCTTTCCCATTGAAAGCAGGGAAAGGATCCCTCATCTCGAGCTACGAGGGGGAAACGGGGCTCCTCTGGATGTGGGCGGGACCATCGTGCTTCCTCTCGAGTGGAGACGGGTATGGCGGTGAACTTCTTGAGTTGCAGCAAGGGTGTGAAAGACCCTTTCGAAGTTCCAGAGGTTAGGTGTCATTAGTCTCCAGACGCCTCATCGGAAATAGGCCTCATCTCGCCTGGAAGGGAGAACTTCCTGGATTTTCTCGAGTTGCGGCAGGTGTTCTCGAGTTACGACGGGGACATCAGGGACCCGCCCTGGTGGACTCAGGAGAGGCCAGTCCCCATGCGAGGTGCTAGGGGGCCTCTCGGGATTCCTCTCCCTTCGATCCCGGGGCCAAAAACCTTGTGTGGAGTCAGGGCCGGAACCGAGGATTCCTCTCAGGGGCTGACATGGATCTTTGGGTACTTCTGGAGTTTCCCCAGGGGAGTCAGGCCTCGTCTCGAGTTGGGGCATGCACGTGCGCTTTCCTTCCAGGCTGTAGCAGCAATGTCACGCTTCCCGTGGCGTGGATCAAAGGATCTGTGCTTTTCCCTCGAGGCTTTCCCTCGAGGCTTTCCCACAGGGCTGTCCCACGTGCCACCGTGGTGTGAGTCGATCCTCGGCGTGAAAGATAAGCCAGTGCAGGGCAAAGAGGTTCCTCTGGAATGGACTGAGACATCTGGGGGACTCTTGGAATGGTGGTACGACCATGGAGTTCCTCTCGCCTTTCCTGTTGAGACTGCCTCCTCTTGAGATGCGACGGGAACGCCGGGAATTCTTTCCCCTTGAAAGCAGGGAAAGGATCCCTCATCTCGAGCTCCGAAGGGGAAACGGGGCTCCTCTGGATGTGGGCGGGACCATCGTGCTTCCTCTCGAGTGGAGACGGGTATGGCGGTGAACTTCTTGAGATGCAGCAAGGGTGTGAAAGACCCTTTCGAAGTTCCAGAGGTTAGGTGTTATTAGTCTACAGACGCCTCATCGGAAATAGGCCTCATCTCGCCTGGAAGGGAGAACTTCCTGGATTTTCTCGAGTTGCGGCAGGTGTTCTCGAGTTACGACGGGGACCTCAGGGACCCGCCCTGGTGGCCTCTGGAGAGGCCAGTCCCCATGCGAGGTGCTAGGGGGCCTCTCGGGATTCCTCTCCCGTCGATACCGGGGCCAAAAACCTTGTGTGGAGTCAGGGCCGGAACCGAGGATTCCTCTCAGGGGCTGACATGGATCTTTGGGTACTTCTGGAGTCTCCCCAGGGGAGTCAGGCCTCGTCTCGAGTGAGGGCATGCACGTGCGCTTTCCTTCCAGGCTGTAGCAGCAATGTCACGCTTCCCGTGGCGTGGATCAAAGGATCTGTGGTTTTCCCTCGAGGCTTTCCCTCGAGGCTTTCCCACAGGGCTGTCCCACGTGCCACCGTGGTGTGAGTCGATCCTCGGCGTGAAAGATGAGCCAGTGCAGGGCAAAGAGCTTCCTCTAGAATGGACTGAGACATCTGGGGGACTCTTGGAATGGTGGTACGACCATGGAGTTCCTCTCGCCTTTCCTGTTGAGACTGCCTCCTCTTGAGATGCCACGGGAACGCCGGGAATTCTTTCCCGTTGAAAGCAGGGAAAGGATCCCTCATCTCGAGCTACGAGGGGGAAACGGGGCTCCTCTGGATGTGGGCGGGACTATCGTGCTTCCTCTCGAGTGGAGACGGGTATGGCGGTGAACTTCTTGAGTTGCAGCAAGGGTGTGAAAGACCCTTTCGAAGTTCCAGAGGTTAGGTGTCATGAGTCTCCAGGCGCCTCATCGGAAATAGGCCTCATCTCGCCTGGAAGGGAGAACTTCCTGGATTTTCTCGAGTTGCGGCAGGTGTTCTCGAGTTACGACGGGGACCTCAGGGACCCGCCTGGTGGCCTCAGGAGAGGCCAGTTCCCATGCGTGTTGCAAGGGGTCCTCTCGGGATTACTCTCCTGTCGATACCGGGGCCAAAAACCTTGTGTGGATTCAAGGCCGGAACCGAGGATTCTTCTCAGGGGCTGACATGGATCTTTGGGTACTTCTGGAGTTTCCCCAGGGGAATCAGGCCTCGTCTCGAGTGGGGGCATGCACGTGCGCTTTCCTTCCAGGCTGTAGCAGCAATGTCACGCTTCCCGTCGCGTGGATCAAAGGATCTGTGCTTTTCCCTCGAGGCTTTCCCTCGAGGCTTTCCCACAGGGCTGTCCCTCGTGCCACCGTGGTGTGAGTCGATCCTCGGCGTGAAAGATGAGCCAGTGCAGGGCAAAGAGGTTCCTCTGGAATGGACTGAGACATCTGGGGGACTCTTGGAATGGTGGTACGACCATGGAGTTCCTCTCGCCTTTCCTGTTGAGAGTGCCTCCTCTTGAGATGCGACGGGAACGCCGGGAATTCTTTCCCGTTGAAAGCAGGGAAAGGATCCCTCATCTCGAGCTACGAGGGGGAAACGGGGCTCCTCTGGATGTGGGCGGGACCATCGTGCTTCCTCTCGAGGGGAGACGGGTATGGCGGTGAACTTCTTGAGTTGCAGCAAGGGTGTGAAAGACCCTTTCGAAGTTCCAGAGGTTAGGTGTCATTAGTCTCCAGACGCCTCATCGGAAATAGGCCTCATCTCGCCTGGAAGGGAGAACTTCCTGGATTTTCTCGAGTTGCGGCAGGTGTTCTCGAGTTACGACGGGGACATCAGGGACCCGCCCTGGTGGACTCAGGAGAGGCCAGTCCCCATGCGAGGTGCTAGGGGGCCTCTCGGGATTCCTCTCCCTTCGATCCCGGGGCCAAAAACCTTGTGTGGAGTCAGGGCCGGAACCGAGGATTCCTCTCAGGGGCTGACATGGATCTTTGGGTACTTCTGGAGTTTCCCCAGGGGAGTCAGGCCTCGTCTCGAGTTGGGGCATGCACGTGCGCTTTCCTTCCAGGCTGTAGCAGCAATGTCACGCTTCCCGTGGCGTGGATCAAAGGATCTGTGCTTTTCCCTCGAGGCTTTCCCTCGAGGCTTTCCCACAGGGCTGTCCCTCGTGCCACCGTGGTGTGAGTCGATCCTCGGCGTGAAAGATGAGCCAGTGCAGGGCAAATAGGTTCCTCTGGAATGGACTGAGACATCTGGGGGACTCTTGGAATGGTGGTACGACCATGGAGTTCCTCTCGCCTTTCCTGTTGAGACTGCCTGCTCTTGAGATGCGACGGGAACGCCGGGAATTCTTTCCCCTTGAAAGCAGGGAAAGGATCCCTCATCTCGAGCTCCGAAGGGGAAACGGGGCTCCTCTGGATGTGGGCGGGACCATCGTGCTTCCTCTCGAGTGGAGACGGGTATGGCGGTGAACTTCTTGAGATGCAGCAAGGGTGTGAAAGACCCTTTCGAAGTTCCAGAGGTTAGGTGTTATTAGTCTCCAGACGCCTCATCGGAAATAGGCCTCATCTCGCCTGGAAGGGAGAACTTCCTGGATTTTCTCGAGTTGCGGCAGGTGTTCTCGAGTTACGACGGGGACCTCAGGGACCCGCCTGGTGGCCTCAGGAGAGGCCAGTTCCCATGCGTGTTGCAAGGGGGCCTCTCGGGATTCCTCTCCTGTCGATACCGGGGCCAAAAACCTTGTGTGGATTCAAGGCCGGAACCGAGGATTCCTCTCAGGGGCTGACATGGATCTTTGGGTACTTCTGGAGTCTCCCCAGGGGAGTCAGGCCTCGTCTCGTGTGGGGGCATGCACGTGTGCTTTCCTTCCAAGCTGTAGTAGGAATGTCACGCTTCCCGTGGCGTGGATCAAAGGATCTGTGGTTTTCCTTCAAGGCTTTCCCTCGAGGCTTTCCCACAGGGCTGTCCCACGTGCCACAGTGGTGTGAGTCGATCCTCGGCGTGAAAGATGAGCCAGTGCAGGGCAAAGAGGTTCCTCTGGAATTGACTGAGACATCTGGAGAACTCTAGGAATGGTGGTACGACCATTGAGTTATTCTCGCCTATCCTGTTGAGAGTGCCTCCTCTTGAGATGCGACAGGAACGCCGGGAATTCTTTCCCGTTGAAAGCAGGGAAAGGATCCCTCATCTCGAGCTCCGAGGGGGAAACGGGGCTCCTCTGGATGTGGGCGGGACCATAGTGCTTCCTCTCGAGTGGAAACGGGTATGGTGGTGAACTTCTTGAGTTGCAGCAAGGGTGTGAAAGACCCTTTCGAAGTTCCAGAGGTTAGGTGTCATTAGTCTCCAGACGCCTCATCGGAAATAGGCCTCATCTCGCCTGGAAGGGAGAACTTCCTGGATTTTCTCGAGTTGCGGCAGGTGTTCTCGAGTTACTACGGGGACCTCAGGGACCCGCCCTGGTGGCCTCAGGTGAGGCCAGTCCCCATGCGAGGTGCTAGGGGGCCTCTCGGGATTCCTCTCCCGTCGATACCGGGGCCAAAAACCTTGTGTGGAGTCAGGCCCGGAACCGAGGATTCCTCTCAGGGGCTGACATGGATCTTTGGGTATTTCTGGAGTCTTCCCAGGGGAGTCAGGCCTCGTCTCGAGTGGGGGCATGCACGTGCGCTTTCCTTCCAGGCTGTAGCAGCAATGTCACGCTTCCCGTGGCGTGGATCAAAGGATCTGTGGTTTTCCCTCGAGGCTTTCCCTCGAGGCTTTCCCACAGGGCTGTCCCACGTGCCACCGTGGTGTGAGTCGATCCTCGGCGTGAAAGATGAGCCAGTGCAGGGCAAAGAGGTTCCTCTGGAATGGACTGAGACATCTGGGGGACTCTTGGAATGGTGGTACGACCATGGAGTTCCTCGCGCCTTTCCTGTTGAGAGTGCCTCCATTTGAGATGCGACGGGAAAGCCGGGAATTCTTTCCCGTTGAAAGCAGGGGAAGGATCCCACATCTCGAGCTACGAGGGGGAAACGGGGCTCCTCTGGATGTGGGCGGGACCATCGTGCTTCCTCTCGAGTGGAGACGGGTATGGCGGTGAACTTCTTGAGTTGCAGCAAGGGTGTGAAAGACCCTTTCGAAGTTCCAGAGGTTAGGTGTCATTAGTCTCCAGACGCCTCATCGGAAATAGGCCTCATCTCGCCTGGAAGGGAGAACTTCCTGGATTTTCTCGAGTTGCGGCAGGTGTTCTCGAGTTACGACGGGGACCTCAGGGACCCGCCTGGTGGCCTCAGGAGAGGCCAATCCCCATGCGTGTTGCAAGGGGGCCTCTCGGGATTCCTCTCCTGTCGATACCGGGGCCAAAAACCTTGTGTGGATTCAAGGCCGGAACCGAGGATTCCTCTCACGGGCTGACATGGATCTTTGGGTAATTCTGGAGTCTCACCAGGGGAGTCAGGCCTCGTCTCGTGTGGGGGCATGCACGTGTGCTTTCCTTCCAAGCTGTTGCAGCAATGTCACGCTTCCCGTGGCGTGGATCAAAGGATCTGTGGTTTTCCCTCGAGGCTTTCCCTCGAGGCTTTCCCACAGGGCTGTCCCACGTGCCACCGTGGTGTGAGACGATCCTCAGCGTGAAAGATGAGCCAGTGCAGGGCAAAGAGGTTCCTCTGGAATGGACTGAGACATCTGGGGGACTCTTGGAATGGTGGTACGACCATTGAGTTCCTCTCGCCTATCCTGTTGAGAGTGCCTCCTCTTGAGATGCGACGGGAACGCCGGGAATTCTTTCCCGTTGAAAGCAGGGAAAGGATCCCTCATCTCGAGCTCCGAGGGGGAAACGGGTCTCCTCTGGATGTGGGCGGGACCATCGTGCTTCCTCTCGAGTGGAAACGGGTATGGCGGTGAACTTCTTGAGTTGCAGCAAGGGTGTGAAAGACCCTTTCGAAGTTCCAGAGGTTAGGTGTCATTAGTCTCCAGACGCCTCATCGGAAATAGGCCTCATCTCGCCTGGAAGGGAGAACTTCCTGGATTTTCTCGAGTTGCGGCAGGTGTTCTCGAGTTACGACGGGGACCTCAGGGACCCGCCCTGGTGGCCTCAGGAGAGGCCAGTCCCCATGCGAGGTGCTAGGGGGCCTCTCGGGATTCCTCTGCCGTCAATACCGGGGCCAAAAACCTTGTGTGGATTCAAGGCCGGAACCGAGGATTCCTCTCAGGGGCTGACATGGATCTTTGGGTACTTCTGGAGTTTCCCCAGGGGAGTCAGGCCTCGTCTCGAGTGGGGGCATGCACGTGCGCTTTCCTTCCAGGCTGTAGCAGCAATGTCACGCTTCCCGTGGCGTGGATCAAAGGATCTGTGCTTTTCCCTCGAGGCTTTCCCTCGAGGCTTTCCCACAGGGCTGTCCCACGTGCCACCGTGGTGTGAGTCGATCCTCGGCGTGAAAGATGAGCCAGTGCAGGGCAAAGAGCTTCCTCTAGAATGGACTGAGACATCTGGGGGACTCTTGGAATGGTGGTACGACCATGGAGTTCCTCTCGCCTTTCCTGTTGAGACTGCCTCCTCTTGAGATGCCACGGGAACGCCGGGAATTCTTTCCCGTTGAAAGCAGGGAAAGGATCCCTCATCTCGAGCTACGAGGGGGAAACGGGGCTCCTCTGGATGTGGGCGGGACCATCGTGCTTCCTCTCGAGTGGAGACGGGTATGGCGGTGAACTTCTTGAGTTGCAGCAAGGGTGTGAAAGACCCTTTCGAAGTTCCAGAGGTTAGGTGTCATGAGTCTCCAGGCGCCTCATCGGAAATAGGCCTCATCTCGCCTGGAAGGGAGAACTTCCTGGATTTTCTCGAGTTGCAGCAGGTGTTCTCGAGTTACGACGGGGACCTCAGGAACCCGCCTGGTGGTCTCAGGAGAGGCCAGTTCCCATGCGTGTTGCAAGGGGGCCTCTCGGGATTCCTCTCCTGTCGATACCGGGGCCAAAAACCTTGTGTGGATTCAAGGCCGGAACCGAGGATTCCTCTCAGGGGCTGACATGGATCTTTGGGTACTTCTGGAGTCTCCCCAGGGGAGTCAGGCCTCGTCTCGTGTGGGGGCATGCACGTGTGCTTTCCTTCCAAGCTGTAGCAGCAATGTCACGCTTCCCGTGGCGTGGATCAAAGGATCTGTGGTTTTCCCTCAAGGCTTTCCCTCGAGGCTTTCCCACAGGGCTGTCCCACGTGCCACCGTGGTGTGAGTCGATCCTCGGCGTGAAAGATGAGCCAGTGCAGGGCAAAGAGGTTCCTCTGGAATGGACTGAGACATCTGGGGGACTCTTGGAATGGTGGTACGACCATTGAGTTACTCTCGCCTATCCTGTTGAGAGTGCCTCCTCTTGAGATGCGACGGGAAAGCCGGGAATTCTTTCCCGTTGAAAGCAGGGAAAGGATCCCTCATCTCGAGCTCTGAGGGGGAAACGGGGCTCCTCTGGATGTGGGCGGGACCATCGTGCTTCCTCTCGAGTGGAAACGGGTATGGTGGTGAACTTCTTGAGTTGCAGCAAGGGTGTGAAAGACCCTTTCGAAGTTCCAGAGGTTAGGTGTCATTAGTCTCCAGACGCCTCATCGGAAATAGGCCTCATCTCGCCTGGAAGGGAGAACTTCCTGGATTTTCTCGAGTTGTGGCAGGTGTTCTCGAGTTACGACGGGGACCTCAGGGACCCGCCCTGGTGGCCTCAGGAGAGGCCAGTCCCCATGCGAGGTGCTAGGGGGCCTCTCGGGATTCCTCTCCCGTTGATACCGGGGCCAAAAACCTTGTGTGGAGTCAGGGCCGGAACCGAGGATTCCTCTCAGGGGCTGACATGGATCTTTGAGTACTTCTGGAGTCTCCCCAGGGGAGTCAGGCCTCGTCTCGAGTGGGGGCATGCACGTGCGCTTTCCTTCCAGGCTGTAGCAGCAATGTCACGCTTCCCGTGGCGTGGATCAAAGGATCTGTGGTTTTCTCTCGAGGCTTTCCCTCGAGGCTTACCCACAGGGCTGTCCCACGTGCCACCGTGGTGTGAGTCGATCCTCGGCGTGAAAGATGAGCCAGTGCAGGGCAAAGAGGTTCCTCTGGAATGGACTGAGACATCTGGGGGACTCTTGGAATGGTGGTACGACCATGGAGTTCCTCTCGCCTTTCCTGTTGAGTGCCTCCTCTTGAGATGCGACGGGAACGCCGGGAATTCTTTCCCGTTGAAAGCAGGGAAAGGATCCCTCATCTCGAGATACGAGGGGGAAACGGGGCTCCTCTGGATGTGGGCGGGACCATCGTGCTTCCTGTCGAGTGGAGACGGGTATGGCGGTGAACTTCTTGAGTTGCAGCAAGGGTGTGAAAGACCCTTTCGAACTTCCTTAGGTTAGGTGTCATTAGTCTCCAGACGCCTCATCGGAAATAGGCCTCATCTCGCCTGGAAGGGAGAACTTCCTGGATTTTCTCGAGTTGCGGCAGGTGTTCTCGAGTTACGACTGGGACCTCAGGGACCCGCCTGGTGGCCTCAGGAGAGGCCAGTCCCCATGCGTGTTGCAAGGGGGCCTCTCGGGATTCCTCTCCTGTCGATACCAGGGCCAAAAACCTTGTGTGGATTCAAGGCCGGAACCGAGGATTCCTCTCAGGGGCTGACATGGATCTTTGGGTAATTCTGGAGTCTCCCCAGGGGAGTCAGGCCTCGTCTCGTGTGGGGGCATGCACGTGTGCTTTCCTTCCAAGCTGTAGCAGCAATGTCACGCTTCCCGTGGCGTGGATCAAAGGATCTGTGGTTTTCCCTCGAGGCTTTCCCTCGAGGCTTTCCCACAGGGCTGTCCCACGTGCCACCGTGGTGTGAGTCGATCCTCAGCGTGAAGGATGAGCCAGTGCAGGGCAAAGAGGTTCCTCTGGAATGGACTGAGACATCTGGGGGACTCTTGGAATGGTGGTACGACCATTGAGTTACTCTCGCCTATCCTGTTGAGAGTGCCTCCTCTTGAGATGCGACAGGAACGCCGGGAATTCTTTCCCGTTGAAAGCAGGGAAAGGATCCCTCATCTCGAGCTCCGAGGGGGAAACGGGGCTCCTCTGGATGTGGGCGGGACCATCGTGCTTCCTCTCGAGTGGAAACGGGTATGGTGGTGAACTTCTTGAGTTGCAGCAAGGGTGTGAAAGACCCTTTCGAAGTTCCAGAGGTTAGGTGTCATTAGTCTCCAGACGCCTCATCGGAAATAGGCCTCATCTCGCCTGGAAGGGAGAACTTCCTGGATTTTCTCGAGTTGCGGCAGGTGTTCTCGAGTTACGACGGGGACCTCAGGGACCCGCCCTGGTGGCCTCAGGAGAGGCCAGTCCCCATGCGAGGTGCTAGGGGGCCTCTCGGGATTCCTCTCCCGTCGATACCGGGGCCAAAAACCTTGTGTGGAGTCAGGGCCGGAACCGAGGATTCCTCTCAGGGGCTGACATGGATCTTTGGGTACTTCTGGAGTCTCCCCAGGGGAGTTAGGCCTCGTCTCGAGTGGGGGCATGCACGTGCGCTTTCCTTCCAGGCTGTAGCAGCAATGTTACGCTTCCTGTGGCGTGGATCAAAGGATCTGTGGTTTTCCCTCGAGGCTTTCCCTCGAGGCTTTCCCACAGGGCTGTCCCACGTGCCACCGTGGTGTGTGTCGATCCTCGGCGTGAAAGATGAGCCAGTGCAGGGCAAAGAGGTTCCTCTGGAATGGACTGAGACATCTGGGGGACTCTTGGAATGGTGGTACGACCATGGAGTTCCTCTCGCCTTTCCTGTTGAGAGTGCCTCCTCTTGAGATGCCACGGGAACGCCGGGAATTCTTTCCCGTTGAAAGCAGGGAAAGGATCCCTCATCTCGAGCTACGAGGGGGAAACGGGGCTCCTCTGGATGTGGGCGGAAACATCGTGCTTCCTCTCGAGTGGAGACGGGTATGGCGGTGAACTTCTTGAGTTGCAGCTAGGGTGTGAAAGACCCTTTCGAAGTTCCAGAGGTTAGGTGTCATTAGTCTCCAGACGCCTCATCGGAAATAGGCCTCATCTCGCCTGGAAGGGAGAACTTCCTGGATTTTCTCGAGTTGCGGCAGGTGTTCTCGAGTTACTACGGGGACCTCAGGGACCCGAACTGGTGGCCTCAGGTGAGGCCAGTCCCCATGCGAGGTGCTAGGGGGCCTCTCGGGATTCCTCTCCCGTCGATACCGGGGCCAAAAACCTTGTGTGGAGTCAGGGCCGGAACCGAGGATTCCTCTCAGGGGATGACATGGATCTTTGGGTACTTCTGGAGTCTTCCCAGGGGAGTCAGGCCTCGTCTCGAGTGGCGGCATGCACGTGCGCTTTCCTTCCAGGCTGTAGCAGCAATGTCACGCTTCCCGTGGCGTGGATCAAAGGATCTGTGGATTTCCCTCGAGGCTTTCCCTCGAGGCTTTCCCACAGGGCTGTCCCACGTGCCACCGTGGTGTGAGTCGATCCTCGGCGTGAAAGATGAGCCAGTGCAGGGCAAAGAGGTTCCTCTGGAATGGACTGAGACATCTGGAGAACTCTTGGTATGGTGGTACGACCATTGAGTTCCTCTCGCCTATCCTGTTGAGAGTGCTTCCTCTTGAGATGCGACGGGAACGCCGGGAATTCTTTCCCGTTGAAAGCAGGGAAAGGATCCCTCATCTCGAGCTCCGAGGGGGAAACGGGGCTCCTCTGGATGTGGGCGGGACCATCGTACTTCCTCTCGAGTGGAAACGGGTATGGCGGTGAACTTCTTGAGTTGCAGCAAGGGTGTGAAAGACCCTTTCGAAGTTCCAGAGGTTAGGTGTCATTAGTCTCCAGACGCCTCATCGGAAATAGGCCTCATCTCGCCTGGAAGGGAGAACTTCCTGGATTTTCTCGAGTTGCGGCAGGTGTTCTCGAGTTACGACGGGGACCTCAGGGACCCGCCCTGGTGGCCTCAGGAAAGGCCAGTCCCCATGCGAGGTGCTAGGGGGCCTCTCGGGATTGCTCTCCCGTCGATACCGGGGCCAAAAACCTTGTATGGAGTCAGGGTCAGAAGCGAGGATTCCTCTCAGGGGCTGACATGGATCTTTGGGTACTTCTGGAGCCTCCCCAGGGGAGTCAGGCCTCGTCTCGAGTGGGGGCATGCACGTGCGCTTTCCTTCCAGGCTGTAGCAGCAATGCCACGCTTCCCGTCGCGTGGATCAAAGGATCTGTGGTTTTCCCTCGAGGCTAACCCTCGAGGCTTTCCCACAGGGCTGTCCCACGTGCCACCATGGTGTGAGTCGATCCTCGGCGTGAAAGATGAGCCAGTGCAGGGCAAAGAGGTTCCTCTGGAATGGACTGAGACATCTGGGGGACTCTTGGAATGGTGGTACAACCAGGGAGTTCCTCTCGCCTTTCCTGTTGAGAGTGCCTCCACTTGAGATGCGACGGGAACGCCGGGAATTCTTTCCCGTTGAAAGCAGGGAAAGGATCCCACATCTCGAGCTACGAGGGGGAAACGGGGCTCCTCTGGATGTGGGCGGGACCATCGTGCTTCCTCTCGAGTGAAGACGGGTATGGCGGTGAACTTCTTGAGTTGCAGCAAGGGTGTGAAAGACCCTTTCGAAGTTCCAGAGGTTAGGTGTCATTAGTCTCCAGACGCCTCATCGGAAATAGGCCTCATCTCGCCTGAAAGGGAGAACTTGCTGGATTTTCTCGAGTTGCGGCAGGTGTTCTCGAGTTACGACGGGGACCTCAGGGACCCGCCCTGGTGGCCTCAGGAGAGGCCAGTCCCCATGCGAGGTGCTAGGGGGCCTCTCGGGATTCCTCTCCCGTCGATACCGGGGCCAAAAACCTTGTGTGGAGTCAGGGCCGGAACCGAGGATTACTCTCAGGGGCTGACATGGATCTTTGGGAACTTCTGGAGTCTCCCCAGGGGAGTCAGGCCTCGTCTCGAGTGGGGGCATGCACGTGCGCTTTCCTTCCAGGCTGTAGCAGCAATGTTACGCTTCCCGTGGCGTGGATCAAAGGATCTGTGGTTTTCCCTCGAGGCTTTCCCTCGAGGCTTTCCCACAGGGCTGTCCCACGTGCCACCGTGGTGTGAGTCGATCCTCGGCGTGAAAGATGAGCCAGTTCAGGGCAAAGAGGTTCCTGTGGAGTGGACTGAGACATCTGGGGGACTCTTGGAATGGGGGTAAGACCATGGAGTTCCTCTGGACTTTCCTGTTGAGAGTGCCTCTCTTGAGATGCGACGGAACGCTGGAAATTCTTTCCCGTTGAAAGCAGGGAAAGGATCCCTCATCTCGAGCTACGAGGGGGAAACGGGACTCCTCTGGATGTGTGCGGGACCTTCGTGCTTCCTCTCGAGTGGAGACGGGGTATGGCGGTGAACATCTTGAGTTGCAGCAAGGGTGTGAATGACCCTTTCGAAGTTCCAGAGGTTAGGTGTCATTAGTCTCCAGACGCCTCATCGGAAATAGGCCTCATCTCGCCTGGAAGGGAGAACTTCCTGGATTTTCTCGAGTTGCGGCAGGTGTTCTCGAGTTACGACGGTGACATCAGGGACCCGCCCTGGTGGCCTCAGGAAAGGCCAGTCCCCATGCGAGTTGCTAGGGGGCCTCTCGGGATTCCTCTCCCGTCGATACCGGGGCCAAAAACCTTGTGTGGAGTCAGGGCCGGAAACGAGGATTCCTCTCTGGGGCTGACATGGATCTTTGGGTACTTCTGGAATCTCCCCAGAGGAGTCAAGCCTCGTCTCGAGTGGGGGCATGCACGAGCGCTTTCCTTCCAGGCTGTAGCAGCAATGTCACGCTTCCCGTCGCGTGGATCAAAGGATCTGTGGTTTTCCCTCGAGGCTTTCCCTCGAGGCTTTCCCACAGGGCTGTCCCACGTGCCACTGTGGTGTGAATCGATCCTCGGAGTGAAAGATGAGCCAGTGCAGGGCAAAGAGGTTCCTCTGGAATGGACTGAGACATCTGGGGGACTCTTGGAATGGTGGTACGACCATGGAGTTCCTCTCGCCTTTCCTGTTGAGAGTGCCTCCTCTTGAGATGCGAGCGGAACGCCGGGAATTTTTTCCCGTTGAAAGCAGGAAAAGGATCCCTCATCTCGAGCTACGAGGGGGAAACGGGGCTCCTCTGGATGTGGGCGGGACCATCATGCTTCATCTCGAGTGGAGACGGCTATGGCGGTGAACTTCTTGAGTTGCAGCAAGGGTGTGAAAGACCCTTTCGAAGTTCCAGAGGTTAGGTGTCATTAGTCTCCAGACGCCTCATCAGAAATTGGCCTCATCTCGCCTGGAAGGGAGAACTTCCTGGATTTTCTCGAGTTGCGGCAGGTGTTCTCGAGTTACGACGGGGACCTCAGGGACCCGCCCTGGTGGCCTCAGGAGAGGCCAGTCCCCATGAGAGTTGCTAGGGGCCTCTCGGGATGCCTCTCCCGTCGATACCGGGGCCAAAAACCTTGTGTGGAGTCAGGGACGGAACTGAGGAATCCTCTCAGGGGCTGACATGGATCTTTGGGTACTTCTGGAGTCTCCCCAGGGGAGTCAGGCCTCGTCTCTAGTGGGGGCATGCACGTGCGCTTTCCTTCCAGGCTGTAGCAGGAATGTCACGCTTCCCGTCGCGTGGATCAAAGGATGTGTGGTTTTCCCTCGAGGCTTTCCCACAGGGCTGTCCCACGTGCCACCTTGGTGTGAGTCGATCCTCGGCGTGAAAGATGAGCCAGTTCAGGGCAAAGAGGTTCCTGTGGAATGGACTGAGACATCTGGGGGACTCTTGGAATGGTGGTACGACCATGGAGTTCCTCTCGCCTTTCCTGTTGAGAGTGTCTCCTCTTGAGATGCGACGGGAACGCCGGGAATTCTTTCCCGTTGAAAGCAGGGAAAGTTTCCCTCATCTCGAGCTTCGAGGGGGAAACGAGGCTACTCTGGATGTGGGCGGGACCATCGTGCTTCCTCTCAAGTGGAGACGGGTATGGCGGTGAACTTCTTGAGTTGCAGCAAGGGTGTGAAAGACCCTTTCGAAGTTCCAGAGGTTAGGTGTCATTAGTCTCCAGACGCCTCATCGGATATAGGCCTCATCTCGCCTGGAAGGGAGAACTTCCTGGATTTTCTCGAGTTGCGTCGGGTGTTCTCGAGTTACGACGGGGACCTCAGGGACCCGGCCTGGTGGCCTCAGGAAAGTCCAGTCCCCATGCGAGTTGCTAGGGGGCCTCTCGGGATTACTCTCCCGTCGATACCGGGGCCAAAATCCTTGTGTGGAGTCAGGGCCGGAACCGAGGATTCCTCTCAGGGGCTGACATGGATCTTTGGGTACTTCTGGAGTCTCCCCAGGGGAGTCAGGCCTCGTCTCGAGTGGGGGCATGCACGTGCGCTTTCCTTCAAGGCTGTAGCAGCAATGTCATGCTTCCCGTCGCCTGGATCAAAGGATCTGTGGTTTTCCCTCGAGGCTTTCCCACAGGGCTGTCCCACGTGCCACCGTGGTGTGAGTAGATCCTCGGCGTGAAAGATGAGCCAGGGCAGGGCAAAGAGGTTCCTCTGAAATGGACTGAGACATCTGGGGGACTCTTGGAATGGTGGTACGACCATGGAGTTCCTCTCGCCTTTCCTGTTGAGAGTGCCTCCTCTTGAGATGCGACAGGAACGCCGGGAATTCTTTCCCGTTGAAAGCAGGGAAAGGATCCCTCATCTCGAGCTTCGAGGGGGAAACGGGTCTCCTCTGGATGTGGGCGGGACCATCGTGCTTCCTCTTGAGTGGAGACGGGTATGGCGGTGAACTTCTTGAGTTGCAGCAAGGGTGTGAAAGACCCTTTCGAAGTTCCAGAGGTTAGGTGTCATTAGTCTCCAGACGCCTCATCGGAAATAGGCCTCATCTCGCCTGGAAGGGAGAACTTCCTGGATTTTCTCGAGTTGCGGCAGGTGTTCTCGAGTTACGACGGTGACATCAGGGACCCGCCCTGGTGGCCTCAGGAAAGGCCAGTCCCCATGCGAGTTGCTAGGGGGCCTCTCGGGATTCCTCTCCCGTCGATACCGGGGCCAAAAACCTTGTGTGGAGTCAGGGCCGGAAACGAGGATTCCTCTCTGGGGCTGACATGGATCTTAGGGTACTTCTGGAATCTCCCCAGAGGAGTCAAGCCTCGTCTCGAGTGGGGGCATGCACGAGCGCTTTCCTTCCAGGCTGTAGCAGCAATGTCACGCTTCCCGTCGCGTGGATCAAAGGATCTGTGGTTTTCCCTCGACGCTTTCCCTCGAGGCTTTCCCACAGGGCTGTCCCACGTGCCACCGTGGTGTGAATCGATCCTCGGAGTGAAAGATGAGCCAGTGCAGGGCAAAGAGGTTCCTCTGGAATGGACTGAGACATCTGGGGGACTCTTGGAATGGTGGTACGACCATGGAGTTCCTCTCGCCTTTCCTGTTGAGAGTGCCTCCTCTTGAGATGCAACGGGAACGCCGGGAATTCTTTCCCGTTGAAAGCAGGGAAAGGATCCCTCATCTCGAGCTACGAGGTGGAAACCGGGCTCCTCTGGATGTGGGCGGGACCATCGTGCTTCCTCTCAAGTGGAGATGGGAATGGCGGTGAACTTCTTGAGTTGCAGCAAGGGTGAGAAAGATATTTTCGAAGTTCCAGAGGTTAGGTGTCATTAGTCTCTAGATGCCTCATCGGAAATAGGCCTCGTCTCGCCTGGAAGGGAGAACTTCCTGGATTTTCTCGAGTTGCGGCAGGTGTTCTCGAGTTACGACGGGGACCTCAGGGACCCGCCCTGGTGGCCTCAGGAGAGGCTAGTCCCCATGCGAGTTGCTAGGGGGCATCTCGGGATTCCTCTCCAGTCGATACTGGGGCCAAAAACCTTGTGTGGAGTCAGGGCCGGAACCGAGGATTCCTCTCAGGGGTGACATGGATCTTTGGGTACTTCTGGAGTCTCCCCAGGGGAGTCTGGCCTCGTCTCGAGAGGGGGCATGCTCGTGCGCTTTCCTTCCAGGCTGTAGCAGCAATGTCACACTTCCAGTCGAGTGGATCAAAGGATCTGTGGTTTTCCCTCGAGGCTTTCCCTCGAAGCTTTCCCACAGGGCTGTCCCACGTGCCACCGTGGTGTGAGTCGATCCTCGGCGTGAAAGATGAGCCAGTTCAGCGCAAAGAGGTTCCTGTGGAATGGACTGAGACATCTGGGGGACTCTTGGAATGGTGATACGACCATGGAGTTCCTCTCGCCTTTCCTGTTGAGAGTGCCTCCTCTTGAGATGCGATGGGAATGCCGGGAATTCTTTCCGGTTGAAAGCAGGGAAAGGATCCCTCATCTCGAGCTACGAGGGGAAACGAGTCTCCTCTGGATGTGGGCGGGACCATCGTGCTTCCTCTCGAGTGGAGACGGGTATGGCGGTGAACTTCTTGAGTTGCAGCAAGGGTGTGAAAGACCCTCTCGAAGTTCCAGAGTTTAGGTGTTATTAGTCTCCAGACGCCTCATCGGAAATAAGCCTCATCTCACCTGGAAGAGAGAACTTCCTGGATTTTCTCGAGTTGCGGCAGATGTTCTCGCGTTACGACGGGGACCTCAGGGACCCGCCCTGGTGGCCTCAGGAAAGGCCAGTCCCCATGCGAGGTGCTAGGGGGCCTCTCGGGATTCCACTCCCGTCGATACAGGGGCCAAAAACCTTGTGTGGAGTCAGGGTCGGAACCGAGGATTCCTCTCAGGGTCTGACATGGATCTTTGGGTACTTCTGGAGTCTCCCCTGGGGAGTCAGGCCTCGTCTCGAGTGGGGGCATGCACGTGGACTTTCCTTCCAGGCTGTAGCAGCAATGTCAGGCTTCCCGTCGCGTGGATCAATGGATCTGTGGTTTTCCCTCGAGGCTTTCCCTCGACGCTTTCCCACAGGGCTGTCCCACGTGCCACCGTGGTGTGAGTAGATCCTCGGAGTGAAAGATGAGCCAGTTCAGGGCACAGAGGTTCCTCTGGAATGGACTGAGACATCTGGGGGACTCTTGGAATGGTGGTACGACCATGGAGTTCCTCTCGCCTTTCCTGTTGAGAGTGCCTCCTCTTGAGATGCGACGGGAACGCCGGAAATTCTTTCCCGTTGAAAGCAGGGAAAGGATCCCTCATCTCGAGCTACGAGGGAGAAACCGGGCTCCTCCGGATGTGGGCCCGACGATCGTGCTTCCTCTCGAGTGGAGACGGGTATGGCGGTGAACTTCTTGAGTTGCAGCAAGGGTGTGAAAGACCCTTTCGAAGTTCCAGAGGTTAGGTGTCATTAGTCTCCAGACGCCTCATCGGAAATAGGCCTCATCTCGCCTGCAATGGAGAACTTCCTGGATTTTCTCGAGTTGCGGCAGGTGTTCTCGAGTTACGACGGGGACCTCAGGGACCCGCCCTGGTGGCCTCAGGAAAGGCCAGTCCCCATGCGAGTTGCTAGGCGGCCTCTCGGGATTCCTCTCCCGTCGATACCGGGGCCAAAAACCTTGTGTGGAGTCAGGGCCGGAACCGAGGATTCCTCTCAGGGGCTGACATGGATCTTTGGGTACTTCTGGAGTCTCCCCAGGGGAGTCAGGCCTCGTCTCGTGTGGGGGCATGCACGTGCGCTTTCCTTCCAGGCTGTAGCAGCAATGTCACGCTTCCCGTCGCGAGGATCAAAGGATCTGTGGTTTTCCCTCGAGGCTTTCCCGCGAGGCTTTCCCACAGGGCTGTCCCACGTGCCACCATGGTGTGAGTCGATCCTCGGCGTGAAAGATGAGCCAGTGCAGGGCAAAGAGGTTCCCCTGGAATGGACTGAGACATCTGGGGGACTCTTGGAATGGTGGTACGACCATGGAGTTCCTCTCGCCTTTCCTGTTGAGAGTGCCTCCTCTTGAGATGCGACGGGAACGCCGGAAATTCTTTCCCGTTGAAAGCAGGGAAAGGATCCCTCATCTCGAGCTACGAGGGGGAAACGGGGCTCCTCTGGATGTGGGCGGGACCATCGTGCTTCCCCTCGAGTGGAGACGGGTATGGCGGTGAACTTCTTCAGTTTCAGCAAGGGTGTGAAAGACCCTTTCGAAGTTCCTGAGGTTAGGTGTCATTAGTCTCCAGACGCCTCATCGGAAATAGGCCTCATCTCGCATGGAAGGGAGAACTTCCTGGATTTTCTCGAGTTTCGGCAGGTGTTCTCGAGTTACGACGGTGACATCAGGGACCCGCCCTGGTGGCCTCAGGAAAGCCCAGTCCCCATGCGCGTTGCTAGGGGGCCTCTCGGGATTCCTCTCCCATCGATACCGGGGCCAAAACCTTGTGTGGAGTCAGCGCCGGAACCGAGGATTCCTCTCCGGTGCTGACATGGATCTTGGCGTACTTCTGGAGTCTCCCCAGGGGAGTCAGGCCTCGTCTCGAGAGGGGGCATGCTCGTGCGCTTTCCTTCCAGGCTGTAGCAGCAATGTCACACTTCCAGTCGAGTGGATCAAAGGATCTGTGGTTTTCCCTCGAGGCTTTCCCTCGAAGCTTTCCCACAGGGCTGTCCCACGTGCCACCGTGGTGTGAGTCGATCCTCGGCGTGAAAGATGAGCCAGTTCAGCGCAAAGAGGTTCCTGTGGAATGGACTGAGACATCTGGGGGACTCTTGGAATGGTGATACGACCATGGAGTTCCTCTCGCCTTTCCTGTTGAGAGTGCCTCCTCTTGAGATGCGATGGGAATGCCGGGAATTCTTTCCGGTTGAAAGCAGGGAAAGGATCCCTCATCTCGAGCTACGAGGGGAAACGAGTCTCCTCTGGATGTGGGCGGGACCATCGTGCTTCCTCTCGAGTGGAGACGGGTATGGCGGTGAACTTCTTGAGTTGCAGCAAGGGTGTGAAAGACCCTCTCGAAGTTCCAGAGTTTAGGTGTTATTAGTCTCCAGACGCCTCATCGGAAATAAGCCTCATCTCACCTGGAAGAGAGAACTTCCTGGATTTTCTCGAGTTGCGGCAGATGTTCTCGCGTTACGACGGGGACCTCAGGGACCCGCCCTGGTGGCCTCAGGAAAGGCCAGTCCCCATGCGAGGTGCTAGGGGGCCTCTCGGGATTCCACTCCCGTCGATACAGGGGCCAAAAACCTTGTGTGGAGTCAGGGTCGGAACCGAGGATTCCTCTCAGGGTCTGACATGGATCTTTGGGTACTTCTGGAGTCTCCCCTGGGGAGTCAGGCCTCGTCTCGAGTGGGGGCATGCACGTGGACTTTCCTTCCAGGCTGTAGCAGCAATGTCAGGCTTCCCGTCGCGTGGATCAATGGATCTGTGGTTTTCCCTCGAGGCTTTCCCTCGACGCTTTCCCACAGGGCTGTCCCACGTGCCACCGTGGTGTGAGTAGATCCTCGGAGTGAAAGATGAGCCAGTTCAGGGCACAGAGGTTCCTCTGGAATGGACTGAGACATCTGGGGGACTCTTGGAATGGTGGTACGACCATGGAGTTCCTCTCGCCTTTCCTGTTGAGAGTGCCTCCTCTTGAGATGCGACGGGAACGCCGGAAATTCTTTCCCGTTGAAAGCAGGGAAAGGATCCCTCATCTCGAGCTACGAGGGAGAAACCGGGCTCCTCCGGATGTGGGCCCGACGATCGTGCTTCCTCTCGAGTGGAGACGGGTATGGCGGTGAACTTCTTGAGTTGCAGCAAGGGTGTGAAAGACCCTTTCGAAGTTCCAGAGGTTAGGTGTCATTAGTCTCCAGACGCCTCATCGGAAATAGGCCTCATCTCGCCTGCAATGGAGAACTTCCTGGATTTTCTCGAGTTGCGGCAGGTGTTCTCGAGTTACGACGGGGACCTCAGGGACCCGCCCTGGTGGCCTCAGGAAAGGCCAGTCCCCATGCGAGTTGCTAGGCGGCCTCTCGGGATTCCTCTCCCGTCGATACCGGGGCCAAAAACCTTGTGTGGAGTCAGGGCCGGAACCGAGGATTCCTCTCAGGGGCTGACATGGATCTTTGGGTACTTCTGGAGTCTCCCCAGGGGAGTCAGGCCTCGTCTCGTGTGGGGGCATGCACGTGCGCTTTCCTTCCAGGCTGTAGCAGCAATGTCACGCTTCCCGTCGCGAGGATCAAAGGATCTGTGGTTTTCCCTCGAGGCTTTCCCGCGAGGCTTTCCCACAGGGCTGTCCCACGTGCCACCATGGTGTGAGTCGATCCTCGGCGTGAAAGATGAGCCAGTGCAGGGCAAAGAGGTTCCCCTGGAATGGACTGAGACATCTGGGGGACTCTTGGAATGGTGGTACGACCATGGAGTTCCTCTCGCCTTTCCTGTTGAGAGTGCCTCCTCTTGAGATGCGACGGGAACGCCGGAAATTCTTTCCCGTTGAAAGCAGGGAAAGGATCCCTCATCTCGAGCTACGAGGGGGAAACGGGGCTCCTCTGGATGTGGGCGGGACCATCGTGCTTCCCCTCGAGTGGAGACGGGTATGGCGGTGAACTTCTTCAGTTTCAGCAAGGGTGTGAAAGACCCTTTCGAAGTTCCTGAGGTTAGGTGTCATTAGTCTCCAGACGCCTCATCGGAAATAGGCCTCATCTCGCATGGAAGGGAGAACTTCCTGGATTTTCTCGAGTTTCGGCAGGTGTTCTCGAGTTACGACGGTGACATCAGGGACCCGCCCTGGTGGCCTCAGGAAAGCCCAGTCCCCATGCGCGTTGCTAGGGGGCCTCTCGGGATTCCTCTCCCATCGATACCGGGGCCAAAACCTTGTGTGGAGTCAGCGCCGGAACCGAGGATTCCTCTCCGGTGCTGACATGGATCTTGGCGTACTTCTGGAGTCTCCCCAGGGGAGTCAGGCCTCGTCTCGAGTGGGGGCATGCACGTGTGCTTTCCTTCCAGGCTGTAGCAGCAATGTCAAGCTTCCCGTCGCATGGATCAAAGGATCTGTGGTTTTCCCTCAAGGCTTTCCCTCGAGGCTTTCCCACAGGGCTGTCCCACGTGCCACCGTGGTGTGATTCGATCCTCGGCGTGAAAGATGAGCCAGTTCAGGGCAAAGAGGTTCCTGTGGAATGGACTGAGACATCTGGGGGACTCTTGGAATGGGGGTAAGACCATGGAGTTCCTCTGGACTTTCCTGTTGTGAGTGCCTCCTCTTGAGAGGCGACGGAACGCCGGGAATTCTTTCCCGTTGAAAGCAGGGAAAGGATCCCTCATCTCGAGCTACGAGGGGGAAACGGGGCTCCTCTGGATGTGGGCGGGACCTTCGTGCTTCCTCTCGAGTGGAGACGGGGTATGTCGGTGAACATCTTGAGTTGCAGCAAGGGTGTGAATGACACGTTCGAAGTTCCAGAGGTTAGGTGTCATTAGTCTCCAGACTCCTCATCGGAAATAGGCCTAATCTCGCCTGGAAGGGAGAACTTCCTGGATTTTTTCGAGTTGCGGCAGGTGTTCTCGAGTTACGACGGGGAATTCAGGGAGCCGCCCTGGTGGCCTCAGGAAAGGCCAGTCCCCATGGGAGTTGCTAGGGGGCCTCTCGGGAGTCCTCTCTCGTCGATACCGGGGCCAAAAACCTTGTGTGAATTCAGGGCCGGAACCGAGGATTCCTCTCAGGGGCTGACATGGACCTTTGGGTACTTCTGGAGTCTCCCCAGGGGAGTCAGGCCTCGTCTCGAGCGGGGGCATGCACGTGCGCTTTCCTTCCAGGATGTAGCAGCAATGTCACGCTTCCCGTCGCGTAGATCAAAGGATCTGTGGTTTTCCCTCGAAGCTTTCCCTCGAGGCTTTCCCACAGGGCTGTCCCACGTGCCACCGTGGTGTGAGTCGATCCTCGGCGTGAAAGATGAGCCAGTGCAGGGCAAAGAGGTTCCTCTGGAATGGACTGAGAAATCTGGGGGACTCTTGGAATGGTGGTACGACCATGGAGTTCCTCTCGCCTTTCCTGTTGAGAGTGCCTCCTCTTGAGATGCGACGGGAACGCCGGGAATTCTTTCCCGTTGAAAGCAGGGAAAGGATCCCTCATCGCGAGCTACGAGGGGGAAACGGGGCTCCTCTGGATGTGGGCGGGACCATCGTGCTTCCTCTCGAGTGGAGACGGGTATGGCGGTGAACTTCTTGAGTTGCAGCAAGGGTGTGAAAGACCCTTTCGAAGTTCCAGAGGTTAGGTGTCATTAGTCTCAAGATGCCTCATCGGAAATAGGCCTCATCTCGCCTGGAAGGGGGAATTTCCTGGATTTTCTCGAGTTGCGGCAGGTGTTCTCGAGTTACAAAGGGGACCTCAGGGACCCGGCCTGGTGGCCTCAGGAAAGGCCAGTCCCCATGCTAGTTGCTAAGGGGCCTCTCGGGAATCCTCTCTCGTCAATCCCGGAGCCAAAAACCTTGTGTGGAGTCAGGGCCGGAACCGAGGATTCCTCTCAGGGGCTCACATGGATCTTTGGGTACTTCTGGAGTCACCCCAGGGGAGTCAGGACTCGTCTCGAGTGGGGGCATGCACGTGCGCTTTCCTTCCAGGCTGTAGCAGCGATGTCACGCTTCCCGTCGCGTGGATCAAAGGATCTGTGGTTTTCTCTGAGGCTTTCCTTCGAGGCTTTCCCACAGGGCTGTCTCACGTGCCACCGTGGTGTGAGTCGATCCTCGGCGTGAAAGATGAGCCAGTGCAGGGCAAAGAGGTTCCTCTGGAATGGACTGAGACAACTGGGTGACTCTTGGAATGGTGGTACGACCCTGGAGTTCCTCTCGCCTTTCCTGTTGAGAGTGCCTCCTCTTGAGATGCGACGGGAATGACAGGAATTCTTTCCCATTGAAAGCAGGGAAAGGATCCCTCCTCTCGAGCTACGAGGGGGAAACGGGGCTCCTCTGGATGTGGGCGGGACCACCGTGCTTCCTCTCGAGTGGAGACGGGTATGGCGGTGAACTTCTTGAGTTGCAGCAAGGGTGTGAAAGACCCTTTCGAAGTTCCAGAGGTTCGGTGTCATTAGTCTCAAGACGCCTCATCGGAAATAGGCCTCATCTCGCCTGGAAGGGAGAACTTCCTGGATTTTCTCGTGTTGCGTCAGGTGTTCTCGAGTTACGATGGGGACCTCAGGGACCCGCCCTGGTGGCCTCAGGAAAGGCCAGTCCCCATGCGAGTTGCTACGGGGCCTCTCGGGAATCCTCTCTCATCAATCCCGGGGCCAAAAACCTTGTGTGGAGTCAGGGCCGGAACCGAGGATTCCTCTCAGGACCTGACATGGATCTTTGGGTACTTCTGGAGTCTTCCCAGGGGAGTCAGGCCTCGTCTCGATTGGGGGCATGCACGTGCGCTTTCCTTCCAGGCTGTAGCAGCAGTGTCACGCTTCCAGTCGCGTGGATCAAAGGATGTGTGGTTTTCCATCGAGGCTTTCCCACAGGGCTGTCCCACGTGCCTCCGTGGTGTGAGTCGATCCTCGGCGTGAAAGATGAGCCAGTTCAGGGCAAAGAGTTTCCTGTGGAATGGACTGAGACATCTGGGGGACTCTTGGAATGGGGATAAGACCATGGAGTTCCTCTGGACTTTCCTGTTGAGAGTGCCTCCTCATGAGATGCGACGGAACGCCGGGAATTCTTTCCCGTTGAAAGCAGGGAAAGGATCCCTCATCTCGAGCTACGAGGGGGAAACCGGGCTCCTCTGGATGTGGGCGGGACCTTCGTGCTTCCTCTCGAGTGGAGACGGGGTATGGCGGTGAACATCTTGAGTTGCAGCAAGGGTGTGAATGACCCTTTCGAAGTTCCAGATGTTAGGTGTCATTAGTCTCCAGACTCCTCATCGGAAATAGGCCTCATCTCGCCTGGAAGGGAGAACTTCCTGGATTTTCTCGAGTTGCGGCAGGTGTTCTCGAGTTACGACGGGGAATTCAGGGAGCCGCCCTGGTGGCCTCAGGAAAGGCCAGTCCCCATGGGAGTTGCTAGGGGGCCTCTCGGGATTCCTCTCTCGACGATACCGGGGCCAAAAGCCTTGTGTGCAATCAGAGACGGAACCGAGGATTCCTCTCAGGGGCTGACATGGACCTTTGGGTACTTCTGGAGTCTCCCCAGGGGAGTCAGGCCTCGTCTCGAGCGGGGGCATGCACGTGCGCTTTCCTTCCAGGATGTAGCAGCAATGTCACGCTTCCCGTCGCGTAGATCAAAGGATCTGTGGTTTTCCCTCGAGGCTTTCCCTCGAGGCTTTCCCACAGGGCTGTCCCACGTGCCACCGTGGTGTGAGTCGATCCTCGGCGTGAAAGATGAGCCAGTGCAGGGCAAAGAGGTTCCTCTGGAATGGACTGAGAAATCTGGGGGACTCTTGGAATGGTGGTACGACCATGGAGTTCCTCTCGCCTTTCCTGTTGAGAGTGCCTCCTCTTGAGATGCGACGGGAACGCCGGGAATTCTTTCCCGTTGAAAGCAGGGAAAGGATCCCTCATCGCGAGCTACGAGGGGGAAACGGGGCTCCTCTGGATGTGGGCGGGACCATCGTGCTTCCTCTCGAGTGGAGACGGGTATGGCGGTGAACTTCTTGAGTTGCAGCAAGGGTGTGAAAGACCCTTTCGAAGTTCCAGGGTAAGGTGTCATTAGTCTCCAGACGCCTCATCGTTAATAGGCCTCATCTCGCCTGGAAGGGAGAATTTCCTGGATTTTCTCGAGTTGCGGCAGGTGTTCTCGAGTTACGACGGGGACCTCATGGACCCGCCCTGGTGGCTTCAGGAAAGGCCAGTCCCCATGCGAGTTGCTAGGGGGCCTCTCGGGATTCCTCTCCCGTCGATACTGGGGCCAAAAACCTTGTGTGGAGTCAGGGCCGGAACCGGGGATTCCTTTCAGGGGCTGACATGGATCTTTGGGTACTTCTGGAGTCTCCCCAGGGGAGTCAGGCCTCGTTTCGAGTAGGGGCAGTCACGTGCGCTTTCCTTCCAGGCTGTAGCAGCAATGTCATGCTTCCCGTGGCGTGGATCAAAGGATCTGTGGTTTTTCCTCGAGGCTTTCCCTCGAGGCTTTCCCACAGGGCTGTTCCATGTGCCACCGTGGTGTGAGTCGATCCTCGGCGTGAAAGATGAGCCAGTTCAGGGCAAAGAGGTTCCTGTGGAATGGACTGAGACATCTGGGGGACTCTTGGAATGGTGGTACGACCATGAAGTTCCTCTCGCCTTTCCTGTTGAGAGTGCCTCCTCTTGAGATGCGACGGGAACGCCGGGAATTCTTTCCCGTTGAAAGCAGGGAAAGGATTCCTCATCTCGAGCTACGAGGGGGAAACGGGGCTCCTCTGGATGTGTGCGGGACCTTCGTGCTTCCTCTCGAGTGGAGACGGGGTATGGCGGTGAACATCTTGAGTTGCAGCAAGGGTGTGAATGACCCTTTCGAAGTTCCAGAGGTTAGGTGTCATTAGTCTCCAGACTCCTCATCGGAAATAGGCCTCATCTCGCCTGGAAGGGAGAACTTCCTGGATTTTCTCGAGTTGTGGCAGGGTTCTCGAGTTACGACGGGGAATTCAGGGACCCGCCCTGGTGGCCTCAGGAAAGGCCAGTCCCCATGGGAGTTGCTCGGGGGCCTCTCGGGATTCCTCTCCCGTCGATACCGGGGCCAAAAATCTTGTGTGGAGTCAGGGCTGGAACCGAGGATTCCTCTCAGGGGCTGACATGGACCTTTGGGTACTTCTGGAGTCTCCCCAGGGGAGTCAGGCCTCGTCTCGAGCGGGGGCATGCACGTGCGCTTTCCTTCCAGGCTGTAGCAGCAATATCACGCTTCCCGTCGCGTAGATCAATGGATCTGTGGTTTTCCCTCTAGGCTTTCCCTCGAGGCTTTCCCACAGGGCTGTCCCACGTGCCACCGTGGTGTGAGTCGATCCTCGGCGTGAAAGATGAGCCAGTGTAGAGCAAAGAGCTTCCTCTGTAATGGACTGAGACATCTGGGGGACTCTTGGAATGGTGGTACGACCATGGAGTTCCTCTCGCCTTTCCTGTTGAGAGTGCCTCCTCTTGAGATGCGAGCGGAACGCCGGGAATTTTTTCCCGTTGAAAGCAGGGAAAGGATCCCTCATCTCGAGCTACGAGGGGGAAACGGGGCTCCTCTGGATGTGGGCGGGACCATCATGCTTCATCTCGAGTGGAGACGGCTATGGCGGTGAACTTCTTGAGTTGCAGCAAGGGTGTGAAAGACCCTTTCGAAGTTCCAGAGGTTAGGTGTCATTAGTCTCCAGACGCCTCATCAGAAATTGGCCTCATCTCGCCTGGAAGGGAGAACTTCCTGGATTTTCTCGAGTTGCGGCTGGTGTTCTCGAGTTACGACGGGGACCTCAGGGACCCGCCCTGGTGGCCTCATGAGAGGCCAGTCCCCAAGCGAGTTGCTAGGGGGCCTCTCGGGATTCCTCTCCCGTCGATACCGGGGCCAAAAGCCTTGTGTGGAGTCAGGGCCGGAACTGAGGAATCCTCTCAGGGGCTGACATGGATCTTTGGGTCCTTCTGGAGTCTCCCCAGGGAAGTCAGGCCTCGTCTCTAGTGGGGGCATGCACGTGCGCTTTCCTTCCAGGCTGTAGCAGGAATGTCACGCTTCCCGTCGCGTAGATCAAAGGATGTGTGGTTTTCCCTCGTGGCTTTCCCACAGGGCTGTCCCACGTGCCACCGTGGTGTGAGTCGATCCTCGGCGTGAAAGATGAGCCAGTTCAGGGCAAAGAGTTTCCTGTGGAATGGACTGAGACATCTGGGGGACTCTTGGAATGGGGGTAAGACCATGGAGTTCCTCTGGACTTTCCTGTTGAGAGTGCCTCCTCTTGAGATGCGACGGAACGCCGGGAATTCTTTCCCGTTGAAAGCAGGGAAAGGATCCCTCATCTCGAGCTACGAGGGGGAAACGGGGCTCCTCTGGATGTGGGCGGGACCTTCGTGCTTCCTCTCGAGTGGAGACGGGGTATGGCGGTGAACATCTTGAGTTGCAGCAAGGGTGTGAATGACCCTTTCGAAGTTCCAGAGGTTAGGTGTCATTAGTCTCCAGACTCCTCATCGGAAATAGGCCTCATCTCGCCTGGAAGGGAGAACTTTCTGGATTTTCTCGAGTTGCGGCAGGTGTTCTCGAGTTACGACGGGGAATTCAGGGAGCCGCCCTGGTGGCCTCAGGAAAGGCCAGTCCCCATGGGAGTTGCTAGGGGGCCTCTCCGGATTCCTCTCTCGTCGATACCGGGGCCAAAAACCTTGTGTGCATTCAGGGCCGGAACCGAGGATTCCTCTCTGGGGCTGACATGGACCTTTGGGTACTTCTGGAGTCTCCCCAGGGGAGTCAGGCCTCGTCTCGAGCAGTGGCATGGACGTGCGCTTTCCTTCCAGGATATAGCAGCAATGTCACGCTTCCTGTCGCGTAGATCAAAGGATCTGTGGTTTTCCCTCGAAGCTTTCCCTCGAGGCTTTCCCACAGGGCTGTCCCACGTGCCACCGTGGTGTGAGTCGATCCTCGGCGTGAAAGATGAGCCAGTGCAGGGCAAAGAGGTTCCTCTGGAATGGACTGGGACATCTGGGGGACTCTTGGAATAGTGGTACGACCATGGAGTTCCTCTCGCCTTTCCTGTTGAGAGTGCCTCCTCTTGAGATGCGACAAGAACGCCGGGAATTTTTTCCGTTGAAAGCAGAAAAACGATCCCTCATCTCGAGCTACGAGGGGGAAACGGGGCTCCTCTGGATGTGGGCGGGACTATCGTGCTTCCTCTCGAGTGGAGACGGGTATGGCGGTGAACTTCTTAAGTTGCAGCAAGGGTGTGAAAGACCCTTTCGAAGTTCCAGAGGTTAGGTGTCATTAATCTCCAGACGCCTCATCGGAAATAGGCCTCATCTCGCCTGGAAGGGAGAACTTCCTGGTTTTTCTCGAGTTTCGGCAGGTGTTCTCGAGTTACGACGGGGACCTCAGGGACCCGCCCTGGTGGCCTCAGGAAAGGCCAGTCCCCATGGGAGTTGCTAGGGGGCCTCTCGGGATTCCTCTCCCGTCGATACCGGGGCCAAAAACCTTGTGTGGAGTCAGGGCCGGAACCGAGAATTCCTCTCAGGGGCTGACATGTATCTTCGGGTACTTCTGGAGTCTCTCCAGGGGAGTCAGGCGTCGTCTCGAGTGGGGGCATGCACGTGCGCTTTCCTTCCAGACTGTAGCAGTAATGTCATGCTTCCCGTCGCGTGGATCGAAGGATCTGTGATTTTCCCTCGAGGCTTTTCCTCGAGGCTTTCCCACGTGCCACCGTGTTGTGAGTCTATCCTCGGCGTGAAAGATGAGCCAGTGCAGGGCAAAGAGTTTCCTCTGGAATGGACTGAGACATCTGGGGGACTCTTGGAATGGTGGTGCGACCATGGAATTCCTCTCGCCTTTCCTGTTGAGAGTGCCTCCTCTTGAGATGCGACGGGATCGCCGGGAATTCGTTCCCGTTCAAAGCAGGCAAAAGATCCCTCATCTCGAGCTACGAGGGGGAAACGGGGCTCCTCTGGATGTGGGCGGGACCATCGTGCTTCCTCTCGAGTGGAGACGGGTATGGCGGTGAACTTCTTGAGTTGCAGCAAGGGTGTGAAAGACCCTTTCGAAGTTCCAGAGGTTAGGTGTCATTAGTCTCCAGACGCCTCATCGGAAATAGGCCTCATCTCGCCTGGAAGGGAGAACTTCCTGGATTTTCTCGAGTAGGGGCAGGTGTTCTTGAGTTACGACGGGGACCTCAGGGACCCGCCCTGGTTGCCTCAGGAAAGGCCAGTCCCCATGCGAGTTGCGACGGGGCCTCTCAGTATTCCTCTCACGTCGACACCGGGGCCAAAAACCTTGTGTGGAATCAGGGCCGGAACCGAGGATTCCTCTCAGGGGCTTACATGTATCTTTGGGTACTTCTGGAGTCTCTCAGGGGAGTCAGGCCTCGTCTCGATTGGGGGCATGCACGTGCACTTTCCTTCCAGGCTGTAGCAGCAATGTTACGCTTCCCGTCACGTGGATCAAAGGATCTGTGGTTTTCCCTCGAGGCTTACCCTCAAGGCTTTCCCACAGGGCTGTCCCAAGTGCCACCGTGGTATGAGTCGATTCTCGGCGTGAAAGATGAGCCAGTGCAGGGCAAAGAGGTTCCTCTGGAATGGACTGAGACATCTGGGGGACTCTTGGAATGGTGGTACGACCATGGAGTTCCTCTCGCCTTTCCTGTTGAGAGTGCCTCCTCTTGAGATGCGACAGGAACGCCGGGAATTCTTTCCCGTTGAAAGCAGGGAAAGGATCCCTCATCTCGAGCTACGAGGGGGAAACGGGGCTCCTCTGGATGTGGGCGGAACCATCGTGCTTCCTCTCGAGTGGAGACGGGTATGGCGGTGAACTTCTTGAGTTGCAGCAGGGTGTGAAAGACCCTTTCGAAGTTCCAGAGGTTAGGTGTCATTAGTCTCCAGACGTCTCATCGGAAATAGGCCTCATCTCGCCTGGAAGGGAGAACTTCCAGGATTTTCTCGAGTTGCGGAAGGTGTTCTCGAGTTACGACGGGGACCTCAGGGACCCGCCCTGGTGGCCTCAGGAAAGGCCAGTCCCCATACAAGTTGCTAGGGGGCCTCTCGGGAATCCTCTCTCGTCGATACCGGGGCCAAAAACCTTGTGTGGAGTCAGGGCCGGAACCGAGGATTCCTCTCAGGGGCTGACATGAATCTTTGGGTACTTCTGGAGTCACCCCAGGGGAGTCAGGACTCGTCTCGAGTGGGGGCATGCACGTGCGCTTTCCTTCCAGGCTGTAGCAGGGATGTCACGCTTCCCGTCTAGTGGATCAAAGGATCTGTGGTTTTCTCTAAGGCTTTCCCTCGAGGCTTTCCCAGAGGGCTGTCTCACGTGCCACCGTGGTGTGAGTCGATCCTCGGCGTGAAAGATGAGCCAGTGCAGGGCAAAGAGGTTCCTCTGGAATGGACTGAGACATCTGGGTGACTCTTGGAATGGTGGTACGACCATGGAGTTCCTCTCGCCTTTCCTGTTGAGAGTGCCTCCTCTTGAGATGCGACGGGAATGACAGGAATTCTTTCCCATTGAAAGCAGGGAAAGGATCCCTCCTCTCGAGCTACGAGGGCGAAACGGGGCTCCTCTGGATGTGTGCGGGACCACCGTGCTTCCTCTCGAGTGGAGACGGGTATGGCGGTGAACTTCTTGAGTTGCAGCAAGGGTGTGAAAGACCCTTTCGAAGTTCCAGAGGTTAGGTGTCATTAGTCTCCAGACGCCTCATCGGAAATAGGCCTCATCTCGCCTGGAAGGGAGAACTTCCTGGATTTTCTCGAGTTGCGGCAGGTGTTCTCGAATTACGACGGGGACCTCAGGGACCCGCCCTGGTGCCCTCAGGAAAGGCCAGTCCCCATGCGCGTTGCTAAGGGGCCTCTCGGGATTCCTCTCCCGTCGATACCGGGGCCAAAACCATGTGTGGAGTCAGCGCCGGAACCGAGGATTCCTCTCCGGTGCTGACATGGATCTTGGCGGACTTCTGGAGTCTCCCCAGGGGAGTCAGGCCTCGTATCGAGTGGGGGCATGCACGTGTGCTTTCCTTCCAGGCTGTAGCAGCAATGTCACGCTTCCTGTCACGTGGATCAAAGGATCTGTGGTTTTCCCTCGAGGTTTTCCCTCGAGGCTTTCCCACAGGGCTGTCTCACGGGCCACCATGGTGTGAGTCGATCCTCAGCGTGAAAGATGAGCCAGTGCAGGGCAAAGAGGTTCCTCTGGAATGGACTGAGACATCTGGGGGACTCTTGGATTGGTGGTACGACCATGGAGTTCCTCTCGCCTTTCCTGTTGAGAGTGCCTCCTCTTGAGATGCGACGGGAATCCTGGGAATTCTTTCCCGTTGAAAGCAGGGAAAGGATCCCTCATCTCGAGCTACGAGGGGGAAACGGGGCTCTCTGAATGGGGGTGGGACCGTCGTGCTTCCTCTCGAGTGGAGACGGGTATGGTGGTGAACTTCTTGAGTTGCAGCAAGGGTGTGAAAGACCCTTTCGAAGTTCCAGAGGTTCGGTGTCATTAGTCTCACGACGCCTCATCGGAAATAGGCCTCATTTCGCCTGGAAGGGAGAACTTCCTGGATTTTCTCGAGTTGCGTCAGGTGTTCTCGAGTTACGATGGGGACCTCAGGGACCCGCCCTGGTGGCCTCAGGAAAGGCCAGTCCCCATGCGAGTTGCTAGGGTGCCTCTCGGGATTCCTCTCCCGTCGATACCGGGGCCAAAAACCTTGTGTGGAGTCAGGGCCGGAACCGAGGATTCCTCTCAGGGGCTGACATGCATCTTTGGGTACTTCTGGAGTATCTCCAGGGGAGTCAGGCCTCGTCTCGAGTGGGGGCATGCACGTGCGCTTTCCTTCCAGGCTGTAGCAGCAATGTCACGCTTCCCGTCGCGTGGATCAAAGGATCTGTGGATTTCCCTCGAGGCTTTCCCTCGAGGCTTTCCCACAGGGCTGTCCCACGTGCCACCGTGGTGTGAGTCGATCCTCGGCGTGAAAGATGAGCCAGTGCAGGGCAAAGAGGTTCCTCTGGAATGGACTGAGACATCTGGAGAACTCTTGGTATGGTGGTACGACCATTGAGTTCCTCTCGCCTATCCTGTTGAGAGTGCTTCCTCTTGAGATGGGACGGGAACGCCGGGAATTCTTTCCCGTTGAAAGCAGGGAAAGGATCCCTCATCTCGAGCTCCGAGGGGGAAACGGGGCTCCTCTGGATGTGGGCGGGACCATCGTACTTCCTCTCGAGTGGAAACGGGTATGGCGGTGAACTTCTTGAGTTGCAGCAAGGGTGTGAAAGACCCTTTCGAAGTTCCAGAGGTTAGGTGTCATTAGTCTCCAGACGCCTCATTGGAAATAGGCCTCATCTCGCCTGGAAGGGAGAACTTCCTGGATTTTCTCGAGTTGCGGCTGGTGTTCTCGAGTTACGATGGGGACCTCAGGGACCCGCCCTGGTGGCCTCGGGAAAGGCCAGTCCCCATGCGAGTTGCTAGGGGGCCTCTCGGGATTCCTCTCCCGTCGATACCGGGGCCAAAAACCTTGTGTGGAGTCAGGGCCGGAACCGAGGATTCCTCTCAGCGGCTGACATGGATCTTTGGGTACTTCTGGAGTCTCCCCAGGGGAGTCAGGCCTCGGCTCGAGTGGGGGCATGCACGTGCGCTTTCCTTCCAGGCTGTAGCAGGAATGTCACGCTTCCCGTGGCATGGATCAAAGGATCCGTGGTTTTCCCTCGAGGCTTTCCCACAGGCCTGTCCCACGTGCCACCGTGGTGTGAGTCGATCATCGGCGTGACAGATGAGCCAGTGCAGGGCAAAGAGGTTCCTCTGGAATGGACTGAGACATCTGGGGGACTCTTGGAATGGTGGTACGACCATGGATTTCCTCTCGCCTTTCCTATTGAGAGTGCCTCCTCTTGAGATGCGACGGGAACGCCGGGAATTCTTTCCCGTTGAAAGCAGGGAAAGGATCCCTCATCTCGAGCTACGAGGGGGAAATGGGTCTCCTCTGGATGTGGGCGGGACCATCAGCTTCCTCTCGAGTCGAGATAGGTAGGGCAGTGAACTTCTTGAGTTGCAGCAAGGGTGTGAAAGACCCTTTCGAAGTTCCAGAGGTTAGGTGTCATTAGTCTCCAGGCGCCTCATCGGAAATAGGTCTCATCTCGCCTGGAAGGGAGAACTTCCTGGATATTCTCGAGCTGCGGCAGGTGTTCTCGTGTTAAGACGAGGACCTCAGGGACTCGTTCTGGTTTCCTCAGGAAAAGCCACTCCCCATGTGAGTTGCTAGTGGGCCTCTCGGGATTACTTTCCCGTCGATACCGGGGCCAAAACCCTTGTGTGGAGTCAGGGCCAGAAACTGAGGTTTCCTCTCCGGGGCTGATATGGATCTTGGGGTACTTCTGGAGTCTCCTCACGGGAGTCAGTCCTCGTTTCTAGTGGGGACATGCACGTGCGCTTTCCTTCCAGGCTTACTAGCAATGTCAAGCTTCCCCAAACGTGGATCAAAAGATCTGTGGTTTTCCCTCGAGGCTTTCCCACAGGGCTGTCCCACATTCCACCGTGGTGTGAGTCGATCCTCGGCGTGAAAGATGAGCCAGTGCAGCGTAAAGAGTTTCCTCTGGAATGGACTGAGACATCAGGGGGACTCTTGGAATGGTGGTACGACCATGGAGTTCCTCTCGCCTTTGCTGTTGAGACTGCCTACTATTGAGATGCGACGGGAACGCCGGGTATACTTTCCGGTTGAAAGCAGGGAAAGGATCCCTCATCTCGAGCTACGAGGGGGAAACGGGGCTCCTCTGGATGTGGGCGGGGCCATGGTGCTTCCTCTGGAGTGGAGACGGGTATGGCAGTGAAATTCTTGAATTGGAGCAAGGGTGTGAAAGACCCTTTCGAAGTTCAAAAGGTTAGTTG
Organism: Capricornis sumatraensis; assembly: GCF_032405125.1. NCBI lineage: Eukaryota > Metazoa > Chordata > Mammalia > Artiodactyla > Bovidae > Capricornis > Capricornis sumatraensis. The sequence continues at coordinate 5,849,669 of NW_027184618.1, forward strand.
TCATTAGTCTCCAGGGGCCTCATCGGAAATAGGCCTCATCTCGGCTGGAAGGGAGAACTTCCTGGATTTTCTCGAGTTGCGGCAGGTGTTCTCGAGTTACGACGGGGACCTCAGGGAACCATCCTGGTGGCCTCAGGACAGGACAGTTCCCATGCGAGTTGCTAGGGTGCCTCTCGGCATTCCTCTCCCGTCGATACCGGGGCCAAAATCCTTGTGTGGAGTCAGGGCCGGAACCTGAGGATTTCTCTCCGGTTCTGACAGGGATCTTGGGGTACTTCCAGAGTCTCCCCAGTGGAGTCAGGCCTCGTCTCGAGTGGGGGCAAGCACGTGCGCTTTCTTTCCAGGCTTTAGCAGCAATGTCACGCATCCGTCGAGTGGATCAAAGGATTTGTGGTTTTCCCTCTAGGCTTTCCCACTGGGCTGTCCCACGTGCCACCGTGGTGTGAGTCGATCCTCAGCGTGAAAGATGAGCCAGTGCAGGGCAAAGAGGTTCCTCTGGAATGGACTGAGTCATCTGGGGGACTCTTAGAATGGTGGTACGACCATGGAGTTCCTCTCGCCTGTCCTGTTGAGAGTGTCTCCTCTTGAGATGGGACGGGAACGGCGGGAAATCTTTCCCGTTGAAAGCAGGGAAAGGATCCCTCATCTCGAACTACGAGGGGGAAACGGGGCTCCTCTGGATGTGGGCGGGACCACTGTGCTTCCTCTCGAGTGGAGACGGGTAAGGTGGTGACCTTCTTGAGTTGCAGCAAGGGTGTGAAAGACCCTTTCGAAGTTCCAGAGGTTAGGTGTCATTAGTCTCCAGACGCCTCATCGGAAATAGGCCTCATCTCGCCTGGAAGGGAGAACTTCCTGGATTTTCCCGAATTTTGGCAAATGTTTTCGAGTTACGACGGGGACCTCAGAGACCCGCCCTGGTGGCCTCAGGAAAGGCCAGTCCCCATGCGACTTGCTAGGGGGCCTCTCGGGATTCCTCTCCCATCGATACCGGGGCCCAAACCTTGTGTGGAGTCAGGGCCGGAACCGAGGATTCCTCTCAGTGGCTGACATGGATCTTTGGGTACTTCTGGAGTCTCCCCAGGGGAGTCAGGCCTCGTCTCGAGTGGGGGAATGCACGTGCGCTTTCCTTCCAGGCTGTAGCAGCAATGTCACGCTTTTTGTCGCTTGGATCAAAGGATCTGTGGTTTCCCTTGAGGCTTTCCCTCGAGGCTTTCCCACAGGGCTGCCCAACGTGCCACCGTGGTGTGAGTCGATGCTCGACGTGAAAGATGAGCCAGTGCAGGGCAAAGAGGTTCCTCTGCAATGGACTGAGAAATATGGGGGACTCTTGGAATGGTGGTACGACCATGGAGTTCCTCTCGCCTTTCCTGTTGAGAGTGCCTCCTCTTGAGATGCGACGGGAACGGCTGGAAATCTTTCCTGTTGAAAGCAAGGAAAAGATCCCTCATCTCGAACTACGAGGGGGAAACGGGGCTCCTCTGGATGTGGGCGGGACCACCGTGCTTCCTCTCGAGTGGAGACGGGTATGGCGGTGAACTTCTTGAGTTGCAGCAAGGGTGTGAAAGACCCTTTCGAAGTTCCAGAGGTTAGGTGTCATTAGTCTCCAGACGCCTCCTCGGAAATAGGCCTCATCTCGCCTGGAAGGGAGAACTTCCTGGAGTTTCTCGAGTTGCAGCAGGTGTTCTCGAGTTACGACGGGGACCTCAGGGACCCGGCCTGGTGGCCTCAGGAAAGGCCAGTCCCCATTCGATTTGCTAGGGGGCCTCTCGGGATTCCTCTCCCGTCGATACTGGGGTCAAAAACCTTGTGTGGAGTCAGGGCCGGTACCGAGGATTCCTCGCAGGGGCTCACATGGATCTTTGTGTACTTCTGGAGTGTCCCCAGGGGAGTCAGGCCTCGTCTCGAGTGGGGGCATGCACGTACGCTTTCCGTCCAGGCTGTAGCAGAAATGTCACGCTTCCCGTGGCGTGGATCAAACAATCTGTGGTTTTCCCTCGAGGCTTTCCCTCGAGGCTTTCCCACAGGGCTATCCCACGTGCCACCGTGGTGTGAGTCGATCCTCGGAGTGAAAGATGAGCCAGTGCAGGGCAAAGAGGTTCCTCTGGAATGGACTGAGACATCTGGGGGACCCTTGGAATGGTGGTACGACCATGGAGTTCCTCTCCCCTTTCCTGTTGAGAGTTCCTCCTCTTGAGATGCGACGGGAACGCCGGGAATTCTTTCCCGTTGAAAGCAGGGAAAGGATCCCTCATCTCGAGCTACGAGGGGTTAACGGGTCTCCTCTGGATGTGGTCGGGACCATCGTGCTTCCTCTCGAGTGGAGACGGGTATGGCGGTGAACTTCTTGAGTTGCATCAAGGGTGTGAAAGACCCTTTCGAAGTTACAGAGGTTAGGTGTCATTAGTCTCCTGGCGACTCATCGGAAATACGCCTCATATCGCCTGGAAGGGAGAACTTCCTGGATTTTCTAGAGTTGTGGCAGGTGTTCTCGAGTTAAGACGAGGACCTCAGGGACCCGTTCTGGTTTCCTCAGGAAAAGCCACTCCCCATGTGAGTTGCTAGTGGGCCTCTTGTTATTACTCTCCCGTCGATACCGGGGCCAAAAACCTTTTGTGGAGTCAGGGCCAGAAACTGAGGTTTCCTCTCCGGGGCTGACATGGATCTTGGGGTACTTCTGGAGTCTCCTCACGGGAGTCAGTCCTCGTTCCTAGTGGGGACATGCACGTGCGCTTTCCTTCCAGGCTTACTAGCAATGTCAAACTTCCCCAAACGTGGATCAAAAGATCTGTGGTTTTCCCTCGAGGCTTTCCCACAGGGCTGTCCCACATTCCACCGTGGTGTGAGTCGATCCTCGGCGTGAAAGATGAGCCAGTGCAGCGTAAAGAGATTCCTCTGGAATGGACTGAGACATCAGGGGTACTCTTGGAATGGTGGTACGACCATGGAGTTCCTCTCGCCTTTGCTGTTGAGACTGCCTACTATTGAGATGCGACGGGAACGCCGGGAATACTTTCCGGTTGAAAGCAGGGAAAGGATCCCTCATCTCGAGCTACGAGGGGGAAACGGGGCTCCTCTGGATGTGGGCGGGGCCATGGTGCTTCCTCTGGAGTGGAGACGGGTATGGCAGTGAAATTCTTTAATTGGAGCATGGGTGTGAAAGACCCTTTCGAAGTTCAAAAGGTTAGTTGTCATTAGTCTCCAGGGGCCTCATCGGAAATAGGCCTCATCTCGGCTGGAAGGGAGAACTTCCTGGATTTTCTCGAGTTGCGGCAGGTGTTCTCGAGTTACGACGGGGACCTCAGGGAACCACCCTGGTGGCCTCAGGACAGGACATTTCCCATGCGAGTTGCTAGGGTGTCTCTCGGCATTCCTCTCCTGTCGATACCGGGGCCAAAATCCTTGTGTGGAGTCAGGGCCGGAACCTGAGGATTTCTCTCCGGTTCTGACAGGGATCTTGGGGTACTTTCAGAGTCTCCCCAGTGGAGTCAGGCCTCGTCTCGAGTGGGGGCATGCACGTGCGCTTTCTTTCCAGGCTTTAGCAGCAATGTCATGCATCCGTCGAGTGGATCAAAGGATTTGTGGTTTTCCCTCTAGGCTTTCCCACTGGGCTGTCCCACGTGCCACCGTGGTGTGAGTCGATCCTCGGCGTGAAAGATGAGGCAGTGTAGGGAAATGAGGTTCCTCTGGAATGGACTGAGACATCTGGGGGACTCTTGGAATGGTGGTACGACCATGGAGTTCCTCTCGCCTTTCCTGTTGAGAGTGCCTCCTCTTGAGATGCGACGGGAACGCCGGGAATTCTTTCCCGTTGAAAGCAGGGAAAGGATCCCTCATCTCGAGCTACGAGGGGTTAACGGGTCTCCTCTGGATGTGGGAGGGACCATCGTGCTTCCTCTCGAGTGGAGACGGGTATGGCGGTGAACTTCTTGAGTTGCAGCAAGGGTGTGAAGGACCCTTTCGAAGTTCCAGAGGTTAGGTGTCATTAGTCTCCAGGCGACTCATCGGAAATAGGCCTCATATCGCCTGGAAGGGAGAACTTCCTGGATTTTCTCGAGTTGCGGCAGGTGTTCTCGATTTAAAACGAGGACCTCAGGGACCCGTTCTGGTTTCCTCAGGAAAACCACTCCCCATGTGAGTTGCTAATGGGCCTCTCGGGATTACTCTCCCGTCGATACCGGGGCTAAAAACCTTTTGTGGAGTCAGGGCCAGAAACTGAGGTTTCCTCTCCGGAGCTGACATGGATCTTGGGGTACTTCTGGAGTCTCCTCACGGGAGTCAGTCCTCGTTTCTAGTGGGGACATGCATGTGCGCTTTCCTTCCAGGCTTACTAGCAATGTCAAGCTTCCCGAAACGTGGATCAAAAGATCTGTGGTTTTCCCTCGAGGCTTTCCCACAGGGCTGTCCCACGTTCCACCGTGGTGTGAGTCGATCCTCGGCGTGAAAGATAAGCCAGTGCAGCGAAAAGAGGTTCCTCTGGAATGGACTGAGACATCTGGGGGACTCTTGGAATGGTGGTACGACCATGGAGTTCCTCTCGCCTTTGCTGTTGAGACTGCCTACTATTGAGATGCGACGGGAACGCCGGGAATTCTTTCCCGTTGAAAGCAGGGAAAGGATCCCTCATCTCGAGCTACGAGGGGGAAACGGGGCTCCTCTGGATGTGGGCGGGGCCATGGTGCTTCCTCTGGAGTGGAGACGGGTATGGCAGTGAAATTCTTGAGTTGGAGCAAGGGTGTGAAAGACCCTTTCGATGTTCCACAGGTTAGGAGTCATTAGTCTCCAGGCGCCTCATCAGAAATAGGCCTCATCTCGCCTGGAAGGGAGAACTCCCTGGATTTTCTCGAGTTGCGGCAGGTGTTCTCGAGTTACGACAGGGACCTCAGGGACCCGCCCTGCTGGCCTCAGGAAAGGCCAGTCCCCATGCGAGTTGCTAGGGGGCCTCTCGGGATTCCTCTCCCATCAATATCAGGGCCAAAAACCTTGTGTAGAGTCAGGGCCGGAACCTGAGGATTCCTCTCCTCTGCTGACATGGATCTTGGGGTACTTCAGGAGTCTCCCCAGGGGATTCAGGCCTTGTTTCGAGTGGGGGTATGCACATGTGATTTCCTTCCAGGCTGTAGCAGCAATGTCACGTTTCCCGTCGCATGGAACAAAGGATCTGTGTTTTTCCCTCGAGGCTTTCCCTCGAGGCTTTCCCACAGGGCTGTCCCACGTGCCACCGTGGTGTGAGTCGATCCTCGGCGTGAAAGATGAGCTATTGCAGGGAAAAGAGTTCCCTCTGGAATGGACAGAGACATCTGAGGGACTCTTGGAATGGTGGTACGACCATGGAGTTCCTCTCGCCTTTCCTGTTGAGAGTGCCTGCTCTTGAGATGCGACGGGAACGCCGGGAATTCTTTCCCGTTGAAAGCAGGGAAAGGATCCCTCATCTCGAGCTACGAGGGGGAAACGGGGCTCCTCTGGATGTGGGCGGGACCATCGTGCTTTCTTTCGAGTGGAGACGGGTATGGAGTGAACTTCTTGAGTTGCAGCATGGGTGTGAAAGACCCTTTCGAAGTTCAAAAGGTTAGTTGTCATTAGTCTCCAGGGGCCTCATCGGAAATAGGCCTCATCTCGGCTGGAAGGGAGAACTTCCTGGATTTTCTCGAGTTGCGGCAGGTGTTCTCGAGTTACGACGGGGACCTCAGGGAACCACCCTGGTGGCCTCAGGACAGGACAGTCCCCATGCGAGTTGCTAGGGTGCCTCTCGGCATTCCTCTCCCGTCTTTACCGGGGCCAAAAACCTTGTGTGGAGTCAGGGTTCGGAACCTGAGGATTTCTCTCCGGTCCTGACAGGGATCTTGGGGTACTTCCAGAGTCTCCCCAGTGGAGTCAGGCCTCGTCTCGAGTGGGGGCACGCACGTGCGCTTTCTTTCCAGGCTTTAGCAGCAATGTCACGCTTCCATCGAGTGGATCAAAGGATTTGTGGTTTTCCCTCTAGGCTTTCCCTCAGGGCTGTCCCACGTGCCACCGTGGTGTGAGTCGATCCTCGGCGTGAATGACGAGCCACTGCAGGGAAAAGAGGTTCCTCTGGAATGGACTGAGACATCTGGTGGACTCTTGGAATGGTGGCACTACCCTGGAGTTCCTCTCGCCCTTCCTGTTGAGAGCATCTCCTGTTGAGATGCGACGGGAACGCCGGAAATTCTTTCCCGAAATAGCAAGGAAAGGATCCCTCATCCCGAGCTACGAGGCGAAAACGGGGCTCCTCTGGATGTGGGCGAGACCCTCGTGCTTCCTCTCGAGTGGAGGCGGGTATGTCGGGGAACTACTTGAGTTGCAGCAAGTGTGTGAAGGACACTTTCGAAGTTCCAAAAGTTATGAGTGATTAACCTCGAGACGCCTCAGCGGAAATGGGCCTCATCTCGCCTGGACGGGAGAACCTCCTGAATTTTCTCGAGTTGTGGCAGGTGTTCTCGAGTTACGATGGGAACCTCAGGGACCCGTTCTGTTGGCCTCAGGAAAGGCCAGTCCTCATGCGAGTTCCTAGGTTGCCTCTCGTGATTCGTCTCCCAACGATCCCGGGGCCTTAGAACTTGTGTGGAATCGGGGCCGGTACCTGAGGATTCCTTTCCGGTGCTGACATTGATCTTGGGGTACTTCTAGAGTCTCCCCAATGGAGTCAGTCCTGGTCTCCATTGGGGGTATGTGCGTGCGCATTCCTCCCGAGCTGTAGCAGCAGTGTTACCCTTCCCGTCGCGTGGATTAAGGGATCTGTGGCTTTCCCTCGAGGCTTTCCCACGAGGCTTTCCCACAGGGCTCTCCCACGTGCCAACGAGGTGTGAGTCAATCTTTGGCATGAAAGATGACCCAGTGCAGGGAAAACAGGTTCCTCTGGAATGGACTGAGACATCTGGGGGACTCCAGGAATGGTGGCACGACCCTGGAGTGCCTCTCGCCTTTCCTATTTAGAGCGCCTCCTCTTGAGATGCGAGGCGAACGCCGGGAATTCATTCCCGAAGAAGCAGGGAAAGGATCCCTCATCTCGAGCAACGAGGCGGAAACGGAGCTCCTCTGGATGTGGGCGGAACTTTCGTGCTTCCTCTCGAGTGGAAACAGGTAGGGCGGGGAACTTCTTGAATTGCAGTAAGGGTGTGAAGAACCCTTTCGAAGATCCAGACTTTAGCTGTGATTAACCTCGAGACGCCTCAGTGGAAATGGGCCTCATCTCGCCTGGAAGGTAGAACTTCCTGGATTTTCTCGAGTTGCAGCAGGTGTTCTCGAGTTACGACGGGACCTCAGGGACCCGCCCTGGTGGCCTCAGAAAGGCCAGTCCTCAGCCAGTTGCTAGGGGCCCCCTAGGGATTCTTCTCCCATCGATGCCGGGGCCTAAAACCTTGTGTGGAGTCAGGGCCGGAACGTGAGGATTCCTCCCCAGTGCTGACATGGATCTTGGGGTACTTCTGGAGTGTCCCCAGGGGAGTCAGGCCTCGTCTCAAGTGGGGGCATGCACGTGCGCTTTCCACCCAAACTGTAGCAGCAGGGTCAACCTTCCCTTCACGTGTATCAAGGGATCTGTAGTTTCCCTCGAGGCTTTCCCACGAGGCTTTCCCACAGGGCTGTCCCACGTGCCACTGTGGTGTGAGTCGATCTTCGGCGTGAAAGACGAGCCAGTGCAGAGAAAACAGGTTTCTCAGGAATGGACTGAGACATCTCGTGGACTCTTGGAACGGTGGCACGACCCTGGAGTTTCTCTCGCCTTTCCTGTTGAGAGTGCCTCCTCTTGAGATGCGACGGGAACGCTGGAAATTCTTTCCCAGCAAAGCAGGGAAAGGATCCATCATCTCGAACGACTAGCCGCAAACGGGGCTCCTCTGGATGTGGGCGGGACCCTCGTGTTTCCTCTCGAGTGGAGGCGGGTTTGGCGGGGAACTTCTTGAGTGGCAGCAAGGGTTTGAACGACCCTTTCGTAGTTCCAGAGGTTAGGTGTGATTAGCCTCGAGACGCCTCATTGCAAATAGGCCTCATCTCGCCTGGAGTGGAGAACTTCCTGGATTTTCTCGAGTTGCGGCAGGTGTTCTCGAGTTACGACGGGGACCTCAGGGATCGGCTCTTGGCCCCAGGAAAGGCCATTCCCCATGCGAGTTGCAAGGGGGCCACTCTAGATTCCTCTCCCGTCGATGCCGGTGCCTATGACCTTGTGTGAAGCCTGGGCGGGAACCTGAGGATTCCTCTCCGGTGCTGAAATGGATCTTGGGGTGCTTCTGGAGTATCCCCAGGGCAGTCAGGCATCGTCTCCAGTGGGGGCATGCACGGGCATTTTCCTCCCGAGCTGTAGCAGCAGTATCACGCTTCCCGTCTCGTGGATTAAGGGATCTGTGGTTTCCCTCGAGGCTTTCCCACACGGCTTTCCCACAGGGCTGTCCCACGTGCCACCGTGGTGTGAGTCAATCCTCGGCGTGAAAGACGAGCCAGTTCAGTGAAGACAGGATCTCTGGAATGGACTGAGACATCTAGGGGACACTTTGAATGGTGGCACGACCCTGGAGTTCCTCTCGCCTTTCCTGTTGAGAGCGCCTCCTCTTGAGATGCGACTGGAACGCTGGGAAATCTTTCCCGGCGAAGCAGGAAAAGGATCCCTCATCTCGAACTAAGAGCCGCAAACGGGGCTCCTCTGGATGTGGGCGGGACCCTCATGCTTCCTCTCTAGTGGAGGCGGGTATGACGGGGAACTTCTTGAGTTGCAGCAAGGGTGTGAAGGACGCTTTTGAAGTTCGAGAGGTTAGGTGTGATCAGCCTCGAGACGCCTCAGCGAAAATAAGCCTCATCTCGCCTGGAGGAAAGAAATTCCTGGATATTCTCGAGTTGCAGCAGGTGTTCTCGAGTTACGACGGGGACCTCAGGGACCCGCTCTGGTGGCCTCAGGAAAGGCCAGTCCCCATGCGAGTTGCTAGGGGGCCTCACGGAATTCCTCTCCCATCGATGATGGGGCCTAAAACCTTGTGTGGAGTCAGGGCCGGAACCTGAGGATTCCTCTCCGGAGCTGACATCGATCTTGGGGTACTTCTGCAGTCTCCCTAGGGGAGTCAGGCCTCATCTCGAGTGGGGGCATGCACGTGCTCTTTCCTCCCGAGCTGTAGCAACAATGTCACGTTACCGTCGCGTGGATCAAGTGACCTGTGGCTTTCCATCCAGACTTTCCCACAAAGCTCTCCCACAGGGCTGTCCCAAGTTCCACCGTGGTGTGAGTCGATCCTCGGCATGAAAGATGAGCCAGTGCGGGTAAAAGAGGTTCCTCTAGAATGGACTGACATATCTGGGGGACTCTTGGATTGGTGGCACGACACTGGAGTTCCTCTTGCCTTTCCTGTTGAGAGCGCCTCCTCTTGAGATGCGATGGGAACGGCTGGAATTCTTTCCTGATGAAGCAGGGAAAGGATCCCTCATCTCGACCTACGAGGTGGAAATCGGGCTCCTTAGGATGTGGGCGGGACCCTCGTGCTTCCTCTGGAGTTGAGGCGGGTATGGCGGGGAACTTCTTGAGTTGCAGTAAGGGTGTGAAGGACCCTTTCGGAGTTCCAGAGGTTAGGTGTGATTAGCCTCGAGATGCCTCAGTGGAAATAGGCTTCATCTCGCCTGGAGGGGAGAACTTCCTGGATTTTCTCGAGTTGCGGCAGGTGTTCTGGACTACGACGGGGACCTCAGGGACAAGCTCTGGTGGCCTCTGGAAAGGCCAGTCCCCATGCGATGTGCTAGGGGCACTCTCGGGATTCCTCTCCCATCGATGTCGGGGCCCAAAACCTAGTGTGGAGTCAGGGCCGGAACCTGAGGATTCTTCTCCGGTGCTGACATGGATCTTGAGGTACATCTGGAGTCTCCCCAGGTGATTCAGGCCTCGTCTCGAGTGGGGGCATGCACGTGTGCTTTCCTCCCGAGCTGTAGCAGCAGTGTCACGCTTCCCCTCACGTGGATCAAGGGATCTGTGGTTTCCCTCGAGGCTTTCCCTCGAGGCTTTCCCACAGGGCTGTTCCACGTGCCACCGTGGTGTGAGTCGATCCTCGGCGTGAAAGACGATCCAGTGCGGGGAATTCAGATTCCTCTGGAATGGACTGAGACATATGGGGGACTCTTGGAATGGTGGTACGACCATGGAGTTCCTCTCGCCTTTCCTGTTGAGAGCGCCTCCTCTTGAGTTGCGTCGGGAACGCCGGAAATTCTTTACCGGCGAAACAGTGAAAGGATCCCTCATCTCGAGCTGCCAGGGGGAAACGGGGCTCCTCTGGATGTGGGCGGGACCCTCGTGCTTCCTCTCGAGTGGAGGCGGGTATGGCGGGGTCTGCTTCAGTTGCAGCAAGGGTGAGAAGGAAACTGTCGAAGTTTCAGAGCTTAGGTGTGATTAGCCTCCAGACTCCTCAGTGGAAATAGGCCTGTTCTCGCCTGGAGGGCAGAACTTCCTGGATATTCTTGATTTGCGGCAGGTGTTCCCACTTACGACGGCGACCTCATGGACCCGCTCTGGTGGCCTCCGGAAAGGCCAGTCCCCATTCGAGTTGCTAGGTGCCCTCTCGGGATTACTCTCCCATCGATGCCGGGGCCTAAAACCTTGTGTGGATTTAGGGCCGGAACGTGAGGATACCTCTCCGGTGCTGACATGGATCATGGGGTACTTCTGGAGTCTCCCCAGGGGAGTCAGTCCTCATCTGGAGTGGGGACATGCACATGCACTTTCCTCCTGAGCTGTAGCAGCAATGTCAAGCTTACCGTTGCGTGGATCAAGGTGTCTGTGGCTTTCCCTTGAGGCTTTCCCACGAGGCTTTCCCACAGGGCTGTCCCCCGTGCCACCTTGATGTTAGTCAATCCTCGGCGTGAAAGACGAGCCAGTGCGGGGAAAACAGGTTCCTCTTGAATGAACTGAGACTTCTGGGGGACTATGGAATGGTGGCACGACCCTGGAGTGCCTCTCGAGTTTCCTATAGAGAGTGCCTCCTCTTGAGATGCGACGGGAACGCCCGGAAACCTTTCCCGTTGAAAGCAGGGAAAGGATCTCTCATCTCGATCTACAAGTGGTAAACGGGGCTCCTCTGGATGTGGCGGGACCTTCCGGCTTCCTCTCAAGTGGAGATGGGTATGGCAGGGAACTTCTTGAGTTGCAGCAAGGGTGTGAAAGACCCTTTTGAAGTTCCAGAGATTAGGTGTGCTTAGCCTCGAGACGCCTCAGCGGAATCGGGCCTTATCTCGCCTGGAAGGAAGAACTTCCTGGATTTACTCGAGTTGCGGCAGGTGTTCTCGAGTTACGACGGGGACCTCAGGGACCTGCTCTGTTGACCTCAGGAAAGGCTATTCCCCATGAGAGTTGCAATGGGGCCTCTCGGGATTCCTCTCCTGTCAATGACGGGGCCTAAGACCTTGTGTGAGTCTGGGCCGGAATCTGAGGATTCCTCTCCGGTGCTGACATGCATCTTTGGGTACTTATGGAGTCTCCCCAGGGGAGTCAGGCCTCGTCTCGAGTGGGGCCATGCACGTGTGCTTTCCTTCCCAGCTGTAGCAGCACTGTCACGCTTCCCGTCATGTGGATCAAGGGATCTGTGGTTTCCCTCGAGGCTTTCCCACAGGGCTATCCCCCGTGTCACCGTGGAGTGAGTCGATCCTCGGCGTGAAAGACGAGCCAGTGTAGGGAAAGAGCTTCCTCTGGAATGGACTGAGACATCTGGGGGACTCTTGGAATCATGACACGAACCTGGAGTTCCTCTCGCCTTTCCTTTTGAGAATGCCTCCTCTTGAGATGTGACGGGAACGCTGGGATTTCTTTCCCGGTGGAACAAGGAAAGGATCCCTCATCTGGAACTACGAGCCACAAACGGGGCTCCTCTGGATGTGGGCGGGACCCTCGTGCTTCCTCTATTCGAGGCGGGAATAGCGGGGAACTTCTTCAGTTGCAGCAAGGGTGTGAAGGACGCTTTCAAAGTTCCAGACGTTAGGTGTTATTAGCCTCGAGACGCCTCAGCGGAAATAGACCTCATCTCGCCTGGAGGGGAGAACTTCCTGGATTTTCTTGAGTTGCAGCAGGTGTTCTCGAGTTACGACGGGGACCTCAGGGACCCGCTCTGGTGGCCTCAGGAAAGGCCAGTCCCCATGCGAGTTGCTAGGGGCCCTCTCGGGATTCATGTCCCATGGATGCCGGGGCCTAAAACCTTGTTTGGATTCAGGGCCGGAACCTGAGGATTCCTCTCCGGTGCTGACATGGAGCTTGGGGTACTTTTGGAGTCTGCCCAGGTGAGTCAGGCCTCGTCTCGAGTGGGGGCATATACGTGCGCTTTCCTCCTGAGGTGTAGCAGCAGTGTCACGATTCCCATAATGTGGATCAAGGGATCTGTGGCTTTCCCTCGAGGCTTTCCGACGAGGCTTTCCAACAGGGCTGTTCCATGTGCCACCGTGGTGTGAGTCGATCCTCGGCGTGAATGACGAGCCAGTGCAGGGAAAACAGGTTCCTCTGGAATGGACTGAGACGTCTGGGGAACTCTTGAAATGGTGGCAAGACACTGGAGTGCCTCTCCCCTTTCCTATTGTGGGCGACTCCACTTGAGATTCGACGGGAACGCTGGGAATTCTTTCCTGACGATGCAGGGAAAGGATCCCTCATCTCAAGCTACGAGGGGGAAACGTGGCTCCTCTGGATGTGGGCGGGACCCTCGTGCTTTCTCTCAAGTGAAGACGGGTATGACGGCGAAATTCTTGAGTTGCAGCAAGGGTGTGAAAGACCCTTTCAAAGTTCCAGAGGTTAGGTGTGCTTAGCCTCGAAACCCCTCAGTGTTATCGGGCCTTATCTCTCCTGGAAGGAAGAACTTCCTGGATTTTCTCGAGTTGCGCCAGGTGTTCTCGACTTATGACACGGACCTCAGGGACCCGCTCTGGTGGCCTCAGGAAAGGTCATTCCCCATGCAAGTTGCATGGGGGCCTCTCGGGATTCCTCTCCCGTTGATGCAACGCCTAAGACCTTGTATAGTTTCTGGGCCGGAACCTGAAGTTTCCTCTCTGGTGCTGACATGGATCTTGCCATACTTCTGGAGTAACCCCAGGGGAGTCAGGCCTCATCTCGAGTGGGGGCATGCACTTCCGCTTTCCTCCCGAGCTGTAGCAGCAGTGTCAAGCTTCCCGTCACGTGGATCAAGGGATCTGTGGCTTTCCCTCGAGCCTTCCCATGAGGCTTTCCCACATGGCTGACCCACAAGCCACCGTGGTGTGAGTCGAATCTCGGCGTGAAAGACGAGCAAATGCAGGGAAAAGAGGTTCCTCTGGAATGGACTGAGACATCTGGGGGACTCTTGGAATGGTGGCACGACCCAGGAGTTCCTCTCGCCTTTCCTGTTGAGAGCGCCTCCTCTTGAGATGCGACGGGAAAGCCAGGAATTCTTTCCCGAAGAAGCAGGGAAAGGATCCCTCATCTCGAGCTACGAGCCGCAAACGGGGCTCCTCTGGATGTGGGCAGGACCTTCGTGCTTCCTCTCGAGTGGAGAAGGGAATGTCGGGGAACTGCTTGAGTTGCAGCAAGTGTGTGAAGGACCCTTTCGACGTTCCAGAGGTTATGAGTGATTAGCCTCGAGACGCCTCAGAGGAAATGGGCCTCATCTCGCCTGGAGGGGAGAACTTCCTGGATTTTCTCGAGTTGCGCCAGGTGTTCTCGAGTTACGAAGGGGACCTCAGAGACCCGCTCTGGTGGCCTCTTGAAAGGCCAGTTCCCATGCTAGTTCCTAGGGAGCCTCTCGGGATTCCTCTCTCATGGATGCCGGGGCCTAAGACCTTGTGTGGAGTCGGGGCCGGAACCTGAGGACTCCTCCCCGGTGCTGACATGGATCTTGGATTACTTCTGGAGTCTCCCCAGAGGAGTCAGACCTCGTTTCGAGTGCTGGCATACACGTGCGCTTTCCTCCCGAGCTGTAGCAGCAGTGTCACGCTTCCCATCAGGGGGACTAAATCATCTGTGGCTTTCCCTCGAGGCGTTCCAACGAGGCTTTCCACAAGGCTGTCCCACGTGCAACCGTTGTGTGAATTGATCCTCGCCATGAAACACGAGCCAGTGCAGGGAAAAATGGTTCCTCTGGAATGGAATATGACATCTGGAAGACTTTGGAATGGTGGCACGACCCTGCAGTTCCTCTCGCCTTTCCTGTTGAGAGCTCCTCCTCTTGAGTTGTGACAGGAACGCCGGGAATTCTTTCCCGACGAAGCAGGGAAAGGATCCCTCATCTCGAGCTACGAGGTGGAAACGGGGCTCCTCTGGATATTGGCGGGACCCGCGTGCTTCCTCTCGAGTGGAGACGGATATTTCGGGGAACTTCATGAGTTGCAGCAAGGGTGTTAAGGACCCTTTCAAAGATCCAGAGTTTATGTGTGATTAGCCTCGACACGCCTCAGCGGAAATGGGCCTCATTTAGCCTGGAGGGGAGAAACTCCTGGATTTTCTCGAGTTGCGGCAGGTGTTCTCGAGTTACGCCGGGGACCTCAGAGACCCGATCTGGTTGCCTCAGGAAAGATTAGTCCCCATTCGAGTTGCTAGAGGGCCTCTCGGGATTCCTCTCCCGTCGATGCCGGGGCCTAAGACCTTGTGTAGAGTCGGGGCCGAAACCTGAGGAATCCTCTCCAGTGCTGATATGAATTTTGGGGTACTTCTGGAGTCTCCCCAAGGGAGTCAGTCCTCGTCTCGAGTGGGGGCATGCTTGAGTGCTCTCCTCCCGAGCTCTAGCAGCAGTCTCACGCTTCCCGTCACGTGGATCAAGGGATCTGTGGCTTTCCCTCGAGGCTTTCCCTCGAGCCCTTCCCACAAGGTTTTCCCACATGGCTGTCCCACGTTCCACCTTGGTATGAGTCGATTCTCGGCGTGAAAAACGAGCCAGTGCAGGGAAAAGATGTTTCTCTGGAATGGACTGAGACATCTGGGGGACTCTTGGAATGGTGGCACGACCCTGGAGTTCCTCTCGCCTTTCCTGTTGAGAGCGTCTCCTCTTGTGATGCGTCGGAAACGTCGGGAATTCTTTCCCGACGGAGCAGGGAAAGGATCCCTCATCTTGAGCTACCAGGCAGAAACGGGACTCCTCTGGATGTGGGAGGGAACCTCGTGCTTCCTCTCGAGTGGAGACGGGTATGTCAGGGAACTTCATGAGTTGCAGCAAGGATGTGAAGGACCCTTTCCAAGTTCCAGAGGTTAGGGGTGTTTAGCCTCGAGACGCCTCAGTGGAAATGGGCCTCATCTTGACTGGAGGGGAGAACTTCCTGGATTTTCTGGAGTTGCGGCAGGTGTTCACGAATTACGACCGGGACATCAGGGACCTGCACTGGTTGCCTAAGGAAAGGCCAGTCCCCATGCGAGTTGCTAGGGGGCCTCTCGGGATTCATCTCCCGACGATGCCGGTGCCTAATACCTTGTGTGGATTCGGGGCCGGAAACTGAGGATTCCTCTCCGCTACTGATATCGATCTTGGGGTACATCCGGAGTCTCCCCAAGGGGGTCAGGCCTCTTCTCGAGTGGAGGCATGTACGTGCGCTTTCCTCCCGAGCTGTAGGAGCAGTGTCACTCTTCCCATCAGGTGGACTAAGGCTTTCCCTCGAGGCTTTTCAACGAGGCTTTCCCACAGGGCTGTCCCACGTGCCACCGTGATGTGAGTCGATCCTCGGCGAGAAAGACGAGCCAGTGCAGGGAAAAGAGGTTCCTCTAGAATGGACTGAGACATCTGGCGGACTCTTGGAATGGTGGCACGACCCTGGAGTTCCTCTGGCCTTTCCTGTTGAGAGCGGCTCCTCTTGAGATGCAATGGAAACGCCGGGAATTCTTTCCCATGAAGCAGGGAAAGGATCCCTCATCTCAAGCTACGAGGTGGAAACGGGGCTCCTCTGGATGTGGGCGGGACCCTCGTGCTTCCTCTCGAGTGGAGAAGGATATTTCAGGGAACTTCTTGAGTTGCAGCAAGGGTGTAAAGGACCCATTCAACGATCCAGAGTTTTTATGTGATTAGCCTCGAGAAGCCTCAGTGGAAATGGGCCTCATCTCGTCTGGAGGGGTGAACTTCCTGGATTTTCTAGAGTTGCGGCAGGTGTTCTCGAGTTACCATGGGGACCTCTGGACCCGCTCTTCTGGCCTCAGGAAAGAACATTTCCCATGCGAGGTGCCAGGGGGCCTCTTTGGATTCCTCTCCTTTCGATGCCTTGGCCTAAGACTTTGTGTGGAGTCGGGGCTGGAACGTGAGGATTCCTCTCCGGTGCTGACATGGACCTTGGGGTACTTCTGGAGTCTCCCCAGGGGAATCAGTCCTCGTCTCCAGTGGGGGCATGCACGTGCGCTTTCCTCCCGAGCTGTAGCAGCAATGTCATGCTTCCAGTAGCGTGGATCAAGGGATCTGTGGTTTTCCCTCCAGGTTTTCCCACGAGTCTTTCCCACAGGGCTGTCCCACGTGCTACCGAGGTGTGAGTTGATCCTCGGCGTGATAGACGAGCCAGTGCAGGGAAAAGAGGTTCCTCTGGAATGGATTGAGACATCTGGGAGACTCTAGAAATGACGGCACAAACCTGGAGTTCCTCTCGCCTTTCATGTTGAGAGCTCCTCCTCTTGAGTTGCGACAGGAACGCCGCGAATTCGTTCCCGCCGAAGCAGGGAAAGGATCCCTCATCTCGAGTTATGAGTCGGAAACGGGTCTCCTCTGGATGTGGATGGGACCCTCGTGCTTCATCTCGAGTGGAGGCGGGTATGTCGAGGAGCTTTTTGATTTGCAGCCAGGGTGTGAAGAACCCTTTCGAAGTTCCAGAGGCTAGGTGTGATTAGCCTCGATAGGCTTCAGCAGAAATGGGCCTCATCTCGCCTGGAGGGGAGAATTTCCTGGATTTTCTCGAGTTGTGGCAGGTGTTCTCGAGTTACGACGGAGACCTCAGTGACCCGCTCTGGTGGCCCCAGGAAAGGCCAGTCCCCATGCGAGTTACTAGGGGGCCTCTAGGGATTCTGCTCCCGTCGATGCCGGGGCCTAAGACCTTGTGTGGCGGCGTGCCGGAACCTGAGGATTCCTCTCTGGTGCTGATATCGATCTTGGGGTACTTCTGGAGTCTCTGCAGGGGAGTCATTCCTCGTCTCGAGTGGGGGCATGCACGTGCGCTTTCCTCCCGAGCTGTAGCAGCAGTGTCACGCTTCCCGGCACGTGGATCATTGGATCTGTGGCTTTCCCTCCAGGCTTTCCCACGAGGCTTACCCACAGGGCTGTCCCACGTGCCACCGTGGTGTGAGTCGATACTCGACGAGAAAGACGAGCCAGTGCAGGGAAAAGAGGTTCCTCTGGAATGGACTGAGACATCTGGGGGACTCTTGAAATGCTGGCAAGAACCTGGAGTTCCTCTCGCCTTTCATGTTGAGAGCACCTCCTCTTGAGTTGCGACGTGAACGCCGTGAATTCTTTCCCGACGAAGCAGGGAAAGGATCCCTCATCTCGAGGTACGAGGCGGAAACGGGGCTCCACTGGATGTGGGCGGGAACCTCGTGCTTCCTCTCGAGTGGAGGCGGGTATGTCGGTGAACTTCTTGAGTTGCAGCAAGGGTGTGAAGGACCCTTTCGAAGATTCAGAGGTTATGTGTGATTAGCCTCGAAACGCCTCAGCTGAAACGGGCCTCATCTCGCCTGGAGGGGAGAACCTCCTTGATTTTCACGAGTTGCGGCAAGTGTTCTCGAGATACGACGGGGACTTCAGGTTCCTGCTCTGGTTGCCTCAGGAAAGGCCTGTCCCCATACGAGTTACCAGGGGCCCTCTCAGGATTCCTCTCCCATCGCTGCCGGGGCGTAAAACCTGGTGTGGAGTCAGGGCCAGAACTTGAGGATTCCTCTCCGGTGCTGACATGGATCTTGGGGTACTTCTGGAATCTCTCCAGGTGATTCAGGCCTCGTCTCGTTTGGGGGCATGCACGTGCGCTTTCATCCCGAGCTGTAGCAGCAGTGCCATGCATCCGTCGCGTGAATCAAGGGATCTGTGGTTTCCCTCGAGGCTTTCCCACGAGGCTTTCCCACAGGGTTCTCCCACGTGCCACCGTGGTGTGAGTCGATCCTCGGCGTGAAAGACGAGCCAGTGAAGAGAAAAGAGGTTCCTCTGGAATGGACTGAGACATCTGGGGGACTCTTGGAATGGTGGCACGACCGTGGAGTTCCTCTCGCCTTTCCTGTTGAGAGCACCTCCTCTTGAGATGCGAAGGGAACGCCGGGAATTCTTTCCCGACGAAGCAGGGAAAGGATCCCTCATCTCGAGGTACGAGGCGGAAACGGGGCTCCTCTGGATGTGGGCGGGACCCTCGTGCTTCCTCTCGAGTGGAGGCGGGTATGCCGGGGAACTTCTTGAGTTGCAGCAAAGGTGTGAATGACCCTTTCTTTGTTCCAGAGGTTAGATGAGATTAGCCTCGAGACACCTCAGCGGAAATGGGCCTCATCTCGCCTGGAAGGGAGAACTTCCTGGATTTTCTCGAGGTGCGGCAGGTGTTCTCGAGTTACGACGGGGACCTCAGGGACCCGCTCTTGTGGCCTCAGGAAAGGCCAGTCTCCAGGCGACTTGCTAGGGGCCCTCTCGGGATTCCTCTCCCATCGATGCCGTTGTCTCCCACCTTGTGTTGAGTCGGGGCCGGAACCTGAGGTTTCCTCTCCGGTGCTGACATTGATCTTGGGCTACTTCTGGAGTCTCCCCAGGGGAGTCAGGCCTCGTCTCGAGTGGAGGCATGCACGTGCACTTTCCTCCCGAGCTGTAGCAGCAGTGTCATGCATCCCGTCACGTGGATCAAGGGATCTGTGGTCTCCCTCGAGGCTTTACCAGGAGGCTTTCCCACAGGGCTGTTCCAAGTCCCACCGTGGTGTGAGTCGATCCTCAGCGTGAAAGACGAGCCAGTGCAGGGAAAACAGGTTCCTCTGTTATGGACGAGATATCTGGGGTACTCTTAGAATAGTGGCAGGATCATGGAGTGCCTCTCGCGTTTCCTATTTAGAGCGGCTCCTCTTGAGATACGAGGGGAACACCCGGAATTCTTCCTGACGAAGCAGGGAATGGATCCCTCATCTTGAACAACGAGGCGGAAACGGGGCTCCTCTGGATGTGGGCGGGACCCTCGTGCTTCCTCTCGAGTGGAGACGGATATGGCAGGGAAATTCTTGAGTTGAAGCAAGGGTGTGAAGGACCCTTTCGAAGTTCCAGACGTTAGGTGTGATTCACCTCTAGACGCATCATCGGAAATAGGCCTCGTCTCGCCTGGAGGGGAGAACTTCCTGGATTTTCTCGAGTTACGAAGGGGACCTCAGGGACCCGCTCTGGTGGCCTCAGGAAAGGCCAGTCCCCATGAAATTTGCTTTGGGGACTCTCTGGATTCCTCTCCTGTCATTCCCGGGGCCGTAGAACATGTGTGGAGTTGGAGTCGAAAGCTGAGGATTCCTCTCCGGTGCTGACATCTATCTTGCGGTACTTCTGAAATCTCCGCAGGGGAGTCAGTCCTCGTCTCCAGTGGAGGCATGCACGTGCCCTTTCCTCCCGAGCTGTGGCAGCAGTGTCACATTTCCCGTCGCGTGGATCAAGGGATCTGTGGCTTTCCCTCGAAGCTTTCCCACAAGGCTTTACCACAGTACTGTCCCACGTGCCAACGTGGTGTGAGTCGATCCTCGGGGTGAAAGACGAGCCAGTGCAGGGAAAACAGGTTCCTCTGGAAAGGACTGAGTCATCTGAGGGACTATTGGAATGGTGAAACGACCCTGGAGTTCCTCTCTCCTTTCCTATGAGAGAACCTCCTCATGAGATGCGATGGGAACGCTGGGAATTCTTTCCCGACGAAGCAGGGAAAGGATCCCTCATCTCGAGCTACGAGGAGGAAACGGGGCTCCTATGGATTTGGGGGGGGACCCTCGTGCTTACTCTCAAGTGGAGGCGGTTATGGCGGGGAATTTCTTGAGTTGCAACAAGGGTGTGAAGGTCCCTTTGGAAGTTCGAGAGGTTAGGTGTGATTAGCCTCGAGACGCCTCAGCGGAAATGGTCCTCATCTCGCTTCGAGGGGAGAACTCCCTGGATTTTCTCGAGTTGCAGCAGGTGTTCTCGAGTTATGCCTGGGACCTCAGGGACCCGCTCTGGTGGCCTCAGGAAAGGCCAGTCCCCATGCGAGTTGCTAGAGGGCCTCTCGGGATTCCTCTCCCGTCGATGCCGGGGCCTAAGACCTTGTGTGGAGTCAGGGCTGGAACTGGAGGATTCCTCTCCGATGCTGGCATGGATCTTGGGGTACTTCTGTAGTCGCCCCAGGGGAGTCAGTCCTTGTCTCGAGTGGGGGCATGCACGTGCGCTTTCCTCCCGAGCTGTAGCAGCAGTGTCCCGCTTCCCGGCACGTGGATCATGGGATCTGTGGCTTTCTCTCCAGGCTTTCCAACGAGGCTTACCCACAGGGCTGTCCCATGGACCACCGTGGTGTCAGTCGATCCTCGGAGTGAAAGACGATCCAGTGCAGGGAAAACAGGTTCCTCTGGAATGGACTGAGACATCTGGGGGACTCTTGGAATGGTGGCACGACCCTGGAGTTACTCTCGCCTTTCATGTAGAGAGCACCTCCTTTTGAGTTGGGACGGGAACACCGGGAATTCTTTCCTGACGAAGCAGGGTAAGGATCCCTCATCTCGAGCTACGATGTGGAAACGGGGCTCCTTTGGATGTGGGCGGGACCCTCGTGCTTCCTCTCGAGCGGAGGCGGGTATGTCGGGGAACTTCTTAAGTTGCAGCCAGGGTGTGAAGGACCCTTTCGAAGTTCCAGAGGTTAGGTGTGATTAGCCTAGAGACGCCTCAGCGGAAATGGGACTCATCTCGCCTGGAGGGGAGAACTTCCTGGATTTTCTCGAGTTGTGGCAGGTGTTCTCGAGTTAAGACGAAGACCTCAGGGACCTGCTCTGGTGGCCCCAGGAAAGGCCAGTCCCCATGCGAGTTGCTAGGGGGCCTCGGGATTCCGCTCCCGTCGATGCCCAGGCCTAAGACCTTGTGTGGCGCCGTGCCGGAACCTGAGGTTTCCTCTCCGGTGCTGATATCGATCTTGGGGTACTTCTGGAGTCTCCGCAGGGGAGTCATTCCTCGTCTCGAGTTGGGGCACGTACGTGCGCTTTCCTCCCGATCTGTAGCAGATTTGTCACGCTTCCCGTAGCGTGGATCAAGATATCGGGGGTTCTCCCTCAAGGCTTTTCCACGAGGCTTTCCAACTGGGCTGTCCCACGTGCCACTGTGGTGTGAGTCAATCCTCGGCGTGAAAGACGTGCCAGTGCAGGGGAAACAGGTTCCTCTGCAGTGGACTCATACATCTTGGGGATTCTTGGAATGGTGACACGACCCTGGAGTTCCGCTCCCCTTTCCTGTTGAGAGCGCCTCCGCTAGAGATGGAACGGAAACCCCGGGAATTCTTTCCTGACGAAGCAGGGAAAGGATCCCTCATCTCGAGCTAAGAGGTGGAATCGGGGCTCTTCTGGATGTGGGCAAGACTCTCGTGCTTCCTCTCGAGTGGAGACCAGTATGTCCGGGAACTTCTTGAGTTGCAGCAAGGGTGTGAAGGACCGTTTCGAAGTTCCAGAGGTTAGGTGTGATAAGCCTCGAGATGCATCAGCGGAAACGGGCCTCATCTCGCCTGGAGGGGAGAACTTCCTGGATTTTATCGAGTTGCGGCAGGTGTTCTCGAGTTACGATGGGGACCTCAGGGACTGGCTCTGGTGGCCTCAGGAAAGGCCAGTCCCCATGCGAGTTTCTAGGGGGCCTCTCGGGATTCCTCTCCCATCGATGCCAGGGACTAAGACCCTGTGTGGAGTCTGGGCTGAAACCTGAGGATTCCTCTCCGGTGCTGGCATGAATCTTCGGGTACTTCTGGATTCTCCCCAGGGGAGTCAGTCCTCGTCTCGAGTGGCGGCATGCACATGTGCTTTCCTCCCGAGCTGTAGCAGCAATGTCACGCTTCCAGTCAAGTGGATCTAGGGTCTGTGGCTTTCCCTCAAGACTTTCCCACGAAGCTTTCCCACACGGCTCTTTCACGTGCCACCATGGTGAGAGTTGATCCACGCCAGGAGAGACGAAACAGTGCAGGGAAGAACGGTTCCTGTAGAATGGAATGAGACCTCTGGATGACTTTGGAATGGTGGCACGACTCTGGGGTTCCTCTCGCCTTTCCTGTTTAGAGCGCCTCCTCTTGAGATGCGACGGGAACGCCGGGAATTCTTTCCCGATAAAGCAGGGAAAGGATCCCTCATCTCGGGCTCCAAGGCGGAAACGGGGCTCCTCTGGATGTGGTCGGGACCCTCGTGCTTCCTCTCGAGTGGAGACACGTATGTCGGGGAACTTCTTGAGTTGCAGCAAGGGTGTGAAGGACCCTTTCGAAGTTCCAGAGGTTATGTTTGATTAGCCTCGAGATGCCTCAGCAGAAATGGGCCTCATATCGCGTGGAGGGGAGAACTTCCTGGATTTTCTCGAGTTTGGGCAGGTGTTCTCGAGTTACGAAGGGGACCTCAGGATCCCGCACTGGTGGCCTCAGGAATGGCCAATCCCCATGCGAGTTGCTAGGGTGCATCTCGGGATTCCTCTCCCTGCGATGCAGGGCCTAAGACCCTGTTTGGAGTCACGTCCGGAACCTGAGGACTCCTCTCCGGTGCTGACATGGATCTTGGGTGACTTCTGTAATTCCCCAGGGGAGTCAGGCCTCGTCTCGAGTGGGGCCATGCACGTGTGCTTTCCTCCCGAGCTGTAGCAGCAGTGTCACGCTTCCCCTCAGGTGGACCAAGGGATCTGTGGCTTTCCCTTGAGGCTTTCCCACGAGGCGTACCCACAGGGCTGTCCCACGTGCCACCGAGGTGTGAGTCGATCCTCGGCGTGAAAGACGAGCCCGTGCAGGGAAAAGAGGTTCCTTTGTATTGGTCTGAGAAATCTGGGGGACACTTGGAATGGTGGCACGACCCTGGAGTTCCTCTTGCCTTTCCTGTTGAGAGCGCCTCCTCTTGAGATGCGATGGGAACCCCGGGAATTCTTTCCCGACAAATCAGGGAAAGGATCCCTCATCTCGAGCTACGAGGTGTGAACGGGGCTCCTCTGGATGTCGGCAGGACCCTCGTGCTTCCTCTCGGGAGGAAACGGGTATGTTGGGGAACTTCTTGATTTGCAGCAAGGGTGTGAAGGACCCTTTCGAAGTTCCAGAGTTGAGGTGTGATTAGTCTCGAGACACCTCAGTGGAAATGGGCCTCATCTCGCCAGGAGGGGAGAACCTCCTGGATTTTCTCGAGTTGCGGCAGGTGTTCTCGAGTTACGACGGGGACCTCAGGGACCCACTCTGGTGGCCTCAGGAAAGGCAAGTCCCCATGCAAGTTGCTAGGGGGCATCCCGGGATTCCTCTCCCTTCGATGCCGGGGCCTAAGTCCTTGTGTGGAGTCGGGGCCAGAAACTGAGGTTCCTCGCCGGTGCTGACATACATCTTGGGGTACTTCTGGAGTTTATCCAGGGGAGTCAGTCCTCGTCTCGAGTGGGGGCATGCACGTGCGCTCTCCTCCCTAGCTGTAGCAGCAGTGTCACGCTTGCCGTCACATGGATCAAGGGATCTGTGGCTTTTCCTCGAGGCTTTCCCACGAGGCTTTCCCACAGTGCTGTCCCACGTGCAACCGTGGTATGAGTCGATCCTAGGCGTGAAAGACGAGCCAGTGCAGGGAAAACAGGTTCCTCTGGAAAGGACTGAGACTTCTGGGGTACTCTTGGAATAGTGGCACGACCCTGCAGTTCCTCTCGCCTTTCCTGTTGAAAGCGCACCCTCCTGAGATGCGACGGGAACGCCGGGAATTCATTCCCGATGAAACAGGGAAAGAACCCCTCATCTGGAGCAACCAGGTGGAAACGGGCATCCTCTGGATGTGGGCGGGACCCTGGTGCTTCCTCTCGAGTGGAGACGGGTATGTCGGGGAACTTCTTGAGTTGCAGCAAGTGTGTGAAGGACCCCTTCGATGTTCCAGAGGTTAGGTGTAATTAGCCTCGAGACGTCTCCGCGGAAATGGGCCTCATCTCGCCTGGAGGAGAGAACTTCCTGGATTTTCTCGAGTTGTGGCAGGTGCTGTCGAGTTACAACGGGGACCTCAGGAACCCGCTCTGCTGGCCTCAGGAAAGGCCAGTCCCCATGCGAGTTGCTAGGGCTCCTGTCGGGATTCCTCTCCCGTCGATCCCGGGGCCTAAGACGTTGTGTGGATTCGGGGCCGGAACCTGAGGTTTTCTCTCAAGTGCCGACATGGATCTTGGGGTACTTCTAGAGACTCCCCAGGGGAGTCAGGCGTCCTCTCGAGTGGGGGAATGCACGTTCCCTTTCCTTCCGAGCTGTAGCAGCAGTGTCAGGCTTCCCGTGCGTGGATCAAGGGATCTGTGGGTTGCCGTCGAGTCTTTCCCATGAGGCTTTCCCGCAGGGCTGTCCCACGTGCCACCGTGGTGAGAGTCGATCCTCGTGGTGAAAGTCAAGGCATTGCAGCGAAAACAGGTTCCTCTGGAAAGGACTGCGACCTCTGGGGGACTCTTGGAATGTTGAAAAGAGCCTGGGGTTCCTCTCACCTTTCCTGTTGAGAGCGCCTCCTCTTGAGATGCGATGGGAATGCCGGGAATTCTTTCCCGACGAAGCAGGAAAAGGATCCCTCATCTCGAGCAACGAGCGAAATCGGGGCTCCTCTGGATGTGGGCGGGACCCTCGTGCTTCCTCTTGAGTGGAGACGGATATGTCGGGGAACTTCTTAAGTTGCAGCAAGGGACTGAAAGACCCTTTCAAAGTTCCAGATGTTAGGTATGATTAGCCTCGAGGCCCTTCAGCGGAAATGGGCTTCATCTCGCCTGTAGGGGAGAACTTCCTGGATTTTCTCGAGTTGCAGCAGGTGCTCTCGAATTACTACGGAGACCTCAGGGACCCGCTCTGGTGGCCTCAGTAAATGCCAGTCCCCATGCGAGTTGCTTGGGGGCCTCTTGGTAATCCTCTTCCGTCAATCCCGGGGCAAGGACCCTTTGTGGAGTTGGGGTCGGAACCTGAGGATTCCTCTTCGATGCTGACATGGATCTAGGGGTACTTCTGGAGTCTCCAAAGTGTAGTCAGTCCTCATCTCGAGTGGGGGCATGCACGTGTGCTTTCCTCCCGAGCAGTAGCAGCAGTATCACACTTCCCGAAAGGTGAATTAAGGGATCTGTGGCTGTCCCTCGAGGCTTTCTAACGAGGCTTTCCCACAGGGCTGTCCCACGGGCCACCGTATAGTGATTCGATACTCTGCCGGAAAGAATAGCCAGTGCAGGAAAAAGTGGTTCCTCTTGAATGGACTGAGACATCTGGGGGACTCCTGGAATGGTGGCACGGCCCTGGAGTTCCTCTCGCCTTGCCTCTTGAGAGCGCCTCCTCTTGAGATGCGACGGGAACGCCAGGAATTCTTTCCCGATGAAGCAGGGAAAGGATCCCTCATCTCGAGCTACGAGGCGGAAACGGGGCTCCGCTGGATGTGGGTGGGACACTCGTGCTTTCTCTTGAGTGGACACGGGTATGTCGGGGAACTTCTTGAGTTGCAGCAAGAGTGTGAAGGACCCTTTGGAAGTTCCAGAGGTTAGGTGTGATTAGCCTCGAGACGCTTCAGCAGAAATGGGCCTCATATCACCTGGAGGGGAGAAATTCCTGGATTTTCTCGAGTTGCGGAAGGTGTTCTCGAGTTACGACGGGGACTTCAGGGGCCCGCTCTGGTGGCCTAAAGAAAGGCCAGTACCCATGCGAGTTGCTAGGGGTCAACTTGGGATTCCTCTCCCATCGTTGCCTGGGCGTAAGACCTTGTGTGGAGTCGGGGCCGGATTCTGAGTATTACTCTCCAGTGCTGACATTGATCTAGGGGTACTTCTGGAGTCTCCCCAGGGGAGTCAGTCCTAGTCTCGATTGGGGGCATGTAGGTGCACTTTCCTCCCGAGCTGTAGCAGCAGTGTCATGCTTCCCGTCACGTGGATCAAGGGATCTGTGGCTTTCCCTCGAGGCTTTACCACGAGGCTTTCACAGAGGGCTGTCCCACGTGCCACCGTGGTGTGAGTCGATCCTTGGCGTGAAATTCGAAGCAGTGCAGGGATAATAGGTTTCTCTGGAATGGACTGAGACACCTGGGGGACTCTTGGAATAGTGACACGACACTGGAGTTCCTCCGCATTACCTGTTGTGAGCTCCTCCTCTTGAGATGAGACGGGAACACTGAATACTTTCCCGACGAAGCAGGGAAAGGATCCCTCATCTCTAGCTACGAGGCGGAAACGGGGCTCCTCTGGATGTGGCCGGGACCCTCGTGTTTCCTCTCGAGTGGAGACGGGTATGTCGTGGAACTTCTTGAGTTGCAGCAAGGATGTGAAGGACCATTTCGAAGTTCCAGAGTTTAGGTGTGATTAGCCTCGAGACCCCTCAGCGGAAATGGGCCTCATATTGCATGGAGGGGAGAACTTCCTGGATTTTCTCGAGTTGAGGCAAGTGTTCTCGAGTTATGACGGGGACCTCAGGAACCCGCCCTGGTGGCTTCGGGAAAGGCCAGTCCCCATGCGAGTATCAGGGGTCCTCTCAGGATTCCTCTCCCATCGATGGAAGTGCCTAAGAACTTGTGTGGAGTCGGGGCCGGAACCTGAGGATTCTTCTCCGGTGCTGCATTGTATCTTGGGGTACTTCTGGAGTCTCCCCAGTGGAGTCAGGCCTCGTCAAGAGTGGAGGCATGCACGTGCGCTTTCCTCCCGAGCTGTAGCAGCAGTGTCACTCTTCCTGTCACGTGGATCAAGGGATCTGTTGCTTTCCCTAGAGGCTTTCCAACGAGGCTTTCCCACAGGGCTGTCCCACGTGACACCGTGGTGTGAGTCGATCTTCGGCGTGAAAGACGAGCCAGTGCAGGGAAAGAGGTTCCTCTGGAATAGACTGAGACATCTGAGGGACTCTTGGAATGGTGGCACGACCCTGGAGTTCCTCTGGCCTTTCCTGTTGAGAGCGCCTCCTCTTGAGATGCGACGGAACGCCGGAAATTCTTTCCCGACGAAGTAGGGAAAGGATCCCTAATCTAGAGTTTTGAGGCAGAAACGGGGCTCCTCTGGATATGGGCGGGACCCTATGATTCCTCTGGAGTGGAGACGGGTATGTCGGGGAACTTCTTGAGTTGCAGCAAGGGTGTGAAGGACCCTTTCGTAGTTCCAGAGGTTAGGTGTGATTAGCCTCAAGATGCCTCAGTGGAAATGGGCCTCATCTCGCCTGGAGGGGAGAACTTCCTGCATTTTCTTTAGTTGCGGCACGTGTTCTCGAGTTACGACGGAGACTTCAGGGACCGGCTCTTCTGGCCTCAGGAAAGGCCAGTCCCCATGCGAGTGGCTATGCGGCCTCTCAGGATTCCTCTCCCGTCGATGCCGGGGCCTAACACCTTGTGTGGAGTCGGGGCCGGAACCTGAGGTTTCCTCTCCAGTGCTGACATGGATCTTGGGGAACTTAAGGAGTCTCCCCAGGGGAGTTACTCCTCGTCTCGAGTGGGAGCATGCACGAGTGCTTTCCTCCCGAGCTGTAGCAGCAGTGTCACACTTCCTGTCACGTGGATCAAAGGATCTGTGGCTTTCCCTCTAGGCTTTCAGACAAGGCTTTCCCACAGGGCTGTGCCACGTGCCAGCGTGTTGTTAGTCGATTCTCCGCGTGAAAGACAAGCCAGTGCAGGGAAAAGAGGTCCCTCTAGAATGGACTGAGACACCTGGGGGATTCTTGGAATGGTGGCACGACCCTGAAATTCCTCTCGCCTTTCCTGTTGAGAGCACCTCCTCTTGAGATGTGACAGGACGCCGGGAATTCTTTCCCGACAAAGCAGGGAAACTATCCCTCATCTGGAGCTACGAAATGGAAACGGGGCTCCTCTGGATGTGGGTGGGACCCTCCTGCTTCCTCTCGAGTGGAGATGCATATGTCAGGGGACTTCTTGAGTTGCAGCAAGGGTGTCAAGTACCCTTTCGAAGTTCCACAGGTTAGGTGTGGTTAGCCTCGAGATGCCTCAGCGGAAATGGGCCTCATGTCGCCTGGAGTGGAGAACCTCCTGGATTTTCTCGAGTTGCGGCAGGTGTTCTCGAGTTACAACTGGGCCTCAGGGACCCGCTCTGGTGGCCTCAGGAAAGTCCAATGCCCATGCGAGTTGCTAAGGGGCCTCTCAAGATGCCTCTCCCGTCGATGCCGGGGCCTAAGTCCTTGTGGTAGTCCTGCCCAGAAACTGAGGATTCCTCTTCAGTGCTGACATGTATCTTGGGGTACTTCTGTAGTCTCCACAGGGGAGTCAGTCGTCGCTCGAGTGGGGGCATGCACCTCCGCTTTCAACTCGAGCTGAAGCTAGCGTGTCACGCTTCCCAACGCGTGGATCAAGGGATCTGTGGCTTTCCCTCACGGCTTTCCCATGAGGCTTTCCACAGGGCAGTTCCACATGCCACCGTGGTGTGAGTCTATCCTCGGCGTGAAAGACGAGCCAGTGCAGGGAAAAGAGGTTCCTCTGGAATGGACTGAGGTATCTGACGATCTCTTGGAATGGTGGCACAACCCTGGAGTTCCTCTCACCTTTCCTGTTGAGAGTGCCTCCTCTTGAGATGCGACGGGAACGCCGGGAATTTCTTCCCGACGAAGCAGGGAAAGGATCCCTCATCTCGAGTTTTGAGGCGGAAACGGGCTCCTCAGGATGTGGGCGGGATCCTCGTGCTTCCTCTGGAGTGGAGACGGGTATGTCGGGGAACTTCTTGAGTTGCAGCAAGGGTGTGAAGGACCCTTTGGAAGTTCCAGAGGATAGGTGTGATTAGCCTCGAGACGCCTCAGCGGAAATGAGCCTCATCTCGCCTGGAGTGGAAAACCTCCTGGAATTTCTCTAGTTGATGCAGGTGTTCTCGAGTTACCACAGGGACCTCAGGGACCCGTTCTGGTGGCCTCAGGAAAGGCCAGTCCCCATGCGAGTTGCTAGGAGGCATCTCGGGATTCCTCTCCCATCGATGCGGGGGCCAAAGACCTTGTGTGTAGTCAGGGCAGGAACCTGAGGATTCCTCTCTAGTGCTGACATGGATCTTGGGGTACTTCTTGAGTCTCCCCAGGGGAGTCAGGCCTCGTCTCGAGTGGGGGCATGCACGTGCACTTTCCTCATGAACTGTAGCAGCAGTGTCACGCTTCCCGTCACATGGATCAAGAAATCTCTGGCTTTCCCTCGAGGCTTTCCCAAGAGGCTTTCCCACAGGGCTGCCCCACGTGCCACCATGGTGTGAGTCAAACCTCGGCCTGAAAGACCAGCCAGTGCAGGGAAAAGAGTTTCCTCTGAAATGGACTGAGACATCTGGGGGACTCCTGGAATGGTGGCACGACCCTGAAGTTCCTCTCGCCTTTCCTCTTGAGAATGCCTCCTCTTGTGATGGGACGGGAACGCTGGGAATTCTTTCCCGACGAAGCAGGGAAAGGATCCCTCATGTCGAGCTACGAGGCGGAAATGGGGCTCCGCTGGATGTGGGTGGGACACTCCTGCTTCCTCTCCAGTGGAGACAGGTATGTCAGGGAACTTCTTGAGTTGCATCACGGGTGTGAAGGACCCTTTCAAAGTTCCAGTGTTAAGGTGTGATTAGCCTCGAGAGGCCTCAGTGGAAAAGGGCCTCATCTCGCTTGGAGGGGAGAACTTCCTGGATTTTCTCGAGTTGTGGCAGGTGTTCTCGAGTTACGACGGGGCCCTGAGAGACCCGCTTTTGTGGGCTCAGGAAAGGCCAGTTCCCATGCGAGTTGCCTGGGGTCCTCTCGGGATTCCTCTCCTGTCGAATCCGGGGCCTAAGGCCTTGTGTGGAGTCGGGGCTGGAACCTGAGGATTCCTCTCTGGTGCTGACATGGATCTTGTGGTACTTCTGAAGTCTCCCCAGAGGAGGCAGTCCTCGTCTCATGTGGGGGCATGCACGTGCCCTTTTTCCCGAGCTGTAGCAGCAGTGTCACACTTCCATTCATGTGGCTCAAGGGACCTGGGGCTTTCCCTCGAGGCTTTCCCACGAGGCTTTCCCACAGGGCTGTCCCAGGTGCCACCGTGGTGTGAGTTGATCCTCGGCGTGAAAGACGAGCGAGTGCAGGGAATACTGGTTCCTCTGGACTGGACTGAGACTTTGGGGGACTCTTGGAATGGTGGAACGACCCTGAAGTTCCTCTCGCCTTTCCTGTTGAGAGCACCACTTTTGGAGATGTGAAGGGACCGCCAGGAATTCTTTCCCGAGGAAGCAGGGAAAGGATCCCCCATCTCGAGCTACAAGGAGGAAACGGGGCTCCTCTGGATGTGGCCGGAACCCTCGTGCTTCCTCTCGATTGGAGACTGGTATGTCTGGGAAGTTCTTGAGTTGCAGCAAGGGTGTGAAGGACCCTTTCGAAGTTCGAGAGGTCAGCTGTGATTAGCCTCGAGATGCCTCAGATGAAATGGGCCTCATCTCGCCTGGAAGGGAGAACCTCCTGGATTCTCTAGAGATGCAGCAGGTGTTCTCTAGTTACAACGGGGACCTCAGTGACCCGCTCTAGTGGCCTAAGGAAAGGCCTATCCCCATGCGAGTTGTTAGGGGTCCTCTCAGGAGTCCTCTCCCATCGATGGTGGGGCCTAAGACCTTGTGTGTAGTCGGGGCCGCAACCTGAGGATTCCTCTCCAGTGCTGACATGGATCTTAGGGTACTTCTCGAGTCTCCCGAGGGAAGTCAGTCCTCGTCTCGAGTGTGGGCATGCATGTGTGCTTTCCTCCCGAGCTGTGGCAGCAGTGTCACGATTCCCGTCACGTGGATCAAGGGATCTGTGGCTTTCTTTCGAGGCTTTCCCACGAGGCTTTCCCACAGGGCTGTTCAACGGGCCACTGTGGTGTGAGTCGATCCTCGGCGTGAAAGATGAGCCAGTGCAGGGAAAAGATGTTCCTCTGGAATGGACTGAGACATCTGGGGGACTCTTGGAATGGTGGGACGATCCTGCAGTTCCTCTCGCCTATCCTGTTGAGAGTGCCTCCTCTTGAGATGCGACGTGAAGGCCGGGAATTCTTTCCCGAAGAAGCAGGGAAAGGATCCCTCATCTCGAGCTAAGAGGCAGAAACGGGGCTCCTCTGGATGTGGGCGGGACCCTCGAGCTTCCTCTCGAGTGGAGACGGGTATGTCGGGGAACTTCTTGAGTTGCAGCAAGGGTGTGAAAGACCCTTTCGAAGTTCCAGAGGTAGGTGTGATAAGCCTCGAGACGTCTCATTGGAAAGGGCCTCATCTCGCCTGGAGGGGAGAACCTCCTGCATTTTCTCGAGTTTTGGCAGTGTTCTCGAGTTACGACGGGGACCTCAGGGACCCGCTCTGGTGGCCTCTCGAAAGGCCAGTCCGCATGCAAGTTGCAAGGGGTCCTCTCGGGATTCCTCTCCCGTCGTGCCGGGGCCTACGACCTTGATTGGAATCGTGGCTGGAATCTGATGATTCCTCTCCGGTGCAGACATGGATCTTGGGGTATTTCTGGAGTCTCCCAAGGGGAGTCAGTCCTCGTCTCGAGTTTGGTGATG
Source organism: Capricornis sumatraensis (assembly GCF_032405125.1). Classification (NCBI taxonomy): domain Eukaryota; kingdom Metazoa; phylum Chordata; class Mammalia; order Artiodactyla; family Bovidae; genus Capricornis; species Capricornis sumatraensis. Next base: position 5,881,191 of record NW_027184618.1, read on the forward strand.
CACGTGCGCTTTCCTCCCGAGCTGTAGCAGCAGTGTCACGCTTGCCGTCCCATGGATCAAGGGATCTGTGGCCTTCCCTCGAGGCTTTCCCACGAGGATTTCCCACAGGGCTGTCCCACGTGAAACCGTGGTGTGAGTCGATCCTCGGCTGAAAGACGAGCCAGTGCAGGGAAAACAGGTTCCTCTGGAAAGGACTGAGACCTCTTGCGGACTCTTGAAATGGTGGCACGACCCTGGAGTTCCTCTGGCCTTTCCAGTTGAGAGTGCCTCCTCTTGAGATGCGACGGGAACGCCGGGAATTCTTTCCCAAAGAAGCAGGGAAAGGATCCCTCATCTCGAGCAATGAGGCGGAAACGGGGCTCCTCTGGATGTGGGCGGGACCCTCGTACTTCCTCTCGAGTGAAAACAGATATGTCGGGGAACTTCTTGAGTTGCCGCAAGGGTGTGAAGGATCCTTTCGAAGTTCCTGAGATTAGGTATGATTAGCCTCGACATGCCTCAGTGGAAATGGGCCTCATCTCGCCTGGATGGGAGAACCTCCTGGATTTTCTCGAGTTGCGGCAAGTGTTCTCGAGTTACGACGGGGACTCAGTTACCCGCTCTGGTGGCCTCAGGAAAGTCCAATGCCCATGCGAGTTGCTAGGGGGCCTCTCGAGATTCCTCTCCCGTCGATGCTGCGGCCTAAGACATTGTGAGGAGTCGGGGCCGGAACCTCAGGATTCCTCTCTGGTGCTGACATGCATCTTGGGGTACCTCTGGAGTCTCCCTAGGGGAGTCAGTCCTCGTCTCCAGTGGAGGCAAGCACGTGCGCTTTCCTCCCTAGCTGTAGCAGCAGTGTCACGCTTCCCATCCCGTGGATCAAAGGATCTGTGGCTTTCCCTCTAGTCTTTCAAAAGAAGCTTTCCCACAGGGCTATCCCACGTACGACAGTGGTATGATTCGATCCTTGGCATGAAATTCGAGGCAGTTCAGGGAAAACAAGTTTCACTGGCATGGACTGAGACATCTAGGGGACTCTTGGAATGGTGGCACGACCCTGGAGTTCCACTCGCCTTACCTGTTGAGAGCACCTCCTCTTGAGATGCGACGGGAACGCTGGGTATTCTTTCCCGTTGAAGCAGGGAAAGGATCTCTTATCTCGAGCTACGAGGCGGAAACGGGGCTCCTCTGGATGTGGGCGGGACACTCGTGCTTCCTCTCGAGTGGAGACGCGTATGTCAGGGGACTTCCTGAGTTGCAGCAAGGGTGTGAAGTACCCTTTCGAAGTTCCAGAGGTTAGGTGTGGTTAGCCTCGAGACGCCTCAGCGGAAATGGGCCTCATGTCGCCTGGAGGGGAGAACCTCCTTGATTTTCTCGAGTTGTGGCAGGTGTTCTCGAGTTACGACGGGGACTCAGTTACCCGCTCTGGTGGCCTCAGGAAAGTCCAATGCCCATGTGAGTTGCTAGGGGGCCTCTCGAGATTCCTCTCCCGTCGATGCCGGGGCCTAAGTCCTTGTGGTAGTCCTGTCCGGAACCTGAGGATTCCTCTTCAGTGCTGACATGTATCTTGGGGTACTTCTGTAGTCTCCACAGGGGAGTCAGTCATCGCTCGAGTGGGGGCATGCACCTCCGCTTTCATCCCGAGCTGTAGCAAGAGTGTCATGCTTCCCGACGCGTGGATCAAGGGATCTGTGGCTTTCCCTCACGGCTTTCTCATGAGGCTTTCCCACAGGGCAGTTCCACATGCCACTGTGGTGTGAGTTGATCCTCGGCGTGAAAGTCGAGGCAGTGCAGGGAAAACAGGTTCCTCTGCAATGGACTGAGACATCTGAAGGGCATTTGGAATTGTGGCACGACCCTGGAGTTCCTCTGGCCTCTCCTGTTGAGAGCACCTCCTCTTGAGAAGCAATGGGAACCCCGGGAATTCTATCCCAACTAAGCAGGAAAGGATCCCACATCTCGAGCTACGAGGCGGACACGGGGCTCCTCTGGATGCAGGAGTGACCCTCGGGCTTCATCTCAAGTGGAGACGAATATGTCGGGGAAGTTCTTGAGTTGCAGCAAGAGTGTGAAGGACCCTTACCAAGTTCCAGAAGTCAGCAGTTATTAGCCTCGAGACGCCTCAGCGGAAATGGGCCTCATCTTGCCTGGAGGGGGGAACCTCCAGGATTTTCTCGAATTGCGGCAGGTGCTCTCGAGTTACGACGGGGACCTCAGGGACCCGCTCTGGAGGCCTCAGGAAAGGCCAAGCCCCATGTGAGTTACAAGCAGGCCCCTCCGGATTCCTCACCAGTCGATGGCGGGGCCTAATACCTTGTGTGGAGTCGGGGCAGGAACCTGAGGATTCCTCTCCAGTGCTGACATGGATCTTGGGGTACTTCTGGAGTCTCCCCTGGGGAGTCAGTCGTCGACTCGAGTGGGGTCTTGCACGTCAGCTTTCCTCCCTAACAGTAGCAGCAGTGTCACGCTTCCCGTTGCTTGGATCAAGCGATCTGTGGCTTTCCCTCGAGGCTTTCCCACGAGGCTTTCCCACAGGGCTGTCCCACGTGCCACCGTGGTGTGAGTCTGTCCTCGCGGTGAGAGTTGAGGCAGTGCATGGAAACAAGTTCCTCTGGAACGGACTGAGACATCGGGGAACTCTTAGAATGGTGTCATGACCCTGGAGTTCCTCTCGCCTTTCCTGTGGAGAGCGCCTCCTCTTGAGATGCGACGGGAACGCCGGGAATTCTTCCCCGAAGAAGCAGGGAAAGGATCACTCATCTCGAGCTAGGAGGCGGAAACGTGGCTCCTCTGTATTTGGGCAGAACCCTCGTCCTTCCCTTCGAGTGGAGACGGGTATGTCAGGAACGTTTTGAGTTGCAGCAAGGGTGTGAACTACGTTTTCGAAGTTCCAGACGTTAGGTGTGATTAGCCTCGAGATGCCTCAGCGGAAATGGGCCTCATCTCACCTGGAGGGGAGAACCTCCTGGATTTTCTCGAGTTGCGGCAGGTGGTCTCCAGTTATGACGGGGACCTCAGGGACCTGCTCTGGTGGCCTCAGGAAAGGCCAGTCCCCTTGTGAGTTGCTAGGAGGCCTCTCGGGATTCCTCTCCAGTCGATTTCGGGGCCTAAGACCTTGTGTGGTGTTGGGGCCGGTACACGAGGATTCCTCTCCAGTGCTGACATAGACCTTTGGGTACTTCTGGAGTCTCCACACGGAAGTCAGTCCTCATCTCTAGTGGGGGCACTCACGTCCGCTTTCTTCCCAAAGTGTAGCAGCAGTGTCATGCTTCTGGTCCCGTGGATCAGGTTCTGTGGCTTTCCCTCAAGGCTTTCCCACGAGGCATTCCCTCAGGCCGTCCCACGTGCCACTGTGGTATTTGTCGATCCTCGGCGTGAAAGTCAAGGCAGTATAGGGAAAACAGGTTCCTCTGTAATAGACTGAAACATTGGGGGACTCTTGGAATGGTGGCACGACCCTGGAGTTCCTCTCGCCTTTCCTGTTGAGAGTGCCTCCTCTTGAGATGCGACGGGAACGCCGGGAATTCTTTCCCGTTGAAAGCAGGGAAAGGATCCCTCATCTCAAGCTACGAGGCGAAAACGGGGCTCTTCTGGATGTGCGCGGGACCCTCGTTCTTCCATTCGAGTGATTGTGGGTATGTCGGGGAATTTCTTGAGTTGCAGCAAGGATATGAAGGACCCTTTCTAAGTTAAGAGGGAAGGTGAAATTTGCCTCGAGACGCCTCAGCGGAAATGGGCCTCATCTCGCCTGGATGTGAGAACCTCCTCGATTTTCTCGAGTTGTGGCAGGTGTTCTCGAGTTACGACCAGGACCTCAGGGAACCGCTCTTTTGGCCTCAGGCAAGGCCAGTCCCCATGCAAGTTGCTAGGGGGCCTCTCAGGATTCCTCTCCATTTGGTGCTGGGGCCTTAGACCTCGTGTGGATTTGAGGCCAGAATCTGAGGATTCTTCTCCAGTGCTTACATGGATCTTGGGGTACTTCTGGAATCTCCGCACGGGAATAACTCGTCATCTCGTTGGGGACATGCACGTCCAGTTTCCCCCTGAGCCTTAGCAGCAGATTCAGGCTTCCCGTCTCATTGATACAGAAATCTGTGGCTTTCCCTCTGTCGGAGCAGTGCAGGCAAATCAGGTTCCTCTGGAGTAGAGTGACATATTTCGGGAAATTTTGGAAAGGTGGCATGACCCCTGGAGTTCCTCTCGACTTTCCTGTTAAGGGCACCTCTTCTTGAAATTCGACCGCAATTCCGGGACTCCTTTCCCGAAGAAGCAGTGAAAGGAACACTCATCTATAGCTATGAGGCTGAAGCAGGCTCCTCTTGATGATGGCAGACCCTCGGTGTTCCTCTCGAGTGGAGACGGGTATGTGGGTAACTTCTTGAGTAGCAGTAATGGTGTGAATTACTCTTTCAAAATTCAAGAGGGAAGGTGTGATTTGCCTGGAGACGCCTCAGCGGGAAAGGGCCTTATTTCTCCTGGAGGGGAGAACCTCCTGTATTTTATCGAATTGCTGCAGGTTGCTCTCGAGTTACGATGGGGAATTCGGGGACTCCCTCTTGTGGCCTCAGGAAAGGCCATTCTCCATGCGAGTTGGGGGCCCCACGGGATTCCTCTCCAGTTGGTGACTGGGGCTCAGACCTCATGTGGAGTTGAGGCCAGAACTTGAGGATTACTCTCCAGGGCTGACATGGATCTTCCTGTGTTTCTGGAGTCTCCACATGGGAGTCAGTCCTCGTCTCGAGTGGGGACATGCACCTTAGCTTTCCTCCCGAAATGTAGCAGCAGTGTCAGGCTTCCCGTCGCCTTGATACAGGGATCTGTGGCTTTCCCTCGAGGCTTTCCCACAGGGTTGTCACTCATTCCACCGTGGTGTGAGTCTATCCTCGACGTGAAAGTCGAGGCAGTGCAGGGAAATCAGGTTCCTGTGGAGTGCACTGAGACATTTGGGGGACTTTTGGAATGGTGGCTCAACCCCTGGAGTTCCACTCGACTTTCCTGTTGAGAGCGCCTTATCTTGAGATGCGAAGGGAACGATGGGAATACTTTCCCGACGAAGCAGGGAAAGGAACACTCATCTCGAACTATGAGGCATAAACGGGGCTCCTCTTGATGTTGGTGGCACCCACTGTGTTCCTCTCGAGTGGAGACGGGTATGTCGGGGAACTTCTAGAGTTGCAGAAAGGGTGTGAATGACCGTTTTGAAGTTCAAGATGCAAGATTTGGTTTGCCTCGAGACACCTCCCTGGAATAGGGAGTCCTCTCCCCTGAAGGGGAGAACCTCCTGGATTTTATCGAGTTGTGGCAGGTCCCTCTTGAGTTACGAGGGGGCCCTCGGGGACCCGCTCCTGTGGTCTCATGAGAGGCCAGTCTCCATGCGAATTGGGAGAGGCCTCTCGGGATTCCTCTCCAGTCGGGGCCGGGGCCTAAGACCTCGTGTGGAGTTGAGGCCAGAACCTGAGGATTCCTCTCCACTGCAGACATGGAACTTGGGGTATTCAGTGAGTCTCCATAGGGGAGTCAGTCCTCGTCTCAAGTGGGGACATGCACCTCAGCTTTTCTCCTGAGCTGTAGCAGCAGTGTTAGGATTCTGTTCCCATTGATACAGGGATCTGTGGCTTTCCCTCAAGGCTTTCCCACGAGGCTTTCCCAAAGCGCTGTCACACGTGCCACCGTGGTGTGAGTCGATTCTCGGCATGAAAGTAGAGGCAGCGTAGGGAAATCATGTTCCTCTGCAGTGGACTGAGACATTTTCGGGACTTTTGGAATGGTGGCATGACCCCTGGAGTGCCTCTCGTCTTTCTTGTTGAGAGCGCCTCCTCTTGAGATGGGACGGGAACCCTGGAACCCTTTCCCGATGAAGCAGGGAAAGGAACTGTCATCTCTAGCTATGAGCCAGAAACGGGGCTGCTCTTTATATTGGTGGGACCCTCGGTGTTCCTCTCGAGTGGAGATGGTATGTCGGGGCACTTCTTGAGTTGCAGCAAGGGTGTGAAGGACCCTTTCGAAGTTCAAAAGGGAAGGTGTGATTTGCCTCTAGATGCCTCAGCGGAAAAGAGCCCCATCTCTCTTGGAGGGGAGAACCTCCTGGATTTTCTCGAGTTGCTGCAGATCCCTCTCGATTTATGATGGGGACTTAAGGGACCCCCTCTTTTGCCTCATGAAAGGGCAGTCACATTGTGAGTTCCGAGGGGCCTCTGAGGTTCCTCTCCAGATGATTCCGGGGCCTATGACGTCGTGTGGAATCGAGGAAGGTACTTGAGGATTCCTCTGCAGTGCTGACATGGAACTTGGGGTACTTCTGGAGACACCACATGGGAGTCAGTCCTTATCTCGAGTGGGGACATGCACATCTGCTTTCCTCCCGAGGTGTAGCAGCAGTGTCAGGCTTCCTGTCACGTTGATACAGGGATCTGTGGCTTTCCCACGAGGCTTTCCCGCAGGGCTGTCTCACGTTTCCCCGTGGTGTGAGTTGATCCTCGGTGTGAAAGTAGAGGCAGTGCCTCGAAATCAGTCCTGTAGAGTGGACTGAGACATTCAGGGAACTTGTAGAATGGTGTCACGACCCCTGGAGTTCCTCTCGACTTCCTGTTAAGAGCACCTTCCCTTGAGATGCTACAGAAATGCCAGGAATCTTCTCCAGACGAAGCAGGGAAAGGAACCTATATCTCGAGCTACGAGGCAGAAACGGGGCTCCTCTTGACGTTGGCAGGACCCTCGGTGTTCCTCTCGAGTGGAGACGGGAATGTCGTGGAACTTCTTGAGTTGAAGCAACAGTGTGAAGGACCCTTTTGAAGTTCAAGATGGAAGGTGTGATTTGCCTCGAGAAGCCTCAGCGGAAAAGGTCCTTATTTCACCTGGAGGAAAGAACTGCCTGGATTTTCTCGAATTGCAGCAGGTCCCTCTCGAATTACAATGGGGACCTCAGGAACACGCTCTTGTGGACTAAGGAAAGGCCACTCTCCATGCCAGTTTTGAGGGGCCTCTCGGGATTCCTCTCTAGTCAGTGCTGGGGCCTAAGGCCTCGTGTGGAGTCGAGCCTGGAACCTGAGGATTCCTCTCCAGTGCTGACATGAATATTGGGGTACTTCTGGAGTCTCCACAGGGGAGTCAGTCCTCGTCTCCAGTGGGGACATGCACGTCCGCTTTGCTCTGGAGCTGAAGCAGCAGTGTCAGGATTCCCGTCGCGTTGATACAGGATTCTGTAGCTTTGCCTGGAGGCTTTCCCACGACGATTTCTCACAGAGTTGTCACAGGTGCAACCGTGGTGTGAGTCGATACTCCGCGTAAAATTCAAGGCAGTGCAGGGAAATCAGGTTCCTCTGGAGGGGACTGAGACATTTGGGGGACTTTTGGAATGGTGGCACGACCGCTGGAGTTCCTTCGACTTTGTTGTTGAGAACGCCTCCTCTTGAGATGCGACGGGAACGCTGGGAATCCTTTCCCGACGAAGCAGGGAAAGGAACCCTCATCTCGAACTACGAGGTGGAAACGGGGCTCCTCTTGATGTTGGGGGGACCCTCGGTGTTCCTCTCGAGTGGAGACCGGTATGCTGGGGAACTTCTTGAGTTACAGCCAGGGTGTGAAGGACCCTTTCGAAGTTCAAGAAGAAAGCTGTGATTTGCCTCGAGGCCCCTCATCGGAAAAGGTCCTCATCTCGCCTGGAGGGGAGAACCGCATGGATTTTCTCGAGTTCTGGCAGGTCCCTCTCGAGTTAGGATGGGGACATCAGAGACCCGCTCTTGTGACCTCAGGAAAGGCCAGTCTCTATGCGAGTTGCAAAGGGCCTCTTGGGATTCCTCGCCAGTAGGTGTCGGGGACTAAGACATTGTGTGGTGTCGAGACCAGAACCTGAGGAATCCTCTCCATTCCTGACATGGATCTTGGGGTACTTCTGGAGTCTCCACAGGGGAGTCAGTCCTCGTCTCCAGGGGGACATGCACATCCGCTTTCCTCCAAGCTGTAGCAGCAGTGTCAGGCCCCACGTGGCGTTCCTACAGGGATCTGTGGCTTTCCCTTGAGTCTTTCCACGAGGCTTTCCCACAGGGCTGTCACACATGCCACCGTGGTGTGAGTCAATACTCGGCGTGAAATTCAAGGCAGTGCATTGAAGTCAGGTTCCTCTGGAGTGTACTGAGACTTTGGGGGGGGCTTTTCGAATGGTGGCACGACCCCTTGAGTTCCTCTCATCTTTCCTGTTGAGAGCACCACTCTTGAGATGAGACGGGAATCCTGGGAAACCTTTCCCAAAAAGGCACAGATAGGAACCCTCATCTCGAGCTATGAGGCAGTAACAGGGCTCCTCTTGATGTGGGCGGGAGCCTCGGTGTTCCTTTCAAGTGGAGAAGAGTATGTCAGGGAACTTCTTGAGTTGCACAAGGATGTGAAGGACCCTTTCGAATTTCATGAGGGAGGTTTAATGTGCCTAGAGAAGCCTCAGTGGAAAAGGGCCTCATCTTGCCTGGAGTGGAGAACCTCCTAGATGTTCTCAAATTGTTGCAGGTCCTGCTCGAGTTATGACGGGGACCTCAGGGACATGCTCCTGTGGTCTCAGGAAAGGCCAGTCTCCATGCAAGTTGCGAGGGCCCTCTTGGGATTCCTCTCCAGTTGGTGCTGGGGCCTAAGACCTCGTGTGGAGTCGAGGCTGGAACCTGAGGATTTCTCTCCAGTGCAGACATGGATCTTGAGGTACTTCTGGAGTCTCCACAGGGGAGTCAGTCCTCGTCTCGAGTGGGCACATGCACATCTGCTTTCCTCTCGAGATGTAGCAGCAGTGTCAGGTTTCCCGTTGCCTTGATACAGGGATCTGTGGCTTTCCCTCGAGACTTTCCCACGAGGCTTTCCCAGAGTGCTGTCACACGTGCCACCATGGTGTGAGTCGATAATCGGCGTAACAGTCCAGACAGTGCAGGGAAATCAGGTTCCTCTGGAGTGGACTGAGATATCTGGGGGACTTTTGAAATTGTGGCACGACCCCTGGTGTTCCTCTCAACATTCCTATTGAGAGCGACTCCTTTTGAGATGCGACGGGAACGCCAGGAATTCTTTCCTGACGAAGCAGGGAAAGGAAACCTCATCTCGAGCTATGAGACGGAAACGGGGCTCCTCTTGATGTTGGTGTGACCCTCGGTGTTCCTCTCGAGTGCAGATGGGTATGTCGGGGAACTTCTTGAGTTGAAGCAAGGGTGTGAAGGACCCTTTCAAAGTTCAAGAGGGAAGGTGTGATTTGCCTCAAGACGCTTCAGCGGAAAAGGGCCTCATTTCGCCTGGAGGATAGTACCGCCTGGATTTTCTGGACTTGTGGCAGGTCCCTCTCGAGTTACGACAGGGACCTCAGGGACCCGCTCTTGTGGCCTCAGGAAAGGACAGTCTCCCTACAAGTTGCGAGGGGCCACTCGAGATTCCTCTCCAGTCGCTGCCGGTGCGTAAGTCCTTGTGTGGTGTCGAGTCCGGAACCTGTGGATTCCTCTCCAGGGCTTACATGGATCTGTGGCTTTTCCTCGAGTCTTCCCACGGGACTGTCACACATGCCACCTTGGTGTGAGTCGAGACTCGGGGTGACAGTCGAGGCACTGCATAGAAACCATATTCATCTGGAGTGGACTGAGTTTTTTGGGTGTCTTTTGGAATGGTGGCACGACCCCTTGGAGTTCCTCTCATCTTTCCTGTTGAGAGTGCCTCCTCTTGAGTTGCTACAGGAACGCTGGGAATCCTTTCCCGATGAATCAGGGAAAGGAACTCTCATTTCGAGCGGAGGAGGGGGATACATGGCTCCTCTTGAGTTGTGGCATAACCCTCGGTGTTCCTCTCGAGTGGAGACGGGTATGTCAGGGAACTTCTTGAGTTGCTGCAAGAGTGTGACGGACCCTTTCGAGCTTCAAGAGGGAAGGTGTGACTTCTCTTGAGACAGTGCAGTGGAAAAAGGCCTCATCTCGCCTGCCAGGTTAGCCTCCGGTTTTTTCTCGAGTTGTGGCTGGTTCCTCTCGAGTTACGAGGGGCACCTCAGGCACCTTCTTATGTGGACTCAGGAAAGGCCAGTCTCCATGCGAGTTGCAAGGGACCTCTCGGGATTCCTCTCTATTCAGTGCTGGGTCCTAAGTTCTCATCTGGAGCGGAGGCCGGAACCTGAGGTTTCCTCTCCAGTACTGACATGGATCTTGGTGTTCCTCTGGAGTCTCCACAGGGGAATCAGGCTTCGTCTCGAGTGGAAATATGCACCTATGCAGGAAGCCAGCGTGCGGAATCCCACCGGTGACAAGGTCATGTGGAAGGAAGCTTGACATACGCAAGGACATGAGCAGACTTTAGGGGTTCCCCCTGGAATTTCCAGAGCATGTACCCCAAAAACTAAAAATCTGCTGGCTTTTGTACTCAGCTCTTCTGATATTCTCTGGAAAAAGTCAAATCAGGGCTTTAGTCTTCTGCATTTGAAAGGGATGTTTCAGTTAATCCCCCTCTGATAGCTCTCTAGCTTGCCTAAGAGGTTCCCCGGACCTCTTACATGTTGTGAATTACTTACTGTCCCCCAACCGCGAGAGGCACAAAGCTTAAAAGCATCGTAAACATACAGAGCCTTTTCTAAAGGGTTCAAAATTATATTGGTACAGTGTTTTCACTGTTGACTCAATGATTGCTGCCAGGCCTCCATATTCTTTATCTTTTAGGCACCTGCAATGATGTTAATCAATGTAAACGGGATATGGAAAGATATAAAGTAGTTTTGATGTTAGCAAACTAGACTTTTGAGTTAATTACTTTTCTTTTGTTATATATCACTGCACTCCTCTTGTATCTTTGCTATGTAAGAATGTAACTTTATTTAGTGCTTTCTTAGAGTGCACCAGACTTTGGGAAGCTCAACACAAATAAGTCTTCTGGTTAACAAACCCTTATAAGAAAAAAGGCTGTAAAATGTTAATTAGCCCTTTCTGGCCAGAAGATGATGTAAATCACCTAAGACTTGTGTATACAATTAGGTATGCGGAGAGAAAAGCCTGGTTTTGATAACAGTCTGGACTGCTAACACTGCATTATTTTGTATTACCCATTGACCTCTATGTACAAAAAAAGATATAAAAGGCCTTTCTAGACAATAGGGGCTGAAGCCAGTTGCAGGACTGGTTTCCCCCGTGTCACTTTAGTCTAATTTCAGGCTGAATTCCCACTTGGAGCGGGGCAGTCAACTAAGTCTACTTACTTGCCCTGGCTTTTAAGACCCATGCAAAAGGGAGCATAAGGTGGGGCACCCTTTGATATACAATTGGGCACCGGTGGCCCAAATAGATAATGCAAGATCCTTCTCTGGAACTTTATTGGTCTTCCCCGTAAGCCAAGTTATTCAGCCTTCTTTCTCCACTTAATTTTCCTACTATACTATTGTTTCTTAATCTAATCTTATATTAATAAATAAATGTTTTCCTCGCCAAACGAGTCCATGCTTCGAATTCCCTGGATCCACCGGGGCTGGACAATGACACACCTCCGCTCTCCTCCCGAGCTGTAGCAGCAGTGTCAGGCTTCCCGTCGAGTGACACCAGGATCTCTGGCTTTCCCTCGAGGCTTTCCCACAGGGCTGTCACACGTGCCACCGTGGTGTGACTCGATACTTGGGGTGACAGTCGAGGCAGTGCAGGGAAATCAGGTTCATAAGGAGTGGACTGAGACAACTGGGGGGCTTTTGGAATGGTGGCACGACCCCTGGAGTTCCTCTCGACTTTCCTGTTGAGAGTGCCTCTTCTTTAGTTGCAACGGGAAAGCCTGGAACCCTTTCCCAACGAAGGAGGGAAATGAACCCTCATCTCGAGTGGAGAAGGGGGAAACGGGGCTCCTCTTGAGTTGTGGCGGGACCCTCGGTGTTCCTCTTGAATGGAGTCGGGTATGTTGGGGAACGTCTTGAGTTGATGCAAGGGCATGAAGGACCCTTTCGAGGTTTCAAGAGGGAAGGTGTGATTTCCCTCGAGATGCCGCAGTGGAAAAGGGCCTTATCTCGCCTGGAGGGGAGAACCTTCTGGTTTTTCTCGAGTTGCGGCAGGTTCCTCTTGCGTTACGATGGGGACTTCAGGGACCCGTTCATGTGGCCTCAGGAAAGGCCAGTCTCCATGCAAGTTGCGAGAGGCCACTCGGGATTCCTCTCCAGTCGGTGCCAGGTCCTAAGTCCTCTTCTGGAGACAAGGCCAGAACCTGAGGTTTCCTCTCCAGTGCTGACATGGATATTGGGGTTACTCTGGAGTCTCCAAGAAAAGTCAAGCCTCGTATTGTGTGGAGTCATGCACATCTGCTTTCCTCCCAAGCGGTAGCAGCAGTGTCAGGCTTCCCGTCGAGTTGACACAGGGATCTGTGGCTTTCCATCGAGGCTTTCCCACAGGGCTGTCACACGTGCCACCATGGTATGATTCGATACTCGGGGTGACAGTCGAGGCAGTGCAGGGAAATCAGGTTCCTCTGGAGTGGACTGAGATATTTGGGGGACTTTTGGAATGGTGGCACGACCCCTGGATTTCCTCTCAAGTTTCCTGTTGGGAGTGCCTCCTCTTGAAATGTGACGGGAGCACTGGGAATTATTTCCCGACGAAGCAGGGAAAGGAATGGTCAACTCAAGTGGAGGCGGGGAAAACGGGGCTCCTCATGAGTTGTTACCAGACCTCGTTGTTCCTCTCGAGTTAAGACGTGTATGTCGGGAAACTTCTTGAGTTGCTGCAAGGGTGTCAAGGACCCTTTTGAGGTAAAAGAGGGAATGTGTGATTTCCTTCGTGATGCCATATTGGAAACCGGCCTCATCTCGCCTGTAGGGAGATCCTCCTGGTTTTTTTAGAGTTGCGGCAGGTTCCTCTCGATTTACGACTGGAACCTCAGGGACCCGCTCGTATGGCCTCAGGAAAGGCCAGTCTCTTTACGAATTTCGAGGGGTCTCTAGTGATTTCTTTCCAGTCGGTGTGGATCTTAAGTCCTCATTTGGAGCCGAGGCGGGAACCTGAGGTATCCTCTCCTGTGCTGACATGGATTTTGCGGTTACTCTGGAGTCTCCCCAGGGGAGTCAGGACTCGTCTTGAGTGGAGACATGCATGCCCGTGTTCCTCCCAAGCTGCAGCAGTGTCAGGCTTTCCGTCGAGTTGACACAGGGATCTGTGGCTTTCTCTCAATGCTTCCATAGGGCTGGCACATGTGCCACCATGTTATGAGTCGATATTCGGGGTGAAGTCGAGGCAGCACAGGGAAATCAGGTTCCTCTGTTGTCAACCGAGACATTTGGGTATCTTTTGAATGGTGGCATGAACCCTGAAGTTCCTCTCCACTTTCCTGTTGAAAGCGCCTCAACTTGAGATGCAACGGGAATGCCAGGAATCCTTTCCCAAAGAAGCAAGGAAAGGAACCCTCACTTCGAGGGGAGCAGGGGGATACGTGCTCCTTTTGTGTTCTAGCTGGACTCTCGGTGTACCTCTCGCATGGAGATGGGTATGTCTGTTAACTTCTTGAGTTGCAGCAAGGATGTGAAGGACCCTTTCGAGGTGCAAGAGGGAAGGTGTGATTTCCCTAGAGACAACGCAGTGGAAAAGGGCCTTATCTCGCCTGTAGGGGAGAACATCCTGGTTTTTATCCAGTTGCAGCAGGTTCATCTCGAGTTACAACCGGAACATCAGGGACCCACACGTGTGTCCCCAGGAAAGGCCAGTCTCCATGTGAGTTGCGAGAGGCCTCTTGGGATTCCTCTCCAGTCAGTGCCAGGTCCTAATTCCTCGTGTGGAGTCGGGGCCGGAACCTGAGGTATCCTCTCCAGTGCTGACATGGATCTTGGGGTTCTTCTGAAGTTTTCTAGAGGAGTCAGGTTTGGTCTCAAGTGGAAACATGCACGTCAGCTTTCCTCCCAAACTGTAGCAGGAGTGTCCAGCTTCCCGTCTAGTTGACACAGGGATCTGTGGCTTTCCCTCGATGCTTTCCCACAGGGCTGTCACACGTGCCACCGTGGTGTGGGTCGGTACTCGGGGTGACAGTCAAAGCAGTGCAGGGAAATCAGGTTCCTCTGAGGTGGACTGAGTCATTTGGGAGACTTTGGGAATGGTGGCATGAACCCTGATGTTCCTCTCCTCTTTCATGTTGAGAGCGCCTCCTCTTGAGATATGACGGGAACGCCTGGAATCCTTTCCCGATGAACCAGGGAAAGGAACCCTCATCTCAGGCTAGGAGGCGAAATGGGGCTCCTCTTGATTTTGGAGGGACCTTCGGTGTTCCTCCCGTGTGGAGACGGGTATGTCAGGGAACTGCTTGAGTTGCAGGAAGGGTGTGAAGGACCCTTTCGAAGTTCAAGATGGAAGGTGATTTCCCTCGAGACGCCTCAGTGGAAAAGGGCCTCATCTCTCTGAGGGGTGGGGAGAACCTCCTGGATTTTCTTGAGCTGCTGCAGGTTCCTCTTGAGTTACAACCGGGACCTCAGGAACCTGCTAGGGTGGCCTCAAGAAAGGCCAGTCTCCATGCTAGTTTGGAGGACCTCTCGGGATTCCCCTCCAGTCGGTGTCGAGTCCTAAGACCTCGTCTGGAGTCGAGGCTGGAACCTGAGGATTGCTCTCCAGTGCTGACATGGATCGTGGGGTTCCTCTGGAGTCTCCACAGGGGATTCAGGCCTCGTCTCGAGTGGAGACATGCACATCCGCTTTCCTTCCGAGCTTTAGCAGCAGTATCAGTCTTCCCATCGAGTTGACACAGGGATCTGTGTTTTCCCCACAGGGCTCTAACCCGTGCCACCGTCTAGTGAGTCGATACTCGCCGTGACAGTCGAGGCAGTGCTGGGAAATCAGGTTTCTCTGAAGTGACTGTGGCTTTGGGGACTTATGGAATTGAGGCACCACCCCCGGAGTTCCTCTCGACTTTCCTGTTGACATCGCCTCCTCTTGAGATGCGACTAGAAGGCCAGGAATTCTTTCCCGATGGAGCAGGGAAAGGAACCCTCATCTCGAGCTAGGAGGCGGAAATGGGCCTCCTCTTGATTTTGGCGGGACCCTCGGTGTTCCTCTTGAGTGGAGATGGGTGAGTCGGGGAACTTCTTCTGTTACAGCAAGGGTGTGTATGAACCTTTGGAAGTTCTAAAGGGGAGGTGTGATTTCCCTCGAGATGCTGCAGTGGAAAAGGGCCTCATCTCGCTTGGAAGGAGAACCTCCTGGATTTTCTCGAGTTGAGGCAGGTTCCTTTGGAGTTAAAACGGGGACCTCAGGGACCCACTCGTGTGGCCTCAGGAAAGGCCAGGCTCAATGCGAGTTGGGAGGGGCCTCTCGCTCTTCCTCTCTAGTTGGTGCCGGGTCCTAAGACCTCATTTGGAGTCGAGGCAGGAAACTGAGCCTTCCTGTCCAGTGCTGACATGGATCTTGGCATTATTCTGGCATCTCCACAAGGGAGTCAGGCCTCGTCTCGAGTGAAGAAATGCACGTCCGCTTTCCTCCCAAGCAGTAGCAGCAGTGTCATGCTTCCTGTCACGTTGTCACAGGGATCTGTGGCTTTCCCTAGAGGCTTTCGCACAGGGCTGTCACACGTGCCACCGTGGTATGAGCTGATACTCGGGGTGACAGTCAAGGCAGTGCAGGGAAATCAGGTTCCTTTGGAGTGGACTGAGACATTTGGGAGACTTTTGGAATGGTGGCACTACCCCTGGAGTTCCTCTCTACTTTCCTGTTGAGAGAGCCTCCTCTTGAGATGCGATGGGAATGCTGGGAATCCTTTCCTGATGAAGCAGGGTAAGGAACCCTCATGTTGAGCTAGGAGGCGGAAATGGGGCTCCTCTTGATTTTGGCAGGACCCTCGGTGATCCTCTCGAATGGAGACGGGTATGTAGGGGACGTCCTGAATTGCAGCAAGGGTGTGAAGGACCCTTTCGAATTTCAAGAGGGAAGGTGTGATTTCCCTTGAAACGCCTCAGTGGAAAAGGGCCTAATCTCGCCTGGAGGTGAGAACCTCCTGTTTTTTATAGGGTTGCGGGAGGTTCCTCTCAAGTTATGACGGGGACCTCAGGGACCCGCTCGTGTGACCTCAGGAAAGGCCAGTTTCGATTCGAGTTTGAGGGGCTTCTCAGGATTCCTCTCCAGTCGGTGCCAGGTCCTAAATCCTCGTCTGGAGTCGAGGCTGTAAGCTGAGCTTTCCTCTCCAGTGCTGACATGGAGCTGGTGATTCCTCTGAAGTCTCCACAGAGGAGTCAGGCCTCGTCTCGAGTGGAGACATACACGTCCTCTTTCCTCCTGTGCTGTAGCAGCAGTGTCAGGCTTCTGGTCGAATTGACACCGGGATCTGTGGCTTTCCCTGAAAGCTATCCCACAGGGCTGTCACACGTGCCACCATGGTGTGAGTTGATACTCTGCGTGACAGTCGAGGCATTGCAGGGAAATCAGGTTCCTCTGGAATGGACTGAGCACTTGGGGAACTTTTGAAATGGTGGCAGGACCCCTGGAGTTCCTCTCGACATTTCTGTTGAGAGTGCCCCCTCTTGAGTTGCAATGAGAATGCTGGGAATCTTTTCCTGACGAAGCAGGGAAAGGAACCCACATCTCGAGCTAGGAGGCAGAAACCGGGCTCCTCTTGATTTTAGCGGGACCCTCGGTGTTCCTCTAGTGTGGAAACGGGTATGTCGGGGAACTTCTTGAGTTGCAGCAAGGGTGTGAAGGACCCTTTCGAAGTTCAAGAGGGAAGGTGTGATTTCCCTCAAGACGTCTCAGCGGAAAAGGGCCTCATCTCGCCTGAATGGGAAAGTTTCCTGGATTTCTCGAAGTGCAGCCGGTTCCTTTTGAGTTACAACAGGGACCGCAGGGACCCGCTGGTGTGACCTCAGGAAAGGCCAGTCTCCATTCGAGTTCGAGGGGCCTCTCTAGATTCCTCTCCAGTTGGTGCCGGGTCCTATGACCTCCTCTGGAGTCAAGGCCGGAAGCTGAGATTTCCACTCCAGTGCTAACATGGATCTGGGTGTTCCTCTGGAGTCTCCACAGGGGAGTCAGGCCTCGTCTCAAGTGGAGACATGAATGTCCACTTTCCTCTCGAGGTGTAGCAGCAGTATCAGGCTTCCCGTTGGGTTGATACAGGGATCTGTGGCTTTTCCTCGAGGCTTTCCCACAGGGCTGTCACGCGTGCCACCCTGGTATGTGTTGATACTCGGGATGACAGTCAAGGCAGTGTAGGGAAATCAGGTTCCTCTGGAGTACTGATATATTTTTTGGTCTTTTGGAATGGTGGCATGACACCTGGAGTTCCGCTGGACTTTCCTGTTGAAAGGGCCTCTGCTTGAGATGCCACGGGAACGCTGCAAATTCTTTCCTGACGAAGCAGGGAAAGGATCACTCACCTCAAGCGGAGGAGGTGTAAACAGGGCTCATCTTAAGTCTGCCAGGACCCTCGATGTTCCTCTCGAGTGGAGACGGGTATGTCAGGGAACCTCTTGAGTTGTAGCAAGGGTGTGAAGGACCCTTTCAAGATTCAAGAGGGAAGGTGTGATTTCCCTCGAGATGCCCCTGTGGAGAAGGGCCTCATCTCGCCTGGAGAGGAGAACCTCCTGGTTTTTCTCGAGTTGCGGCAGGTTCCTCTCAAGTTACGTCGGGGACAGCAGGGCCCTGGTCCTGTGGCCTCAGGAAAGGCCAGTCTCCGTGCTAGTTGTGAGGGGCCTCTTGGAATTCTTCTCCAGTCGGTGCCAGTCCTCGTCTGGAGCTGAATCCGGAACCTGAGGATTCCTCTCCAGTAGTGACTTGGATCTTGGGGTTCCTCTGGAGTCTTCACAGGGGAGTCTGGCCTCGTCTCGAGTGGAGACTTGCAGGTCCTCTTTCCTCCCGAGCTGTAGCAGCAGTGTCAGGCTTCCCACCGAGTTGACACAGAGATCTGTTGCTTTCCCTCAAGGCTTTCCCACAGGGCTGTCACACGTGCCACCTTAGTGTGAGTCGAAACTCGGTGTGACAATCGAGGCATTGCAGGGAAATCATGGTCCTCTGGAGTGGACTGAGACATTTGTGGGTCTTTTTGAGAGTGTAACAGGCAGGACGGCCAAGGGTCTCCAGATGGAGGAAATAGCCTGCAAGTGTCAGACATTTTTATCTCTCTTAAGTGGCAGGAGGAAACAAACTAGCTATATATTTTCCTTCTCTATACATATTTAAAATGAGGTTTCTCTTAAAATTCTGTGCTGCCATGACACCTGGTTTCCCCTGAAGTTATCCAATGCCTTTTTCTTATGTAAATGTTTATCCTAATTTATGCTAATATACTATGCATTTACCGGAAACTCTGTCTTCAAGTTGGTTCTGCCTTTTGGCTCAGAACCTAGTTGAAAAACCAGTATGTTAAGCTCCGATATTGTTCCTCTAATCTATGTAAATAACACTATTTGTATGATGTTCTGCCCTTCTTCAAGACGCAGTTTAATCACTTTATGGCCCAAGATGAACCATTTGCAGCAAATCCCAAAACACATCCTATGGGTGAGGGGCCTGGTGCCATTCTAAGTTTTGAGACATTCCTTTCTTTCATTAACAGACTGCTGTTAACTATATAACATCCAGCTAAAGACTAGCAGAGGGGTACTCTTTCTGCCTGCTTCTGATCCCTATGTCAGAAGCTTTCTCTACCTCCTTTATACTTTAATAAAACTTTATTAAACAAAAGCTCTGAGCGATCAAGCCTCATCTCTTGCCCCAGATTGAATTCTTCTTCTCCGGGGGCCAAGAATCCTGGCATCGTAATTCAACAACAACCTTTCATCTTGGGGGCTCATCCGGGATCCTTCAGGACATGGTAAGGATGCTTGGATCTCTAGTTCTTTGTCCTCTTAGTGAACACATTCTCTGCTGTGCTTTACTAACTCTACTGTGTGCTTGTGTGAATGAATGACATGCCCTGCGAGAAGCAAGTGAGGATCCCTGCTCTGCGGTTCCATGGTGATCTCATACAGCTTATGGCAGAAACCTGTCAGGGGTTTCTTCCAACCTGCCAATGCCAAGAGGCACCCAACGACTCCTTTGGGAACCGATCAGAAACGGGTAAAACATGTGGACTGCACCTTCCTTTCTCGGTCAAACTTTTTGGTCTCTTTGACCATTTCATAACTCCTTGGGAATTAGTAGTACTAACCTAATCTATCGGATCTTAGAATTTCAAGGGACTTGTGATCTATACTGTTACTGTGTACTGTGGCTTAGGTCCCAAACTTAGATTGGTAGTCAAGAAAGTGCCTAGCCTCGCTAGGAATCAAAAGTTTGGAAGCTATATGGAGCTCTAGCTCCAAGACCATCTCGGAGGTTAAAGGTTACTCAGATTGGGACTGCAATGGGTTTTTTTCCCTTTGGTAACACTGGCTCTTAGTGGACCAGACGAGGCTCTTATACTGGTGTGGTGATGCTTGAAAAGAACATCTCAGCTTTATGTTCGTATCGGTCTTATTATGGTCAGGAATATACTCAGGATAGTGCACAGGCACTCAGGTGATGAATGTTTCCCCCAGCGGTCTTAGCTTGGGAGGCATTCTGGAAGGTTACTCTGATTGCACCCCGGGTGGCATCAGAGGCAAGCAAGGTTAAAGGTGAAGAGCTGGACGTCAGGTATAGATGCTATCAGGTCTACCCCTGGTACATCCCCACCCCGTCTCGGTGGTAGAACCGAGAGGGTCAAGACGGCGCCTGCGTTGGTAATGGACAGACTAAGTCCGACCAGGAAGGAAAAGCTTTTGATGTAAGGTCTGTCTACACCCCCATCTAGAGCAGGGAGGGACGCCTCCAGTAGAAAAATGGCGCTGCTCTCTTTTTTCTCTCTTACAGATGGGTGCTAACAATTCCAGCCTCACTCCTTTGAACTGTATCCTGAAAAACGAATAGATTCGATCCCCAGACCTTAAAGAAGACACACCTGGTCTTCCTATGTGATACTGCATGGCCATGGTATCCACTGGAGGATGGCGAACGGTGGCCGGTCGGAGGGTCTCTTAAGTATAATACTGTTTTACAATTAGACCGGTTCTGTGAGCAACAGGGGAAAAGTGATCTTAAAAGATAGATTTATCACTCAGTCGGCTCCAGATATCTGCCATAAGCTACAAAAACGGGTGTATGGAGCAAATCAGTCTTTAGATACTCTGTTACAACTGGCTCAGACTGTCTATTATGGTAGGGAATATGACGAAAAGAAAGAAAGGCAAAGAAGACAAAGGAAAAGGCAGAAGCCTTCGCAATGGCTATGAAAAACGCTCTTAAACAGCCGGAGAAAAATGCCCAGAGGGACCCAGGTGAAAAGGGATGGGCTTGCTATTACTGTGGAAAGGAGGGGCACCTCAAGTGGGATTGCCCTCAGGCATCTAAGCCGTCCCCGGCTCCATGTCCGGTCTGCAAAGGACCACAATGGAAGAGAGACTGCCCTCAGAGGCGTAGGTCTCCGGGGTCAGACTCTCAAGACAATCAGGACTAAAGGTGCCCGGGGGTCCCCACACAAGCTCCCATCCTAATTACACCTGAGGAACCCCAGGTATTAATAATTGTGGGGGACCAATCCATCGATTTCCTTTTAGATACTGGGGCAACTCACTCTGTGCTTACTGAAGCCCCTGGCCCACTTTTTTCATGATCTGCTTCCGTAATGGGACTGTCTGGACGAGCCAAAAGGTATTATTTCAGTTATTCTTTATCTTGCAACTGGGATTCTGTGCTATTTTCACACGAGTTTCTGATCGTGCCAGAATCTCCCTCACCCCTTTCGGGGAGGGATATACTGAGCAAGGTCCATGCCTCTGTTTTTATGAATATGGAGCCTTCCCTTTCTCTTCCTCTAGTTGAACAAAATGTAAATCCTAGAGTATGGGCTGATGGAAAATCTGTGGGTCGAGCACAAAATGCTATTCCTGTAGTTGTCAAGCTCAAAGACCCACACTTAATTCCACATAAGAAGCAGTATCCTCTGAAACCTGAGGTTAAGGAAGGGTTAAAAGCCATCATCAAAAACTTAAAGGAACAGAGACTATTAATTCTCTGTAACAGTCCTTTTAACACTGCTATTTTGGGTATAAAAAAAAATCAAATGGTAAATGGAGACTAGTTCAAGATTTATGTATAATAAATGAGGCTGTAGTTCCTTTACACCCCGTGGTGCCTAATCCTTATACTCTATTGTCTGAAATTCCTGAATGAGCCAAATATTTCTCAGCAATTGATTTAAAAGATGCCTTCTATCCAGTGCCTTTGGCAGAGGAAAGTCAATTTCTATTTGCCTTTGAAGACCCTACGCAGCCAGCTTCTCAGTTAACCTGGACAGTTTTGCCCCAGGGATTTAGTGACAGTCCTCACTTATTTGGAAAAAGTTTGTCACGGGATCTACAAAACTTTAACAGCTCTGAAGCGGTGGTGTTACAATATGTAGATGATATTTTGCTCTGTGCTGAGACAGAGGAAGCTTGTTCACGAGCCTCAGAAGATTTCTTAAACTTTCTGGCAGGCTGTGGTTATAAGGCATCAAGAGAAAAGGCTCAGCTTTGTCAGCAATCTGTTAGATATCTGGGCCTAATCATATCAGAAGGGACTAGGGCCATAGGCCCTGAGAGAATTAAGCCTATACGAAATCATCCCCTACCTATGACTTTAAGACAATTGACAGGATTTTGGGGAATCACAGGTTACTGTCAAATTTGGATTCCAGGTTATGGGGAACTTGCCCGGCCTTTATATAAACTTATAGCTGAAACTCAGCAGGCCCAAACTGACAAATTGGTTTGGTCGCCAGAAATTCAAAAGGCTTTTATGGTTCTTCAGACTGCTCTCCTGCAAGCTCCTGCTCTGAGCTTGCCCACAGGGTCAGAATTTAATTTGTTTGTCACTGAAAGGAAAGGTATGGCCTTGGGCGTTTCGACACAACCTCGAGGGCCTCAGCAGCAACCTATTGCTTATCTAAGTAGAGAATTAGATGTAATTTCACGTGAGTGGCCCCACTGCCCAAGAGTAATGGGGGCAGTGGCTTTATTCGCACCTGAAGCTTTAAAAATAATTAATGGATGAAACCTTACTGTACTGACTTCTCATGATGTGACTGCAATCTTAAATTCTAAGGTTAATATTTGGATGACAGACAGTAGGCTTCTCAAATACCAATCATTGTTGTTAGAAGGACCAGTAACTAAGCTTAAAGCTTGTGGAAATTTAAATCCTGCCACTTTCCTTCCTGAGAAGGAAAATGAAACACCTGATCACGATTGTTTTCAATTCCTAACTTTAAACTATGCAGCTTGGGAAGATCTAATGGATACCCCATTAGACAATCTTGATCTGGAAATATTTACAGATGGCATTTCTTTTGTTTGGGATGGAAAGCGTAAAGCAGGTTATGCTGTGGTGACTGCTGAACAGGTTTTGGAAGAAAAATCTCTCCCCCAGGGAACCAGTGCTCAATTAGCAGAGCTTTTGGTTCTGACCCGAGCTCCAGAGTTAAGCAAAGGGCATCAGGTAAATATCTACACGGATTCTAAATATACTTATTTGACTTTACATGCTCATGCTGCAATATGGAAAGAAAGACAGTTTAAAACAGCAACAGGTGAACCTATTAAGCATTTCAGAGAGATCGAGAGATCTCTTTTAACTGCTATATATTGTCCTAAAGAAGTAGCTGTTATGCATTGCAAAGGGCACAGCAGGGATGGGAGTAAAGTAGCCCAAGGTAATCAGTTGGCTGACTGTAAAGCCAAAAAAGTGGCACTTGATGAAACCCCTTCACTGCAGACGCCTTTGATCTGGACAGGTCCTGTGGAACAACAACAACAACAAAAAAAAACTGCAATATTCTGAAAAAAAAATTAGAAAGATATTTAAAAAGAACACAGATTACTGATAAAAGATGGTTACAGTCTGAGGATGGACGATTCATAATTCCTGAAAATGCTCAATGGAAAATTCTTTAAGGTTTACATCAGAGTTTTCATTTGGGTGCAGAGAGTACTTACCAAATGGCTTCTCGTTTGTTTGAAGGTAAAAATGTAATAAAAATTTTAAAAATATTATCAAAAGGTGTGAGGTTTGTCAGAAAAATAACCCAAAGACTGAAAAACTAGCAAAATCTGGATTACAACGAAGTAGGAAGTATCCTGGAGAGGACTGGGAAATTGATTTTACTCATATGCCAAAAGCTAATGGATATTCTTGCTTTTAAGTTTGGGTAGATACTTTTACTGGATGGATTGAGACTTTTCCCTGTCGTAGTGAACAGGCTAAGGAGGTTATAAAGATTTTAATCCATGAAATTATCCCCAGGTTTGGCTGCCATGGAGCCTTCAGAGTGACAATGGCTCGGCCTTTAAAGCTGCTGTAACTCAGGGAGCATCTAAAGCTCTAGGAATAGAATATCACTTACACTGTTCCTGGAGACCCCAATCCTCAGGAAAGGTTGAAAAAGCTAATGATATTATCAAAAGACATCTGCACCAATTAACTCAAGAGACGCAGGACAATTGGATTAAAGTTCTACCCATAGCTTTAATGAGGGCTCGAACTGCCCCCAGAAGGGAGGTACTATCCCCCTTTGAATGTATTTATGGAAGGCCTTTCTTATGTACATACATTTTTATAGACCCTGAAGCCTTGGAATTAACTAGTTATGTAACTCAGCTCTCAGCTTTTCGACAGGCATTAACAGAACTCTGGGAGACGATTCCTGACCCCGCCTCCGAGTCAAGCAAGCCTCTATTTGAGCCAGGAACTGAGGTCCTCATAAAAACTTTGGGATCTGGGGGCCCATCCCTCAAGCCCCTCTGGGAAGGCCCTTACCAGGTTATTCTTTCTTCTCCCACAGCTGTCAAAGTGCCAGGAATTGATTCGTGGCTACATCACACTCGAGTTAAGAGGTGGCACCCTGACCAAAACTAAGTGACATCTTTTTAGTCTTTACTTTCTATGCTCTGACTTTATACTTTTCAGATGGGCCGGATAACATATGTGAGCTTACTTCTGCTGACTCCAAATATCCTGAGTCTGCCGTTTGATCCTCAAGACAATGCCTTCCTGTCCTGGGCTCGCTCCTACACTGCATTCCACAATCGGTCTAACTGCTGGGTCTGTGGAGCACTCCCCTCTTCGTCAGTGGAAGGCTTCCCGTGGTGGATATCTCCACTTCAAGAAAAAGACTTTCGCCAAGTGTATAAATACCTTCAACAACAATTACATGCGATGCCTCTTCATCTGATGACATCTACCAACCCTAAATGGACGGGTGCAGCTATTTGTACTTTAACTATGGACATAATGTGACTTTTAATTTTGATTATACATTGTCTCGGTTCAATGACTATTTTGCTACACATAAGGCAAATAGGTCTATATCTAATGGATTTTTACCTGACGTTTATCAAATATGGGATGAGGTTATGTGGCTAACTCCTGAAAAATGACGTTTAATATCTACTGCCCCTATATGCTGGGAACAAACAGAACCATCCCCAAAAGTTAGCCAACAACTTAATTACAATGATTGGAAACAATTGGGATTTTTGCCTCAGGAAATATGCAACGTAATCATTCCCGTGTTTTCCAACCCCAGTTCAGGTTCTCCCTTTGTCTGGCCAGGCACTAATTGGGACTGGATATCTCAGTCACGCTGGCTTGCTCCAAACGGGACTTATTGGATATGTGGCTCTTACCTATGGGCATGGCTTCCCCCTGGTTGGATAGGGAGACGCTCCCTGGGTCTAGCCTTTACTCCCTGCTTTATATTTTCAGAGCTCCCAGAAAAGCCTGCTAACTTACCCCACCTTAAAACTCGGTGAGCAAGGTCTGTATTTCCCTGGTATGATTATTTGGCTGCAGTCTTTGTTCCCTCTTTGGGAACTACAGATGTTATGCTACGAGTGGATGCTTTGACTAATTTTACTCAACAGGTATTACAAGATTCTCAAAAGGCTATTTCAGCTCTTAATGCTGAACAAGCACAAATTAAAAATGTGGTTTTACAAAACAGATTGGCTTTAGATATTCTGACAGCTGCACAAGGAGGAACGTTTCCTATTATTCATACCCAATGCTGTACATATATACCTGATATAAACATGAATGTTACTCATTTTACTAAACACATGAACAAGATGATTGAGGCCATGGATACTCCTGAGGCCTCATTTGCCTCACTTTGGGAGACGTTAACTAGTTCCCCATGGTGTACAACTATCTTAATTACAATCATTCTGATTGTTTCATTTTTACTGTTTGCTCCCTGCATCTGTAACTGTATAACTGGATTTGTTTCTAGCCGCATTAAAGCTTTCAAGTTACAAATGGTTGCTCAAACTCCTGCTACCCCTGCAGCTGCCTACAACTACTATTTGGGGCCCCTGGATCAGATATCCTCAATATGAGGATTAGGAGAATATTTTGCATCCCCAATTTAGGGACAAGGCCCCTTCTCAGCTCGGAAGCAGTTATGGAATGAAAATGACGCCCCTTTTCCATAGACAACATAATTCTCCAAAAAGAAAAGGGGAGAATGAGAGGGTAACAGGCAGGAAAGCCAGGGGTCTCCAAATGGAGGAAATAGCCTGCAAGTGTCAGACATTTTTCTGTCTCTTAAGTGGCAGGAGGAAACAAACTAGCGATATTTTTTTCCTCTATACAAATTTAAAAGGAGGTTTCTCTTAAAATTCTGTGCTGCCATGACACCTGGTTTCACCTGAAGTTAACCAATGCCTTATTCTTATGGAAATGTTTATCTTAAGTTATACTAATGTACCATGCATTTACCCCAAACTATGTCTTCAAGTCGGTTCAGCCTTTCCGCTCAGAACCTAGTTGATAAACCAGTATGTCATGCTCCGATATTGTTCCTCTAATCTATGTAAATAACACTGTTTGTATGGTGCTCTGCACTTCTTCAAGATTCAAGTTAATCCTTTTATGGCCCAGGATGAACCATTTGGAGCCAAGATTACCCCAAAACACAACCTATGGGTGAGGGGCCTGGTGCCATTCTAAGTTTTGAGACATTCCTCTCTTTCATTAACAGACTGCTGATAACTATAAAACATCCAGCTAAAGACTAGCAGGGGGGTATTCTTTCTGCCCGCTTCTGATCCCTATCTCAGAAGCTTTCTCTATACTCTTTATACTTTATTAAACTTAATTACACAAAAGCTCAGAGTGATAAAGCCTCGTTTCTGGCCCCGGATTGAGTTCTTCTCATCCAGAGTCAAAAAATCCCGGCGTCGTAATTCAACAACAACCTTCCATGTTGAAATGCTGGCAAAAAAAAAAAAAAGAAAAAAGAAATGCCGGCAAGACCCCTGGAGTTCCTCTCGACTTTGCTGTTGAGAGCGTCTCCTCTTGAGATACGACAGGAATGCCTGGAATCCCTTCCCAATGAAGCAGGGAAAGGAACTATCATCTCAAGTGGAGGAGGGGAAAACGGGGCTCCTCTTGAGTTGTGGTGGGACCATCAGTGTTCCTCTCGAGTGGATACGGCTATGTCGGGGAAATTCTTCAGTTGCTGCAAGGGTGTGAAGGAACTTTTCGAGGTTCAAGAAGGAAGCTGTCATTTCACTCGAGATGCCGCAGCGGAAAAGGGCCTCATCTCGCCTGGAGAGGAGAACCTCCTGGTTTTTCTCGAGTTGTGCCAGGTTCCTCTCGAGTAATGACGGGGACCTCAGGGACCTCCTCGTTTGCCCTCAGGAAAGGCCAGTCTCCATGCGAGTGGCAAGGGGCCTCTAGGGATTCCTCTCCAGTTGGGGCCGGGTCCTAAATCCTCGTCTGGAACTGAGGCTGGAACCTGAGGTTTCCTCTCCAGGGCTGACATGAATCTTGAGGTACCTCTAGAGTCCCCACAGAGGAGTTAGGTCTCATCTCGAGTGGAGACATGCACGTCCACGTTCCTCCCGAGCTGTAGCAGCAGTATCAGGCTCCCCGTCAAGTTGACACAGGGATCTGTGGCTTTCCCTCGAGGCTTTCCCACAGGGCTGTCACATGTGCCACCGTGGAGTGAGTCGATACTCGTGGTGCAAGTCGAGGCAAGACAGGGAAATCAGGTTCTTCTGGAGTGGACTGAGATATTTGGGGGACTTTCGGAATGGTTGTATGACCCCTGGAGTTCTTCTCGACCTTTCAGTTGAGAGCTCCTCCTCTTGAGCTGCCACGGGAACACCAGGAATCCTTTCCCGAAGAAGTAGGGAAAGGAACCCACATCTCGAGTGGAGGAGGGGAAAAGGGGATCTTCTTGTGTTGTGGGGGGATCCTCCCTGTTCCTCTCGAGAGGATACCGGTATGTTGGGGAACTTCTTGAGTTCCTGCAATGGAGTGAAGGACCCTTTTGAGGTTCAAGAGGGAAGGTGTGATTTCCCTCGAGACGCCGCAGCAGAAAAGTGTGTCATCTCGCCTGGAAGGGAGAACCTCCTGGTTTTTCTCGAGTTGTGGTAGGTTCCTCTCGAGTTATGACAGAGAAATCAGGGACCCGCTCTTGTGGCCTCAGGAAAGGACAGTCTCCATGCGAGTAGAGGGGCCTTTCAGGATTCCTCTTCAGTCTGTGCCAGGTCCTGACTCCTCGTCTGGAGTCGAGGCCAGAACCTGAGGCTTCCTCTCCAGTGCTGACATGAATCTTAAGGTTCCTCTGGAGTCTCCACAGAGGAGTAAGGCCTCGTCTCGAGTGGAGACATGCATGCCCGCTTACCTCCTGAGCTGCAGCAGTATAAGGCTTACCGACGAGTTGACACAGGGATCAGTGTCTTTCCCTCGAAGCTTTCCCACAGGGCTGTCACTTGTCGAGTTGACACAGGGAACTGTGGCTTTCCCTCGAGGCTTTCCCACAGGGCTGTCACACGTGCCACCGTGGTGTGAGTCGATACTCGGGGTGACAGTCGAGGCAGTGCAGGAATCAGGTTCCTTTGGAGTGGACAGAGACATTTGAGGGTCTTTTGGAATGGTGGCATGACCCTTGGAGTTCCTCTTGACTTTCCTGTTGAGAGTGCCTCCTTATGAGATGTGACGGGAATGCCGGGAATCCTTTCCCAGCGAAACAGGAAAAGGAACCCTCATATCGAGCGGAGGACGGGAAACAGGGCTCTTCCTGATTTTGGCGGCACTCTCGGTGTTCCTCTCAATGGGACACAGGTATGTTGGGAAACTTCTTGAATTGCAGCAAGGGTGTGAAGGACCCTTTCGAGGTTCAAGAGGGAAGGTGTGATTTGCCTCAAGATGCTGCAGCGGAAAAGGGCTTCATCTCTCCTGGAGGGGAGAACCTCCTGGTTATTCTCGAGTTGTAGCAGGTTCCTCTGGAGTTACAACGGAGACCTCAGGGACCTGCTTGTGAGGCCTCAGGAAAGGCCCGTCTCCATGCGAAATTCAAGTGGCCTCTCCGAATTTCTCTCCAGTAGGTGCCAGGTCCTTAGTCAGCGTCTGGATCCGAGACCTGACCTGAGGTTTCCTCTCCAGTGCTGACATGGATCTTGGGGTTCCTCTGGAATCTCCACAGGGGATCAGGCCTCCTCTCGAGTGGAGACATGCACGTCTGCTTTCCGCCCAAGCTTTAGCAGCAGTGTCAGACTTCCTGTCGAGTTGACACAGGCATCTGTGCCTTTCCGTCGAGGCTTTCCCACAGGGCTGTCCCACGTGCCACCGTGGTGTGAGTCGATACTTTGGGTGACAGTCGAATCTGTGCAGGGAAATCAAGTTCCTCTGGAGTGGACTGAGACAACTGGGGGTCTTTTTGAATGCTGGCGCGACCCCTGGAGTTCCTCCCGACTATCATGTTGAGAGTGCCTCCTCTTGAGATGCGACGTGAATGCCTGGAATCCTTTCCCTACAAAGCAGCGAAAGGAACCCTCGTCTCGAGGGGAGGAGGGGGAAACAGGGCTTCTGTTGAGTTGTGGCAGGACCATCGGTGTTCCTCTCCAGTGGAGACGGGTATGTCGGGGAACTTCGTGAGTTGCTGCAAGGGTATGAAGGACGATTTCGATGTTTAAAAGGGAAGGTGTGAATTCCCTCAAAACGCCGCAGCAGAAAAGTGCTTCATGTCGCCTGGAGTGGAGAACCTCCTGGTTTCTCTCGAGTTGCAGCAGGTTCCTCTCGAGTTATGATGGGAACCTCAGGGACCCACTCCTTTGGCCTCAGGAAATGCCAGTCTCCATGCGAGTTGCAAGGGGCTCTCTGGATCCCTCTCCAGTTGGTGCCCGGTCCTAAGTCCTCGTCTGGAGCAGAGGCCGGAAAGTGAGTTTCCTCTCCCGTGCTGATATGGATCTTGGGATACCTCTGGAGTCTCCACAGGGGAGTCAGGCCTTGTCTCCAGTCAAGACATCCACGTCCGCTTTCATCCCGAAGTGTTGTTGCAGTGTTAGACTTCCTGTCGAGCTGACACAGGAATCTGTGGCTTTCCCTCGAGGCTTTCCCACAGGGCTGTTACACGTGCCACCGTGGTTTGAGTCGATACTCGGGCTGACAGTCAAGGCAGTGCAAGAAACAGGTTCCTCTGGACTGGACTGAGACATTTGGGGGTCTTTTGGAATGGTGGCACGACCCCTGGAGTTCCTCTCGACTTTCCTGTTGAGAGCACCTCCTCTTCAGATGCGAAGGGAACGCTGGGAATCTTTTCCCAACAAAGCAGGGTAAGGAACCCTCATCTCGAGAGGAGGAGGGGGGAAAAGGGCTCCTCTAGAGTTGTGGCGGGACCCTCGGTGCTCCTCTCGAGTGCAGACGGGTATGTTGGGGAACTTCTTCAGTTGCTGCAAGGGTGTGAAGGACCCTTTGGAGATTCAAGAGGAAAAATGTGATTTCCCTCAAGACGCCGCAGCAGAAAAGGGCCTCATCTTGTCTGGAGGGGAGAGCCTCCTGGTTTTTCTCGAGTTGCGGCAGGTTCCCCTCGAGTTATGATGGGGACCACAGGTTCTCTCTCGTGTGGCCTGAGGAAATGCCAGTCCCCATGCGAGTTGTGAAGGGCCTCTCTGGATTCCTCTGCAGTCGGTGCCTGGTCCTAAATCCTCGTCAGGAGCCGAGGCTGGAACCTGAGGTTTCCTCTCCAGTGCTTACATGGATCTTTGAGTTCCTCTGGAATCTCCACAGGGGAGTCAGTCCTCGACTCAGGTGGAGACATGCACGTCTGCTTTCCTCCTGAGCTGTAACAGCAGTGTCAGGCTTTCTGTAGAGTTGACACAGGGATCCATGGCTTTTGCTCGAGGGTTTCTCACAGGGCTGTCACATGTGCCACCGTGGTGCCAGTTGATACTCAGGGTGACAGTCGAGGCAGTGCAGGGAAATCAGGTTCCTCTGGAGTGAAGTGAGACATTTGGCGGTCTTTTGGAATGGTGGCGCGACCCCTGGAGTTCACGTTGACTTTCCTGTTGAGAGCGCCTCCTCTTGAGATGCAACGGGTACGGCGGGAAACCTTTCCCGATGAAACACTGAAAGGAACCCTCATCTCAGGAAGGGGAGGGGAAAACGGGGCTCCATTTGAGTTTGGCGTGACAATCGGTGTTCCTCTCGAGTGGAGACAGGTACGTTGGGGAAATTATCAGTTGCAGCAAGGATGTGAAAGACCCTTTCGAAGTTCAAGGTTGAAGGTGTGATTTCCCTCGTGACGCCGCAGCTGAAAAGGGCTTCATCTCGCCTGCAGAAGAGAACCTCCTGGTTTTTCTCAAGTTTCAGCAGGTTCCTCTCAAGTTATGACGGGGAGCACAGGGACCTGCTATTTTGGCCTCAGGAAAGGCCAGTCTCCATGCGAGTTGCCAAGGTCCTCTCGGGATTCCTCTAAAGTCGGTGTCGGGTCCTAAGTCCTCATCTGGAGCCGAGGACAGAACCTGAGGTTTCCTCTCCAGTGCTGACATGGATTTTGGGGTTCCTCGGAGTCTCCACTGTGGAGTCAGGCGTCGTAGCGAGTGAAGACATGCACGTCCGCTTTCCTTCCGAGCTGTAGCAGCAGTGTCAGGCTTCCCATCGAGTTGACACAGGGATCTGTGGCTTTCCCTCGATGCTTTCCCACAGGGCTGTCACACGTGCCACCGTGGTGTAAGTAGATACTCGGGGTGACAGTCGTGGCAGTACAGGGAAATCAGGTTCCTCTGGAGTGGACTGAGACATTTGGGGTCGTTTGGAATGGTGGCACGCCGGGGTCCAGCCAGGAAGTCGAAGCGGGGACGGCTTTGGCGAAGAAAGACTTATTTATTTATTAATATAAGATTAGATTAAAAACAATAGTATAGTGGGAAAATTAAGTGGAGAAAGAAGGCTGAATAACTTGGCTTACGTGGAAAAGCAATTAAGTTTCAGACAAGGTACTTGCACCATGCATGTTAGGCCACCAGCGCCCATTTGAATATCAGAGAGTGCCCCGCCTTGGGCTCTCTCTCTTACGGATCTTAGAATCTGGGACAAGTAAGTAGACAGAGTGAGCCTCCACGCCCCAGATGGGAATTCAGCTGGAAATTAGAGTAAAGAGGAGACACGGGGAAACCAGTCTTTCCAATGAGTGGCACCCCCCTTTATTGTCCTTCAAGGCCTTTTATACTTTTGATTATACACAGAGATCAATGGGTAATACAAAATTATGTAGCGTTAGCAGCCCAGACTCTTTCTGTATATGTTTTTGTATACAAAAGATCTCAGGTGATTTACATTATCTTCTGGCCAAGAGGCGTGCTAACACTTTTTGACTCTCTTCCTTAATGAATGTTAATTTCCTTTCCCCTGAAGTGTTTTTCTTTAATTTGCATCTCCTTAAAGCACTAGAGTTACAGCTCTATAGAACAAAGGTGCAGTCGGTTATAACAAAGAAGGTACTTAACTCAAAGATCTAATGTTGCTGCTTGTTTTTCTATATACCAACTATATCAACAAGTAAAAGATATGAAAATTTGGCAGCAAGTATTGGCTCAACAAATGAAACCTTTAATCAGTCCTATTCTAATGATTTTGACTCCTCGGAAGCCCCTGTATTTCTAAGATGTTTTAAGCTTCCTGTGCCCCCTGCAGTCAGGAAGTCTCAAACAATCACATGTGCAGCTGTATGAGTCCTGCAGGCAGGCTAGAAAGCCATCAGAGGGGTTTTTGGATTGAAACACTCTTTCAGGTGCAGAAGACTAAAGCTTTGAGATGACTTTTTCCAGAGTGTGTCAGGAGATTGGAAACGTACAATACAACAAGGCAGGCATATTCTAATTTTGGGGGGGTACATGCTCAGGAAATGCCAGGGGGAAAACCTAAGATCTGACTCGACCTTGCCCATCAGAACTCTGCCGGATTAACTTGTCATGGGTGGAAATCCACGCTGGCCTCTGGCAGTGGCACGACCCCTGGAGTTCCTCTAGAATTTCCTGTTGAGAGCGCCTGCTCTTCAGATAAGACAGGATCGCCGGGAATCCTTTCCCGATGAAGCAGGGAAAGGAACTCTCATCTCGAACGGAGGAGGGGGAAACGGGGCTCCTCTTGAGTTTGGTGGGAGCCTCTGGTTTCCTCTCGAGTGGAGAAGGGTATGCCAGGGAATTTCTTGGCTTGCAGCAAGGATGTGAAGGACCCTTTTGATGTTGAAGACGGAAGGTGGAATTTCCCTCGAAACACAGCAGCAGAAAAGTGACTCATCTCGCCTGGAAGGGAGAACCTACTGGATTTTCTGGAATCTCGGCAGGTTCCTCTCGAGTTACGACTGGGACTTCAGGGACCCGCTCGTGTGCCCTCAGGAAAGGCCAGTCACCATGCGAGTTGTGAGAGGCCTCTCGAGATTCCTCCCCAGTCGGCACCGGGTCCTAAGACCTCATCTGAAGCCGAGGCTGGAACCTGAGGTTTCCTCTCCAGTGCTGACATGGATCTTGGGGTTCCTCTGGAGTCTCCACAGGGGAGTCAGTCCTCGTCTTAAGTGGAGACATGCATCTCCACTTTCCTCCCGAGCTGTAGCAAAAGTGTCAGACTTAAGTCGAGTTGAATCAGGGATCCGTGGCTTTCCCTCGACGCTTTCCCACAAGGCTGTAACATGTGCCACCGTGGTGTGTGGTTCCTCTGGAGTGGACTGAGACATTTGGGGTTCTTTTGGAATGGTGGCTTGACCCTTGGATTTCCTCTCGTCTTTGCTGTTGAGAGCACCTCCTCTTGAGATGCGACAGGAACGCCGGGAATCCTTTCCTGACGAAGCCGGGAAAGGAACCCTCATCTCGAGCGGAGGAGGAGGAAACGGGGCTCCTCTTGAGTTTGGCGGGACCCTCGGTGTTCCTCTTGAGTGAAGATGGGTTTGTCGGGGATATCCTTGAGTTGCTGCCAGTGTGTGAAGTACCATTTTGAGGATCAAAAAGGAAGGTGTGATTTCCCTTGAGACGCTGCAGGTGAAAAGGGCCTCATCTCGCCTGGGGGGGAGAACCTCCTGGTTTTTCTCGAGTTGGGGCAGGTTCCTCTCGAGTTATGACAGTAGTCTCAGGGACCGGCTCGTGTGACCTCAGGAAAGGCCAGTCTCCATGCGAGTTGCGGGGTCCTCTCTGGATTCCTCTACAGTCGTTTCGGGGTCCTAAGTCCTCATCTGGAGCCGAGGCCGGAATCTGAGTTTTCCCCTCCAGCGCTCTCATGGATCTTGGGGTACCTCTGGAGTCTCCACAGGGGAGCCAGGCTTATCTCCTCTGGAGACATGCATGCCCGCTTTCCTGCCAAGCTGTAGAAGCAGTGTCAGGCTTCCCGTCGAGTTGACACAGGGATCTGTGGCTTTCCCTCGAGACTTTCCCACAGGGCTGTCACACGAGCCACCGGGGTGTCAGTCGATACTCGGGGTGACAGTTGAGTCAGTGCAGGGAAATCAGTTTCCTCTGGAGTGAACTGAGACATTTGGGTGTCTTTTGGTATTGTGGCACGACCGCTGGTGTTCCTCTCTACATTCCTGTGGAGAGCATTTCCTCTCGAGATACATCGGGAACGCCAAAAATCCTTTCCCAATGAAGCAGGGAAAGGAAACCTCATCTCGAGTGGAGGAGGGGGAAACGGGGTTCCTCTTAAGTTTGGCAGGACCCTCGGTGTTCCTCTCGATTGGAGACGGGTATGTCAGGGATCTTTTTGAGTTGCAGAATGGGTGTGAACGAACCATTCCTGGTTCAGGAGGGAAAGTTTGATTTCCCTCTACACGCCTCACCGGAAAAGTGCCTCATCTAGACTGGAGGGGAGAACCTCCTGGTTTTACTGGAGTTGCGGCAGGTTCTTCTCGTCTTACGTCGGGGAACTCAGGGACCCGTTCTTGTGGCCTCAGGAAAGCCAGTCTTCATGAGAGTTGCGAGTGCTTTCGGGATACCTCTCCAGTCGGTGCCGGGTAATACGTCCTCGTCTGGAGCCGAGACCGGAACCTGAGGTTTTCTCTCCAGTGCTGACATGGACCTTGGGGGTACTTCTCGAGTCTCCACAGGGGAGTCAGGCCTCGTCTCGAGTGGAGACATGCACGTCCGCTTTCCTCCTAAGCTCTAGCAGCAGTGTCAGGCTTCCCTTCGAGTTGTTAGAGGGATCTGTGGCTTTCCCTAGAGGTTTTCCCTCAGAGCTCACACAAGTGCCACCATGGTGTGAGTGGATACTCGGGGTGACAGTCGAGACAGTGCAGGGAAATCAGGTCCCTCTGGAGTGAACTGAGACATTTGGGGGGTTTTGGAATAGTGGCATGACCCCTGGATTTCCTCTCGTCTTTACTGTGGAGAGCGCCTACACTTGAGATGCGATGGGAACGCCGGGAAACATTTCCTGACGATGCAGGGAAAGGAACTCTTATCTCGACCAGAAGAAGGGGAAACGGGGCTACTCTTGAGTTGTGTCAGGACCCTCGGTGTTCCTCTCCAGGGGAGACGGTTTTGTTGGGGAACTTCTTTATTTGCAACAAGGGAAGGACTCTTTCGAGGTCCAAGAGGGAAGGTGTGATTACCCTCCAGACACCGCAGCAGAAACGGGCCTCATCTCGCCTGGAGGGGAAAACCTCCTATATTTTCTCGAGTTGTGGCAGGTTTCTCACGAGTTACGACGGGAATCTCAGGGTCCCGCTCGTGTGGCCTCAGGAAAGGCCAGGCTCCATGCGAGTTGAAAGTGGCCTATCAGGACACTTCTCCATTCAGTGCTAGGTCGTAAGTCCTCATCTGGAGCCAAGGCCGGAAAGTGAGGTTTCCTCTTCAGTGATGACATGGATCTTTGGGTTCCTCTGGAATCTCCACAGGGGAGTCAGGCCTCGTCTCAAGTGGAGACATGTACGTCCGCTTTCCTCCAGAGGTGTAGCATCAGTGTGAGGCTTCCTGTCGAGTTGATCCTAGGATCTGTGGCTTTCCCTCGAGGCATCCCACAAGGCTCTCACAGGTGCCACCGTGGTGTGAGTTGATACTCGGGGTGACAGTCGAGGCAATGCAGGGAAATCAGGTTCCTCTGGACTGGACTGAGACATTTGGGGGACTTTTTAAATGGTCGCATGACCCCTGGAGTTCCTCTTGACTTTCCTGTTGAGCGTGCCTCCTCCTGAGATGTGACGGGAATGCCAGGAATCCTTTCCCGACGAAGCAGGGAAAGGAACCCTCATCTCGAGCGGAGGAGAGGGAAACGGGGCTCTTCTTGAGTTTAGCGGGACCCTCGGTGTTCATCTCGTGTGGAGACGGGTATG
The DNA here is from genome assembly GCF_032405125.1 of Capricornis sumatraensis. Lineage (NCBI taxonomy): Eukaryota > Metazoa > Chordata > Mammalia > Artiodactyla > Bovidae > Capricornis > Capricornis sumatraensis. The sequence goes on from NW_027184618.1 coordinate 5,916,702, forward strand.
TTGGGGAATTTCTTGAGTTGCTGAAACGGTGTGATGTACTGTTTCGAGGTTCAAGAGGGAAGGTGTGATTTCCCTCGAGACGCCACAGCGGAAAAGGGCCTCATCTGGCCTGGAGGGGTTAACCTCCTGGTTTTTTTCAAGATGCGGCAGCTTCCTCTCGAGTTACAACAGGGACCACAGGGATGCGCTCGTGTGGCCTCAGGAAAGGCCAGTCTCAATGGGAGTTGCGGGGGGCCTCTCCAGATTCCTCTAAAGTCGGTTCCTAGTCCTAAGACTTCGTCTGGAGCCGAGGTTGGTATCTGAGGTTTCCTCTCCAGTGCTGACATGGATTTTAGGGTTCCTCTGGAGTCTCCAGGGGGGAGTCAGTCCTCGTCTCAATTGTAGAGATGCACGTCCGCTTTCCTCCCGAGCTGTAGCAACAGTGTCAGACTTAAGTCGAGTTGACTTAGGGATCTGTGACTTTCCCTCGACACTTTCCCACAAGGCTGTAACACGTGCCACTGTGGTGTGAGGAGATACTTGGTGTGACAGTCGAGGCAGCGCAGGGTAATCAGTTTCCTCTGGTGTGGACTGAAACAATTAGGGGTCTTTTGGAATGGTGGCAGGACCCGTGGAGTTCCTCTCGACTTTCCTGTTGAGAGCGACTCCTCTTGAGATGTGATGGCAATGCCGGAATCCTCTCCCAATGAAGCAGGGAAATGCACCCTCATCTCGAGCGGAGGAAGGGGAAACGTGGCTCCTCTTGAGTTGTGGCCGGACCCATGGTGTGCCTCTTGAGTGGATACGGGTTTATCGGGGAAATATTTGGTTTGCTGCAAGGGTGTGAAGGACCCTTTCGAGGTTCAAGAGGGAAGGTGTGATTTCCCTTGAGTCGCAGCAGCGGTAAGGGGCTTCATTTCGTCTGGAGGGGAGAACCTAATAGTTATTTTCGAGTTGCGGCAGGTTCCTCTTGAGTTACAATGGGGACCTCAGGGACCCGTTCTTGTGGCCTCTGGAAAGCCAGTCTCCATGCGAGTTGTGAGGGCCTTTCAGGATACCTCTCCTGTTGGTGCCGGGTAATACGTCCTCATCTGGAGCTGAGGCCGGAACCTGAGGTTTCCTCTCCAGTGCTGACATGGATCTTGGGGTTCTTCTGGAGTCTCCACAGGGGATTCAGGCATAGTATCGAGTGGAGACTTGCACGTCCACTTTCCTCCAGAGTGGTAGCAGCAGTTTCAGGCTTCCCTTCGAGTTGTCACAGCGATTTGTTGCTTTGCCTTGAGGCTTTCCCACAGGGCAGTCACACGTGCCACCGTGGGGTGAGTCGATACTCGGGGTGACAGTCAAGGCAGTACAGGGAATTCAGGTTCCTCTGGAGTGGACTGAGACATTTGAGGGTCTTTTGGAATGGTGGCATGAACCCTGGATTTCCTTTCGTCTTTCCTGTTGAGAGCACCTCCTCTTGAGATGCGACGGGAACATCGGGAAATATTTCCCGATGAAGCAGGGAAAGGAACCCTCATCTCGACCAGAGGAGGGGGAAACGGGGCTACTCTTGAGTTGTGGTGGGACCCTCGGTGTTCCTCTCGAGTGGTTACGGGTATGTTGGGGAGCTTCTTGATTTGCAGCAAGGGTGTGAAGGACCCTTTCGAGCTTCAAGAGGGAAGGTGTGATTACCTTCGAGACACCGCAGTGGAAATGGACCTCATCTCGCCTGGAGGGGAGGACCTTCCTAGTTCTTCTCGAGTTGCGCCAGGTTCCTCTCTAGTTACGATGGTAATCTCAGGATCCCACTCGTGTGGCCTCAGGAAAGGCCAGTCTCCATGCGAGTTGCAAGGGGACTCTCGGGATTCCTCTCCAGTCGGTGCCCGGTTCTAAGTCCTCATCTATAACCGGGGAGCGAACCTGAGATTTCCTCTGCAGTGCTGACATGGATCTTGGGGTTCCTCTGGAGTCTCCACAGGGGAGTCAAGCTTCGTCTCAACTAGAGGCATGCAAGCCCGCTTTCCTCGCGAGAAGTAGCACCAGTGTCAGGCTTCCTGTCGAGTTAACCCACGGATCTGTGGCTTTCCCTCGAGGCTTTCCCACAGGGCTTTCACACTTGCCAGCATGGTGTTAGTCGATACTCGGGGTGACAGTCAAGACAGTGCAGGGGAATCAGGTTTCTCTGGAGTGGACTGAGGCATTTGGGGTTTTCTGGAATGGTGGCACGACCCATGAATTTCCTGTTGAGAGCGCCTCCTCTTGAGATGCGACGGGAATGCTGGGAATCCTTTCCCGATGAAACAAGGAAAGGAACCCTCATCTCGTGATGAGGAGGGGTACCGGGGCTCCTCCTGCATTGTGGCAGGACCCTCGGTGTTCCTCTCGAGTGGAGACCGGTATGTCAGGGAATTTCTTGAGTTGCGGCAAGGGTGTGAAAGACCCGTTCGAGTTTTGAAGGGAAGGTGTGATTTCCCTCGAGACACCTCAGCGGAAAAGGGCCTCATCTCTCCTGGAGGGGAGAACCTCCTGGATTTTCTCTATTGGCGGCAGGTTACTCTCAAGATATGACGGGGACGTCAGGGACCCACTCATGTGGCCTCAGGAAAGGCCAGTCTCCATGCCAATTGCGAGGGGCCTCTCGGGATCCCTCTCCAGTCGGTGCCAGGTCCTAAGACCTCGTCTGGAGTCGAGGCTGGAACCTGAGGTTTCCTCTCCAGTGGTGACATGGATCTTGGGGTTCCTCTGGAGTCTCCACAGGGGAGTCAGGCCTACTGTCGAGTGGAGACATGCACATCCGCTTTCCTCCCGAACTGTAGCAGCAGTCTCAGGCTTCCCGTCGAGTTGACACAGGGATCTTTGGCTTTCCCTCGAGGCTTTCCCACAGGGCAATCACAAGTACCACCTTTGTGTGAGTCGATACTCGGCAAGACAGTCGAGGCAGTGCAGGGAAATCAGGTTCTCTGGAGTGGACTGAGATACTTGGAGTACTTTTGGAATGGTGGCATGACCCCTGGAGTTTCTCTCGACTTTCCTGTTGAGAGTGCCTCGTCTTGAGATGCTTCAGGAACGCTGGGAATCCTTTCCCAATGAAGTTGGGAAAGGAACAGTAATCTCGAGCTAGGAAGCTGAAATGGGGCTCCTCTTGATTTTGTCGGGACCCTCGGTGTTCCTCTCTAGTGGAGACAGGTATCTCGGGGAAATTCTTGAGTTGCCACAAGGGTGTGAAGGACCCTTTTGGGGCTAGGAGGGAACGTGGGATTTCTCTCGAGATGCTGCAGACGAAAAGGGCCTCAGCTCGTGTGGAGACGAAAATCTCTTGGTTTTTCTCGAGTTGTGGCGAGGTTCCTCTCGAGTTATGACCAGGACCTCAGGGACCCGCTCTTGGGGCTCAGGAATGTCCATTCTCCATGCAAGTTCCAAGGATCCCGTCGGGATTTCTCTGCAGTCGCTCTCGTGCCTAGGTCCTCATCTGGAGTTGAGACCAGAACCTTAGGTTTCCTCTCCAGGGCCGACATGGATCTCGGGGTTCCTCTGTGGCATGCACAGTGGAATCAGGCCTCATCTCTTGTGGAGCCATGCAAGTCGCTCTCTTCTCGAGCCAGAAAAGCATGTCAGGCTTCCTGTCGTGTTGACCACAGGGATCTGTGGCTTTCTCTTGAGGGGCCACAGGGCTGTCACAACTTCCATCGTGTTTTGAGTCCATCCTCAGTGTGACCGTTGAGTCAGTGCAGGGGAGTCAGCTGTCTCTGGAGTCCACTGGGACATCAGGGGTCTTTTGAAATGGTGGCATGACACCTCGAGCTCCTCTCGAGGGTCTTGTGGAGACCGCCTCCTCTTGAGGTGAGACAGGAACCCCGGGATTCCCTCCCCATCAAAGAAGGGAAATGGACCCTCCTCTCGGGATGAGAAGGGAGAACCGGGGCTCTTCTTGAGTTGGGACAGGACCCACGGTGTTCCTCTCGAGTGCAGACGGGGATGTCGTGGAACTTCTTGAGTTGCCACAAGGATCTCAAAGACCCTTTCCGGACTCAGGAGGGAAGGTGAGATTTCTCTAGACAGCGCAGCAGAAAAGGGCCTCAGCTTGCATTGATGGGACAATCTCCTGGTTTTTCTCGAGATGTGGCGTGGTTCCTCTCGAGTTACGACTTGGACCTAAGGGACCAGCTCGTGAAGCCTCAGGGAGGTCCAGTCTCCACGCGAGTCACGAGGGGCCCCTCAGAATTCCTCTGAAGTCACTGCCAATGCCGAGGTCCTCATCTGGAGTTGAGGCCGGAAACTAAGGTTTCCTCTCCAGGGCTGACATAGATCTCGGGGTTCCTCTGGTGCATCCACAGGGGACTCTGGCCTCATCTCGTGTGGAGCCATGCAATTCCGCTCTCCTCTCAAGCCAGAAAATCAGTGTCAGGCTTCCTGTCGAGTTGACCATAGGTATCAGTGTCTTACTCTCGAGGGGCCACAGGGTTGCCACACCTGCCATCATGTTTTGAGTCAGTCCTCTGGGGGAAATTCGAGTCATTGCAGGGGAGTCAGGTGTGTCTGAAGTGCACTGGGAGATCGGGGGTCTTTTGAAATGGTGGCACTACCCCTGGAGTTCCTCTCGAGCGTCAAGTGGAGACTGCCTCCACTTGAGGTGCAACAAGAATGCCGGAATTCCCTGAGCGAAGAAGCAGGTAAACGGACCCTCCTCTCGGGATGAGGAGGGAGAAATTGGGATCTTTTTGAGATGTGGTGGGGCCTTCGATGTTCCTCTAGAGTGCAAACGGGGATCTCAGAGAACTTCTTGAGTTGCCTCAAGGGTGTCAGGTACCTTTTCGAGGTTCAGGAGGGAAGGTGGGATTTCTCTCGAGTAGCCGCAGTGGAAAAGGGCCTCAGCTTGCCTGAGGGGAGAATCTCCTGGTTTTTCTCGAGTTGCGGCGGGGATCCCCATGAGCTACGAGTGGACCAGAGTGACCCGCTCGTGGGGCATCAGGGAGGGACAGTCTCCATGAGAGTCGCGAGGGGCCCATCGGGATTCCTCTGCAGTCCTTGCTGGGGCCGAAGTCCTCATCTGGAGTTGACGCCAGAACCTCAGGTTTCCTCTCCACGGCCGACATGGATCTCGCGGTTCCTCTGGGGCGTCCACAGGGGTGTCAGGCCTTGTCTCGTGTGGAGCCATGCAACTCCGCTCTCCTCTTGAGCCAGAAAGGCAGTGTCAGTCTTCCTGTCGGGTTGAGCATAGAAATCGGTGGCTTTCTCTCCAGGTGCCACAGGGCTGTCACATCTGCCATCATGCTTCAATTCAGGCCTCTGAGTGATCTTCGAGTTAATGTAGGGGATTCAGGTGTGTCTGGATTGCACTGGGACATCAGGGTTTTTTTTAAATGGTTGCACGACCCCTGGAGTTCCTCTCTAGTGTCAAGTGGAGACTGCCTCCTCTTGAGGTGCGACGGAAATGCCAGGATTCCTTCCCCGACGAAGCAGGGAAATGGACCCTCCTCTCGGGATGAGGAGAGAACCGGGGCTCTTCTTGCGTTGTGGCTGGACCCTCGGTGTTCCTCTTGGGTGCAGACGGGGATGTCTGGGAACTTCTTGAGTTGCTAGAAGGGTGTCAAGGACATTTGGGGGGCTTAGGAGTGAAGATGGGATTTCTGTCGTGATGCCGCAGCGGAAAAGGGCCTCAGCTCGCATTGAGGGGAGGATCTCCTGATTTTTCTCGAGTTGTGGCCGGGTTCCACTCGAGTTAAGATGGGGACATCAGGGACCCGCTGGTGGGGCCTCAGGGAGGTCCAGTCCCCATTCGAGTCGTGAGGGGCCCGTCGGGATTCATCTGCAGTTGCTGCCAGGGCCGAAGTCCTCATCTGGAGTTGAGGCCGGAACCTCAGGGTACCTCTCCAGGGCCGACATGGATCTCGGGGTTCCTCTGGGTCATCCACAGGTGAGACAGGCCTCATCTCGTGTGGAGTCATGCAAGTCCACTCTTCTCTCGAGCCATAAAAGCAGTGTCAGGCTTCCTGTCAGGTTGAACATAGGGAACTTTGGCTTTCTCTCGAGGCGCCACAGGCCTGTCACACTTCCATCATGTTTTGAGTTGGTCCTCGGTGTGTCGGTCGCCTCAATGCAGGTGACTCAGGTGTGTCTGGATTGCATTGGGACACCGGGAGTCTTTCGACATGGTGGCATGACTTCTGGAGTTCCTCTCGAGCATCATGTGGAGACCGCCTCCCCTTGAGGTGCAACGGGAACGCCAGGATCTGTCACCAACGTAGCAGGGAAATGGACCCTCTTCTTGGGATGAGGTGGGACAACCGGGGCTCTTCTTGAGTTGTGGTGGTACCCTCGATGTTCCTCTCAAGTGCAGACGGGGATGTCGGGAAACTTCTTAACTTGCCTCAAGGGTGTCAAGGACCTATTCGGGGCTCAGGAGAGAAGGTGGGATTTCTCTCGAGACATCACAGCCAAACAAGTCTTAACTTGCTTTGAGGGGAGGATCTTCTGTTTTTACTAGAGATGCAATGGCATTCCTCTCAAGTTAGACGGGTCTAAAGGGACCCGCTTGTGGGGCCTCATGGAGGTCCAGTCACCACGTGAGTCACAAGCGGCCCCTCAGGATTCCTCTGCAGTCGCTGCTGGGACCGAGGTCCTCATCTGGAGTTGAGGCCAGAACCTTAGGGTTCCTCTCCAGGGCAGACATGGATCTCGGGGTTCCTCTGGGGCGTCCACAGGTCAGGTCTCGTCTTGTGTAGAGCCATGCAAGTCCGCTCTCCTCTCGAGCCAGTAAAGCAGTGTCAAGCTTCCTGTAGGTTTGACCATAGGGATCAGTGGCTTTCTCTCGAGGCGCCTCGTGGCTGTCACACCTGCTATCGTGTTTTGAGTCTGTCCTCCGGGTGACCGTCGAGTCAGTGCAGGGGAGTCAGGTGTGTCTGGAGTGCACTGGGACATTGGGGGTCTTTTGAAATGGTGGCCCGACCCCTGGAGTTCTCCAGCGTCAAGTGCAGACTGCCACATCTTGAGTTGCAACGGGAACACTGGGAATCCCTCCCCGACGAAGCAGGGAAACAGACCCACCTCTTGGGATGGGGAGGGAGAACCAGGGCCTCTTCTTGAGTTGTGGCGGGTCCCTCGATGTTCCTCTCGAGTGCAGGCGGGGATTTCGGGGAAATTCTTTAGTTGCCTCAAGGGTGTCAAGGACCCTTTCCAGGCTCAGGAGGGAAAGTGGGATTTCTCACGAGACGCCGCAGCAGAAAAGGGCCTCAGCTCGCGTTGAGGGGAGGATCTCCTGGTTTGTCTCGAGTTGTGACTAGGTTCCTCTCGAGTTACAACAGGGACCTCAGGAATATGCTCGTGGGGCCTCAGGGAAGTCCAGTCTCCACTCGAGTTGCGAGGGGCCTCTAGGGATTCCTCTGCAGTCGTTGCCTGGGCCGAGGTCCTCATCTGGAGTTTAGTTCAGAACCTCAGGGTTCCTCTGCAAGCTGACATGGATTTTAGGTTCCTCTGGAGCGTCCACAGGGGATTCAGTCCTCGTCTCGTGTGGAGCCATGCAAGTCCGCTCTCCTCTAGAGTAGGAAAAGCACTGTCAGGCTTCCTGTCTTGTTGACCATAGGGATCGGTGGCTTTCTCTCGAGGCGCCACAGGGCTGTCACACCTTCCTTCGTATTTGGAGTCGGTCCTCAGGGTGAACGTCGAGTCAGTGCAGAGGAGTCTGGTGTGTCTGAAGTGCACTGAGACACCGGGGGTCTTTTGAAATGGTGGCACGACCCCTGGAGTTCCTCTCAAGCGTCAAATGGAGACCACCTCCAATTGAGGTACAACGGGAACGTCGGGATTCCCTCCACGACGAAGCAGGGTAACGGACCCTCCACTCAGGATGAGGAGGGAGAACCTAGGCTCTTCTTGAGTTGTGGTGGTACCCCCGGTGTTCCTCTCGAGCGCAGACGGGGATGTCGGGGATCTTCTTGAGTTGCTTCAAAGGTGTCAAGAAACTTTTCGTGGCTCAGGATGGAAGGTGGGATTTCTCTGGAGATGCCGCAGTGGAAAAGGAACTCAGCTCACGTTGAGGGGAAGATCTCTTGGTATTTCAGAGATGCAGTGGGGTTCCTCTCGAGTTACGACGGGAACCTCAGGGAAACCACATGTGGGGCCTCAGGGAGGTCCAGTCTCCACGCGAGTCTCGAGGGGCCCCTCGGGATTCCTCTGCAGTTGCTGCCAGGTCTGAAGTCATCTGCCGTTGAGGCCGGAACCTCAGGGTTCCTGTCCAGGGCCGACATGGACCTCGGTGTTCCTCTTGGGCATCCACAGGGGAGTCAGGGCCTCATCTCATGTGGAGCCTGCAATTCCACTCTCCCCTCGAGCCAGAAAAGCAGTGTCAGGCTTCCTATCGGGTTGACCATATGTTTCAGTTACTTTCTCTCGAGGCACGACAGGGTTGTCACACTTGCCATTGTGTTTTTAGTCGGTTCTCGGGGTGATCGTCCAGTCATTGCAGGGGAGTCAGGTGTGTCTGGAGTGCACTGGGACATCAGGGGTCTTTTGAAATGTGGAACAACCCCTGGAGTTTCTCTCGAGATTCAAGTGGAGACCACCTCCTCTTGAGTGTGACAGAAACACCAGGATTCCCTCCCCGACAAAGCAGGGAAACAAACCCTCCTCTCAGGATGAGGAGGGAGAACCGGGGCTCTTCTTGAGATGTGGCGGGACCCTCGGTATTTCTCTCAAGTGCAGACGGGGATGTCGGGAAACTTTTTAAGTTGCCTCACGGGTGGAAAGGACCTTTTCAGGCTCAGGATGGAAGATGGGATTTCTCTCGAGACGTCGCAGCAGAAAAGGGCCTCAGCTCGGATTGAGGGGAGGATCTCCTGGTTTTTCTCGAGTTGCGGCTGGATTCCTCTCGAGTTACTACGGGGACCTCAGGGACCCACTCGTGGGGCCTCAGGGAGGTACAGTCTCCACGCGAGTCACAAGGAGCCCCTCAGGATTCCTCTGCTGTCGCTTCCGAGGCCTTGGTCCTCATCTAGAGTTGACCACGGACCTCAGGGTTCCTGTCCAGGGCCAACATGGTACACAGGGTTCCTCTGGGGCGTCCACAGGTGTGTCAGGGCTCGTCTCATGTGAAGCTATGCACGTCTCCTCTTCAGCCGGAAAAGCAATGTTAGGCTTAGTCTCGGGTTGACCATAGGGATCAGTCGATTTCTCTCAAGGTGCCACAGGGCTGTCACACATACCATCGTGTTGTGAGTCGGTCCTCGCTGTGACGGTCGAGTCAGTGCAGGGGAGTCAGGTGTGTCTGGATTGCACTATGTCATCGGGGAACTTTTGAAATGGTGGCACGACCCGGAAGATCCTCTGGAGCCTCAAGTGTAACCCGCTTAATCATCCAGTGCAACGGGAACGCTGGGATTCCCTCCCCGACGAAGCAGGGAAATGGACACTCCTCTCGGGATGAGGAGGGAGAACCGGGGCTCTTCTTGAGTTGTGGGTGGACCCTCGGTGTTCCTCTCGACAGTAGATGTGGATGTTGGGGAACTTCTTCAGTTGCCTCAAGGGTGTCAAGGGCCCTTTCGGGGCTCAGGAGGGAAAATGGGATTTCTCTCGAGACGACACAGAGGAAAAGTGCCTCAGCTCGCGTTGAGGGGACAGTCTCCATGTTTTACTCGAGTTGCGGCAGGATTCCTGTTGAGTTATGACTGCGACCTCAGGGACCCACTCGTGGGGCCTCAGGGAAGTCCAGTCTCCACGCGAGTCTCGAGGGGCCCCTCGGGATTCCTCTGTAGTTGCTGTCGGGGCGGAGGTCCTCATCTGGAGTTGAGGCTGGAATCTCAGAGTTTCTCTCCACGGCTGACATGGATCTCGGAGTTCCCCTGGGGCGTCCACAGGTGAGTCAGACTTCGTCCCTTGAAGAGCCATGCAAGTTCATTCTCCTCTCGATCCGGAAAAGCAGTGTCAGTCTTACTGTTCGGTTGACCATAGGGATCGTTGGCTTTCTCTAGAGGCGCCACAGGGCCGTCACACAGGCCACCGTGTTTTGAGTCGGTTCACGGGGTGACCGTCGAGTCAGTGCAGGGGAGTAAGGTGTCTCTGAAGTGCACTGGGACACCGGGGGTCTTTTGAAATGGTGGCATGACCCCGGGAGTTCCTTTCGAGCATCAAGTGGAGACCGCCTCCTCTTGAAGTGAGACAGGAATGCCGGGAATCCCTTCCCAATGAAGCAGGGAAACGGACCCTCCTCTCGGAATGAGGAGGGAGAACCGGGGTGCTTCTTGAGTTGTGGCGGGACCCTCGGTGTTCCACTCGAGTGCAGACGGGGATGTCGGGGAACTTCTTATGTTGCCTCAAGGGTTTCAAGGACCCTTTCGGGGCTCAGGAGGGAAGATCGGATTTCTCTTGAGACACCACAGAGGAAAAGGCCCTCAGCTCGCGTTGAGGGGAGAATCTTCTGGTTTTTCTCCAGTTGCGGCAGGGTTCCTCTCGAGTTACGACGGGGACCTCAGCGACCCGCTCCTCGGGTGTCAGGGAGGTCCAGTCTCCAAGCAAGTCACGAGGGGCCCCTTGGTATTCCTCTGCTCTAGCTGCTGGGCCGAGGTCCTCATCGGCAGTTGAGGCTGTAACCTCAGGTTTCCTCTCCAGGGCCGACGTGGACCTCAGTGTTCCCCTGAGGCATCCACAGGGGATTCAAGCTTTGTCCCTTGTGGAGCCATGCAAGTCTGCTCTCCTCTCAAGCCGGAAAAGCAGTGTCAGGCTTCCTGTCAGTTTGACCATAGGGATCGGTGGCTTTCTCTCCAGGTGCAACAGGGCTGTCACAGCTGCCATCGTGTTTTGAGTCGGTCCTCGGGGTGACCGTCGAGTCAGTGCAGGGCAGTCAGTTGTGTCTGTAGTGCACTGGAACACTGGGGGTCTTTTGAAATGGTGGCAAAACCCCTGGAGTTCCACTCGAGCGTCAAGTGGAGACCTCCTCCTCAGGTGTGATGGGAATGCCGGGATTCCCTCCCCAACACCGGGGCTCTTCTTGAGTTGTGGCGGGACCCTCGGTGTTCCTCTCGAGTGTAGGAGGGGATGTCGGGGAACTTCTTGAGTTGCCTCAAGGTTGGCAAGGACCCTTTCGTGGCTCAGGAGGGAAGGTGGGATTTCTCTCGAGACACGCAGTGGAAAAGGGCCTCAGATCGCTTTGAGGGGAGAATCTCCTGGTTTTTCTCGTGTGGCTGGGTTTCTCTCGAGTTAAGACAGGGACCTCAGCGACCCGCTTGTGGGACTTCAGGAAGGTCCAATCTCCACGCGAGTCACTATGGGCCCCTTGGGATTCCTCTGCAGTTGCTGCCGGGGCCAAGGTCCTCATCTGGAGTTAAGGCCGGAACCTCAGAGTTCCTCTCCAGGGCCGACATGGATCTCGGGGTTCCTCTGGGGCATCCACAGAGGAAGCAGGCCTTGTCTCTTGTGGAGCCATGCAAGTCTGCTCTCCTCTCGAACCAGAAAAGCAGTGTCAATCTTCCTGTCGTGTTGACCATAGGGATCGGTGGCTTTCTCTCGAGGAAACACAGGGCTGTCACACCTGCCATTGTGTTTTGAGTCGGTCCTTGGGGTGAACGTCGAGTCAGTTCAGGGAAATCAGGTGTGTCTGGAGTCCACTGGGACATCAGGGGTCTTTTGAAATGGTGGCACGACCCCTGGAGTTCCTCTCGAACGTCAAGTGGAGACCGCCTCCTCTTGAGGTTTGACAGGAATGCCGGGATTCCCTCCCAGACGAAGCAGGGAAACGGACCCTTCTCTCGGGATGAGGAGGGAGAACCGGGGTTGTTCTTGAGTTGTGGCGGGACCCTCAGTGTTCCTCTCGAGTGGAGACGGGTATGTCGTGGAACTTCTTTAGTTGCCTCAAGTGTGTCAAGGACTCATTCGACGCTCAAACATGTAGGTGGGATTTCTCTCGAGACGCCGCAGCAGGAAAGGGCCTCATCGCGCGTTGAGGGGAGAATCTCCTCGTTTTACTCGAGTTGCGGCTGAAAACTTGGGTTTCCTCTTGAGTTACGACTGGGACCTCAGCGACCCACTCGTGGGGACTCAGGAAAGTCCAGTCTCAATTTCTTTTCCAAATTTGCTGCTGTAATCTAGTTAACAAATGAAAGATAGCAGTTTTGTTTTGGGGCAGAACTGCAGTCTCAATGTGTGGAAACAGCCTGACCACATACTGAGAGTCAGAGTAAAGGTTAAATTCCTCCTCTGAAACATAACAAAAGCCTCTATAACAGCTGTGATTTCAGCTCTTTGAGCTAAAGTTTCTTGTGTTTCCAAAACTTTCTGATGATTTCTTGTAACTATGGAGGCTTTACCGTTTGCTGATCCATCATTAAAGGCTATCTGAGCATCTGGAATAGGAGATTGTTTGCGTCTAACAGGAAAAATAACTGGATGCTTAGACATAAAATGTAACAAAATATGGGAGGGCAAATGATGCAAGATTTGTCCAAAATAATTTCCTATAGCAATCTGCCAATCATCATCAAATATTTGAAGAGCATCAAGCTGCTCCTTATTATATGGAATTACAATCTCTGATGGCTCTTTACCGAACAATTCAATGCTCCGTTTCCTTCCATTTAGTATTAATGTGGTAGTTAAACCGGGATAAGAAGTCACGACTTTTTTAGCTTGGGCGGGAAGATGTATCCACTCTAGAGGACCGCTTTGCGACAGGACTCCCGTAGGTGCTGTTGGAGTAGCTAGAGAAAGGAACTGCCTAGTTACCGTGAAATCAATTCTTTTTACATAACTATTCGATAAGACTGTTTCTACATTGCCTAGGGCTTCCCGAGCTTCAGCAGTTAATTGTCTTTTAGAAGCTGGATCTAGATCCCCACACAAAATGTTAAAAAGAGGTTTCAATTCGGCAGTGGTTAATTTTAAATAGGGTTTAGTCCAATTAAATTAATATCACCTAAGAGTTTTTGATAATCATTTAAAGAAATAAGATGGTCTTTTCTCAATTGCAGTGGGGCATGAGTCACTGTTTCTGAATTTATGACTCTTCCTAAGTAGGTTATGGGCAGATTGATTGAATTTTTTCTGGGGCAATTTTTAGACCTCTATCTGTCAATGCCTCTGTCAAGTCTTGGAAGACAGTTTGTAGTTTGTAAATGAACTCTATCAGGATGAGCTATTAAAATATCACCCATATAGTGAATCATATATACCTGTTCATATTTAATCCTAGTATCTTCTAGAGCGGCATTAACAAATTTCTGGCATAGGGTGGGGCTATTTTTCATTTTGATTTTAGGGTTAATGCTCAGGCAAAGTATCCCTTGAGACCTAACTCGATGTGCCCATCAGGTCTCTCCGCATGAACTAGTAATGGGTGGGATCTCCCATGTTGGATCCTGGGATCCCGACATAACTGTCTCCACTTGAGAGGAACACCGAGGGTCCCGCCACAACCCAAAAAGAGCCCAGTTTTTCCCTCCTCATCTCGAGATGAGGGTCCATTTACCTGCTTCATCGGTAAAGGAATCCTGGGCTTCCCGTTGCACCTCAAGAGGAGGCGGTATCAACATGAAAATCGAGAGGAACTCCAGGGGTCGTGCCACAATAACAAAAGAACCCCATGTCTCAGTCCACTCTAGAGAAACGTGATTCCCCTGCAATGACTCGACTGTCATGCCGAGTATCAACTCCAAACATGATGACAGGTGTGACAGCCCTGTGGCACCTCGAGAAAAAGCCATTGATCCCTATGTCAATTCAACAGGAAGCCTGACACTGCTTTTCCAGTTCGAGAGGAAGGCGGACTAGAATGTCTCAACCCAAGACGAGGCCTGACTCCCCTGTGGAACTCCATAGGAACCCCGAGATCCATGTCAGCACTGGAGAGGAGCCCTGAGGTTCCAGCCTCAACTCCAGATGAGGACCTTGGCCCCGGCACTGAATGGACAGGAAGCCAAGAGGCCCCTGGCAACTTGCACAGAGACTTGACTTTCCTGAGGCAACATGAGCGGGTCCTTGAACTCCCCATCGTAACTCTAGGGGAACTCTAGGGGAACACCAAGTTTCCTGAAGCAACTAGAGAAAAACCAGGAAATTCTCCCGTCAATGCTAGATGGGGTCCTTTTATGCTGTGGCGTGTCAAGAGAAATCCCACCTTCCCTCTTGAGACACAGAAAGGTCCTTGAAACCCTGGATGCAACTCAAGAAGTTACCGGACATACCCATCTCCACTCAAGAAGAACACCGAGGGTCCTGCCACAACTCAGGAAGAGCCACGGTTTTCCCTCCTCATCTCAAGATGAGGGTCCATTTCCCTGCTTCATCGGTAAAGGAATCCCTGTGTTCCCATGGCACCTCAAGAGAAGGTGGTCCCAACATGAAAATCGAGAGGAACTCCAGGTGTCGTGCCACAATACCAAAAATACCGATGTGCCAATCCACTACACATAAATCTGATTCCCCTGCACTGACACGACTGTCACCCCAAGTATCGACACCAAACCCAAAGGCAGGTGTGACAGCCCTGTGGCTCCTCGAGAGAAAGGCACTGATCCATATGCCAACACGACAGGAAGCCTGACACTACATTTACAGCTCGAGAGGAAAGTGGGCTTACGTGTCTCCACCCGAGAACAGGCCTGATTCCCTGGTCAAACTCCATAGGAACCCCGAGATCCATGTCAGCACTGGAGAGGAAACCTGAGGTTCCAGCCTCAACTCCAGATGAGGACCTTGGCCCCAGCAGCGACTGGAGAGGAATCCCGAAAGGCCCCTCGCAACTCGCATGGAGACTGGACTTTGCTGAGGCAACATGAGCAGGTCACCGAGGTCCCCATCGTAACTCGAGAGGAACCCCAATTTTCCTGCTGCAACTTAAGAAAAACCAGGATAATCTACCCCAATGCGAGATGGGGCCCTTTTCCACTGAGGCATCTTGAGAGAAATCCCAACTTCACTCTTGAGCATTGGAAGGGTCCTTGACACCCTTGATGCAACTCAAGAAGTAACCCAACATACCCGTCTCCACTCGAGAGGAACAGCGAGGGTCCCGCCAAAACTCAAGAAGAGCCCCGGTTTTCCCTCCTCATCTCGAGATGAAGATACATTTCCCTGCTTCATCATGAAAGGAATCCTGGCCTTCCCATTGAACCTCAAGATGAGGCGGTCTCAACTTGAAACTCGAGAGGAACTCCAGGGGTCGTGCCACCATTCCAAAAGACCTCGAAGTCCAAATCACTCCAGAGAAACCTGACTCCCATGCACTGACTCGACAGTCACCCTGAGGATCAACTCCAAACATGATGGCAGGTGTGACAGGCCTGTGGCACCTCGAGGGAAAGCCACCGATTCCTATGTCAATTCACCAGGAAGCCTGACAAGCTTTGACACGCAAAAGGAAAGTGGACTTGCATGTCTCCACTCGAGACGAGGCCAGACTCCCCTGTGGAATCTCCATAGGAATCCAAGATTCTTATCAACACAGGAGAGGAAACTAGAGGTTCCAGCCTCAACTCCAGATGAGGACCTCAGCCCAGGCAGTAACTGGAGAAGAATCCAAGAGGCCTCTTGCAACTCGCATGGAGACTGGACTTTCCTGAGGCAACACGAGCAGGTACCTGAGATACCCGTCATAACTCAAGAGGATCCCCAAGTTTGCTGCCACAATTCGAGAAAAACCAGGAGATTCTCCCCTCAACGAGTGATGAGGCCCTTTTCTGCTGTGGTGTCATGAGAGAAATCCTACCTTTCCTCTTGAGCCTCGGAAGTGTCCTTGAAACCCCCTATGCAACTCAAGAAGTTCCCCAACATAACTGTGTCCATTTGAGCGGAACACCGAGGGTCCTGCCACAACTCAAGAAGAGCTCTGGTATTCCCTCCTCTTCTCGAGATGAGGATCCATTTCCCTGCTTTGTTGAGAAAGGAATCCTGGCATTCCTGTGGCATCTCAGGAGGAGGCGGTCTCAAATAGAAACTTGAGAGGAACTCCAGGGGTCGTGCCACCCTTCCAAAAGACCCCAATTACCCAATCAAACCACAGAAACCTGACTCCCCTACACTGACTCGACTGTCACCCTGAGGATCGACTCCAAACATTATGGCAGGTATGACAGCCCTGTGGCAACTCGAGAGAAAGCCATAGATCCCTATGTAATCTCGACAGGAAGACTGATACTGCTTTGACAGCTCGAGAGGAAAGCGGATTTGCATGTCTCCACACTAGTCGAGGCCTGAATCCCCTGTCGAAAGTGCATAGGAACCTCGAGATACATGTCAGCACTGCAGAGGAAACTGGAGGTTCCAGCCTCAGCTCTAGATGAGGACCTAGGACTTGGCACCAACTGGAGAGGAAACCCTAGAGGCCCCTCACAACTCGCATGGAGACTGGAATTTCTTGAGGCAACAAGAGCCGGTCCCTGAGATCCCCGTCATAACACAAGAGGAACCCCTAGTTTCCTGCCACAACTCGAGAAAAAACAGGAAAATCTCCCCTCAATGTGAGATGGAGTCCTTTTCCACTGCGGGGTCTCAAGAGAAATCCCACCTTCCCTCTTGAGCCTTGAAAGTGTCCTTTGCACCCCTGACACAATTCAAGAAATTCCCCGACATACCCGTCTCCACTCGAAAGGAACACCGAGGGTCCCACCACAACTCAACTAGAGCCCCGGTTTTCTCTCATCATCTCGAGATGAGGGTCTATTTCCCTGCTTCATCAGGAAAGGAATCCCGGCGTTCCCATCACATCTCAAGAGGAGGGGGTCTCAACTTGAAACTCGAGCGAAACTCCAGGGGTCTTGCCACAATTCCAAAAGGCCCCAATGTCCCAATCCACTCCAGAGAAACCTGATTCCCTGCACTGACTCTACTGTCACCCTGAGGATCGAAACCAACACGATGGCAGTTGTGACAGCTCTGCAGCACCTCAAGAGAAGCCACCGATCCCTATGTCAACCCGACAGGAAGCCTGACACTTCTTTGACAGCTCGAGAGGAAAGTGGACTTGCATGTCTCACACAAGGTGAGGCCTGACTTCCCTGTCAAACTACATAGGAACTCCTAGATCCTTGTCAGTACTGGAGAAGAACCCTGAGGTCCTGGCCTCAGCTCCAGATGAGGACTTCAGCCCCAGCACTGACTGGAGAGGAATCCCAAGAGGCCCCTCGCAACTAACATGGACACTGGACATTCCTTAGGCTATACGAGTGGGTCCCTGTGTTCCCCGTCTTATCTCGACAGGAACCCCAACTTTCTTGCCGCACTCGAGAAAAACCAGGAAATTCTCTTCTCACCACTGATGGGTCCCTTTTCTGCTGAGGCGTCTTGAGAGAAATCCCACCATCACTCTTGAGCCTCGAAAGGGTCCTTTACACCCTGGATGTAACTCAAGGACTTCCCCGACATACCTGTCTCCACTCGAGAGGAACACCGAGGGTCCCACCACAATTCAAGAAGAGCCCCGTTTTTCCCTCTCAACTCGAGATGAGGGTCTATTTCCCTGCTTCATCGGGAAAGGAATCCCGGTGTTCCCGTCACACCTCAAGAGGAGATGGTCTCAACTAGAAACACGAGAGGAATTCCAGGGGTCGTGTCACCATTCTAAAAGACCCCGATGTCCCAATGTACTCCAGATACACCTGATTCGCCTGCACTGACTTGACTGTCACCCTGAGTATCGACTCATAACACGATGGCACGTGTTACAGACCTGTGGCACCTCGAGACAAAGCCACAGATCCCTAGGTTAACATCACAGGAAGCCTGACACTACTGTTTCAGCATGAGAGGAAAGTGGAGTTTCATGTCTCCACATGATACTAGGCCTGACTCCCCTGTGGAAACTGCATAGGAGCCCCAAGATCCATGTCAGCACTGGAGAGGAACCGTGAGGTGCTGGGGTTCAGCCCTGGTGGATCCAGGGTAATTTGAAGTGGAGACGGAGTCGACATCCTAGGAATAAGCTGTTTAATTGGAAATATATAGAGAGATCAGAAAAGAATAGTGTAGTAGGAAAATTAGTGTAGAAAAGGGTCTGAATAACTTGGTTTACGTGGAAAACCAATAAAATTCCAAGACAAGGAATTTGCACCATCTACGTAGGCCATCGGAGCCCACTTGAATAGCGGAGAGTGCCCTGCCTTGGGCTCCCTCTCACGTGGGTCTTAGAACCCATGGCAAGTAAGTAGACATGGCGAGCCTCCATGCTCCAGATGGGAATTCAGCCAGAAAAGAAGAGAATGAGAAAAGACCACACGTGGGAAACCAGTCTTTCCAGGAACTGGTCCGTTTTATTTTTTTTTCAGGTTTGCTTATATACTTTTTATTATACATAGAGACAGACTACAAAGTCACACGGGGTCAGCAGACCTGACCTTTGTCAAAATCAAGCGCTTCATATAAATGTATAGAAAAGGTCTTAGGTGGCTTTACATCATCTTCTGGCCATGAGGCCTGCTGACATTTTATGACCCTTTCTTTCTGATAATGGTCAGTCAACCAGAAAACATATTTTCCAGGGGTGAATTTTCTTAAACCAGGCACCACCCTCTGAAGGTACCAGATAAAGTTGCATTCCTATAGGTGAAGGTGCAGTGGGTTACAATCATGAAAGGAACTTAGCCTAAGCCTTCAGCAATACATGAACCGTGAACTTCCTGATGTTCAAGCTGCTTTTAGGAAAGGCAGAAGAACCCGAGATCAAATTGCCAACATCAGCTGGATCATGGGAAATGCAAGAGAGCGCCAGAAAAACATATATTTCTCCTTTTTTGACTATGCCAAAGCCTTTGACTGTGTGGATCACAATCAACTGTGGAAAATTCTGAAAGAAATGGGAATACCAGACCACCTGACCTGCCTCTTGAAAAATCTGTATACAGGTCAGGAAGCAACAGTCAGAACTGGACATGGAACAACAGACTGGTTCCAAATAGGAAAAGGAGTACGTCAAGGCTGTATATTGTCACCCTGCTTATTTAACTTATATGCAGAGTACATCATGAGAAACGCTGGACTGGAAGAAATACAAGCTGGAATCAAGATTGCCAGGAGAAATATCAATAACCTCAGATGTGCAGATGACACCATCCTTATGGCAGAAAGTGAAAAGGAACTACAAAGCCTCTTGATGAAAGTGAAAATGGAGAGTGAAAAAGTTGGCTTAAATCTCAACATTCAGAAAATGAAGATCATGGCATCCGGTCCTATCTCTTCATGGGAAATAGATGGGGAAACAGTGGAAACAGTGTCAGAATTTATTTTTTGGGCTCCAAGATCACTGCAGATGGTGACTGAAGCCATGAAATTAAAAGACGTTTACTCCTTGGAAGAAAAGTTATGACCAACCTAGATAGTATATTCAAAAGCAGAGACATTACTTTGCCGACTAAGGTCCGTCTAGTCAAGGCTATGGTTTTTCCTGTGGTCGTGTATGGATGTGAGAGTTGGACTGTGAAGAAGGCTGAGCGCCGAAGAATTGATGGTTTTGAACTGTGGTGTTGGAGAAGACTCTTGAGAGTCCCTTGGACTGCAAGGAGATCCAACCAGTCCATTCTGAAGGAGATCAACCCTGGGATTTCTTTGGAAGGAATGATGCTAAAGCTGAAACTCCACTACTTTGGCCGCCTCATGTGAAGAGTTGACTCATTGAAAAAGACTGATGCTGGGAGGGATTGTGGACGGGAGGAGAAGGGGACGATAGAGGATGAGATGTCTGAATGGCATCACTGACTCGATGGACGCGAGTCTGAGTGAACTCCAGGAATTGGTGATGGACAGGGAGGCCTGGCGTGCTGCGATTCATGGGATCACAAAGAGTCGGACACGACTGAGCGACTGAACTGAACTGAAGGAGTCTCTTCATGAAGGTTAAAGAAGAAAGTTTCAGTGCTGGCTTAAAATGCAACATTCAAAAAACAAAGATTAGAGCATCTGGTCCTGTTACTTCATGGCGAATAGATGGGGAAAAAGTGAAAGCAGTGATAGATCCTATTTTCTTGGGCTCCAAAATCACAATGAACATTAAAATTAAAAGACACTTGCAATCAATCCTGATAGAAATCAACCCTGAAGATTCACTAGAAAAACGGATGCTGATGCTGAAGCTCCAATTCTTTGGCCATCTGCTGTGAAGAGCCAACTCACTGGAAAAGACCTTGATGCTGGGATAGATTGAAGGCAGGAGGATAAGGGAGTGACAGTGTATGAGATTGTTGGATGGCATCACTGACTCACTGGACATGAGTTTGAGCAAACTCAGGGAGATAGCGGAGGATAGGAGAGCTTGGGGTGCTACAGCTCATGGGGTCACAAACAGTTCAACATGACTTAACAACTGAACAACAATAACAATATCTATATCTACATCTATCCCCAAAGTGAGGGAAATGTTTGAAAAACATGCATCTATGTATCTGACAAAGAACTTGTATCCAAACTTGATGAAAACCTCTCATCAATAATAAAAATCCAATTAATAAAATGTACACAAAGGATTGGATAGATACTCTCACCAAGAAGATGTATAAGTAGAAGGTCATGTATAGCAGTTTGCTCAGCATGTTTACTTATTAGGGACATGACAACAACATGGATTAAAATTAAAAATACTGATCATGCCTAATTTTCTGTTTTATCTGAATTTTCTTTAGTATGTAGCATGAACACAGATTACATTCTTGTTTGTTTGAGTTGCATGTCTATTTATTTTTTTGTTTGTTTCCTGCTCTTTCTTGTTTTTTTTTTCTATAAACCTAAGAAATTCATCAAGCTAAATTTCATATCATTCAGTTCAGTTGCTCAGTCGTGTCCAACTCTTTGCGACCCTGTGAATCATCATTAGTATATTTTTAATTTGGGAAATATGATTCATAGGGACCATTGTTGATACCCTTTTAATGTCATTGCCATTCTTGGTAAGATCAACCCAATACTCAAATATTAAATATATTACTGTGGAAATACTGTTGAGAAAACCTCAAACCACATAACTAATTGCTAATAATTTTCCACTGGTTAAAACCAAAAGACGGATGCATTTCTGTCACAAAAGAATTTCAGCATGATTATTTACCTCTCTGGCACATATTTGTTGTATGTAGAATTGTCTTTGATCACCTAATTCTATTTCTTAATTTTTTTCTTTTTTCTTTTTCTTTTAATTGGAGGCTAATTACTTTACAATGTTGTGGTGGGTTTTGCCATACATTAACATGAATCAGCCATGGTGTACATGTGTTCCCCATCCTGACTCCTCCCTCCCACCTCCCTCCCCATCCCATCTCTCAGAGTCATGCCAGTGCACCCTGAGCACCCTGCCTCATGCATCAAGCCTGAACTGGCGATCTATTTCACATATGTTAATATACATGTTTCAATGCTATTCTCTCAAATAATCCTACCCTTGCATTCTCCCACAGAGTCCAACAGTCTGTTCTTTACATCTGTGGCTCTTTTGCTGTCTCACATATAGGGTCATAGTTACCATCTTTCTAAATTCTATATATATATATGCATTAATATACTGTATTGATGTTTTTCTTTCTGACTTACCTCACTCTGTATAATAGGCTCTAGTTTCATCCACATCATTAGAACTGATTCAAATGCCTTCTTTTTAATAGCTGAGTAATACTTCATTGTGTATATGCACCACAGCTTTCTTATCCATTTGTCTGCCCATGGACATCTAGGTTGCTTCCGTGTCCTGGCTATTGTAAACAGTGTTGCGAGAAACATTGGGGTACACGTATCTCTTTCCATTCTGGTTTCCTCGGTGTGTATGCCCAGCAGTGGGATTGCTGGGTCGTATGGCAGTTCTAGGAATCAGTTTAAGGAATCTCCACGCTGTTCTCCATAGTGACTGTACTAGTTTGCATTCCCACCAACAGTGTAAAAGGGTTCCTTTCTCTCCGCACCCTCTCCAGTATTTATTATTTTTAGACTTTTTGATAGCAGCCATTCTGACCGGCGTAAGGTGGTACCTCATTGTGGTTTTGATTTGCATTTCTCTGATAATGAATGATGTTGAGCATCTTTTCATGTGTTTGGTAACTATTTGTATGTCTTCTTTGGAGAAATATTTGTTTAGTTCTTTGATCCATTTTTTGATTGGGTCACTTATTTTTCTGGAATTGAGTTGCAGGAGCTGTTTGTATATTTTTGAGATTAATTCTTTGTCAATTGTTTCATTTGCTATTATTTTCTCCCATTCAGAAGGCTTTTTCATCTTGCTTATATTTTCCTTCGTTGTACAAAAGCTTTTAAGTTTAATTATTTCTATCCAAATTAATTTTCTTTCAGGTACTCCTTGATCTTCTGGGCTTCAAAAATTCCCTGAGTTGCATTTTATTCAACTAGAACCAGTCAATCCTAAGGAACTCAACCCTGAATATTAATTAGAAGGACTGGTGCTGAAGCTGAAGCTCGAATAACAGGCTAGAACACATCAAAGTCTTTAGTGCAGATTTCTTATTTTGCAAAATCCCAAGATAAAAGAGTTATTATATGCATATGCATGTCTTCATAGAGCCATTATTTTAGTATCCACACCACGTGACGAACCTTCCCCTAAATCTGTTGTGTATACATACAATGCATATACTGCAATATACATGTATATTTGTACTATCCCTCTGCTAATATTTTACTGAGATATAATTAACACTCAAAAATGTTGTGTAGTGTTTTAATTTTTTATGTGTTTATTTTCCTTTTGTGACCCAGACAACATGAAGTTTTTCCGATAACAGTATGGAATGCTCAGTCCTTCAGCAAAGAATGCTCACAAATAGGATGAAATAAAATAACACTCTAAGTAGATGACTGTTCATCACAAAAAAGACAGAGACTTTAAAACAGGGATGAGAAGAAACAAGGAAAGGAAATTGTCATGGAGGAAGTGGTGAAATTGGTAGTTGATAAATATTAAAAAATACTAAGGTGATGACATCCAGCCCCACCACTGCGTGGCAAGTAGAAGGGGAAAATGTGGAAGCAGTGATAGATTTCCTCTTCTTGGGCTCCAAAATCACTGTGGATAGTGACTGCAGCCATGATATCAGAAGACAATTGCTTCTTGGCAGGAAAGCATTGATAAACATAGACAGTGTGTTGAAAAGTAGAGACATTATTCTGCCAACAAAGGTCCAAACAGTCAAGGATATGGTCTTCCCAGTGGTCACATATGGTTGTGGGAGATGGGCCGTAAAGAAGGCAGAGTGATAAAGAATTGAAGCCCTGGAACTGTGGTGCTGGAGAAGACTCTTGAAAGTCCCTTGGACAACAGGGAGACCAAACCTGTCAATCTTAAGTGACATCAATCCTGAATATTCACTAGAAGGACTGATGCTGAAGCTGAAACTAATATTTTGGTCATCTGATGTGAACAGATGACTCATTGCAAAAGTCCCTGATGCTGGGAAAGATTGAGAGCAGAAGGAAAAGAGGGCATCAGAGGATGAGATGGCTGGATGGCATCACCAATGCAATGAATGTGAACTTGTGAAAATTCTGGGAGATGGTGAGAGACAGGGAGGTCTGGTGTGCTACAGACCATGGGGTTGGAAAGAATCAGACACAACTGAGCAACTGAACAGCAGTGGCAGCATGACGATGCATGATACCAATGTCCTGTCCATTGGTCCTTATAACCGTCTTTCCTTCCTTTTCTTCAAGCTTTATTAAGTTAAAATTGACAATAAGCACGTATAAGTTATTCAAAATGAAGATATGATATATGTATATATTGTGAAACGGTCACCATGGTATGCTTAGTAAACGATTGATTAATTCATACAGATAACATTTAAAGTGTGTGTATGATGAGGGCCATTAAGATCTACTCTCCTGGCAAATTTCAAGTTTATAATATAGAATTATTACCTAGAATCATCATATACATTAGATCCCCAAAATTTATTCACTAAATAATAGAAAGCTTGGCCATTGTTACTCATTTCACCCACTTTCAAGACCCTGGAAAAAACCACCATTCTACTCTCTAATTCTATGAGTTTGAACTATTAAGATTCAACTTATATGTGTAACTATACAGTACTTACCTTTATCTGTCTGTCTATTTTAGTTAGCATAATGCATTTATGGTTCTTCCATAAGTGGTAAACAAAGCTTCTTGAATTCTAAAAGACAGTCTTGTCCCTCTCAAGACTGATCTATTTGTCAGATCTTCTGCCCAATATCATTTTATCTCCCAAGTAGAATAATTACTGGATCTAAGACTGAATATATCTAAAGATACACTAGTTTTAGATTTTATTTTGGATTTTAAATCCTCATTTTTTTATTTCATAATGAATTTGAGATTTCTTATAAGCTATATAGTTATTTAATCAATGAATGCTTCTTATTAGCATTAGCTTATATTCATTAGTATAGAAAGTACAGTGTATACCATAGAATATAAAGAGACTCAAAGATTTCTCAGGAAATACAATGATTCTTAAGGTAGCTGAAATATTATTTAAGTGTAAGAATAAACTAGAAAAATTTTGCAAAATTAGAAAACTGGAAAATTTTCAACAAAGAGAAAGTGCCATATGTAAATTCTTGATACATGAATAGAAGTATACTATATTTCAGAACCAAAATATTTCTAAAGTTTAGACTTTAACAACAAATTCTCATTTGAGCTATTTAAGACAGCTTTGTTTCTCTTGTACCATGAAGTATACATTTATAAAAACAAAAAACACAATATGTGTATACTTGTGACTATGAGAATGTGTGAAATATAAACCTTCAAAATCATATTTAAAGTTTCAGTTTTTGCAGAGCCTGTTTCGCATTCTTGTTCCTTAGGCTGTAAATCAGAGGGTTCAACATGGGAATCACAAGGGTGTAAAACAACAAGGACATTTTGTCTTCATCTAGAAAGTGGGATGAACTTGGCCTGAAGTACATGAAAAATACAGTTCCCTGGAAAATTGCCACAGCAAGTAGGTGGGAGGTGCAGGTGGAGAAAGCTTTGAACCTTCCTTTAGCAGAGTGGATCTTCAAGACTGATAGGATGATATAACAATAAGAGACAAGGACTCCTGAAATGGAGGTCAGTTCAACACAGCCAAAAAAAAAATGAATAATATCAATTTATTGACCTGTGTATCAGAGCATGAAAGGGAGAGAAGTGGAGGTAAGTCACAAAAAAAGTGGTTAATCACATTTGACCCACAGAAACATAAGTGGAATGCTAATGTCCTATGGATCAAAGTATCTGTCATCCCCACCAGG
Source organism: Capricornis sumatraensis (assembly GCF_032405125.1). Classification (NCBI taxonomy): domain Eukaryota; kingdom Metazoa; phylum Chordata; class Mammalia; order Artiodactyla; family Bovidae; genus Capricornis; species Capricornis sumatraensis. The sequence goes on from NW_027184618.1 coordinate 5,941,851, forward strand.
TAAACCCCAGCCACAAGCAGGGAGCACACCCTGCTGGACATGCTGACTGCATAGAGCGAGGGGCTGCTGACGGCCTTGTACCGGTCATAGGCCATCACTGCCAGCAGGAGACATTCACAATCGATAAAGTTAGAGAAGACCAAAAATTGCAGAGCACAAGGAGATTGATCTCTTTTTGGCTAAGAGGTCCAACAACATCTTGGGGTCAATGGCTGTGGAATAGCAGAGGTCACAGAAGGAGAGGTGGCTGAGGCAAAAGTACATGGTTGTGTACAGCTGGGGATCCATCCTAATTAAAATAATCATTCCAAGATTTGCCAGAAGGTTAATGAGATAGACAATAACAAACATAAATAAGCTCATCTTAACTCCAGGCTTATCCGTAATTCCCCACAATATGAACTCAGTTAAGGAGGAGCAGTTCCCTTTTTTCATTCTTCTGTCTTCTTGTCTAAACTCTTGAGGAAATGATCGAGAAAATGATACATGTAAGGGAACCACTTCAGGGCGTTCACAAAATATCTGCAGGGAAGAACACAATTTATTTCTGCAATAGTCTTTTTTTACATTTTCAGCCTGGTGTCCCTAACATAGGTGTTTTTTGCACACTGTTTTGAAGATGTGAAGAGACATCAATTCATCCAATATCCTTCTTGATACAAGGAAGGTAGTTCTCAGAGAAACTGAAGAGCTCAAGACAGCAACCAGTCAATCCTAAAGGAAATCAGCCCTGATTATTCATTGGAAAGACTGACTGATGCTGAAGCTGAAGCTCCAATACTTTAGCCATCTGTTGCAAAGAACCAACTCATTAGAAAATGTTCTAATGCTGGTAAAGATTGAAGGCACAAGGAGAAGAGGCAGCAGAGGATGAGTTGGTTTAGATAGCATCACCAACTCAACTGACATAGATTTGAACAAACTCTAAGAGACAGCGAAGGACAGGGAAGCCTAGAGTGCTGCAGTCCATGGGGTCACAGAGAGTCAGACAAGACTTAGCAATTGATCTACAACAACATAGACAGCAACATACCTCAGAAATTACATCTAGATTTACACAGAAGTTTCTCAACTGCCTATCTCAGATATTTTTATTATTATCGGATTAACAGCCATAGCCTCTTTAAAGAATGCTTATTGACCAAGTCATTTTTTGAGTGTGTGTGTGCATGCGTGCTGTCACTACATTGTGTTTGACTGGCTGTGACCTTATGGACTGCAGCCCTCCAGGCTCCCTGTCCATGGGATTTTCCAGGCAAGATTCCTATCCTGTGAGAGAAGCCTGGGGGGCTACAGTTCATGAGGTTGCAACAACTGAGACAGGACTTAGTGACAGAGCACGTGTGCACACACACACTCAGAAAATGACTAAGTCAGTGGGCGTTCTTTAAAGAGTTATTGCTCTCTATCTGATAATAATAAAAATATCCAAGATGGACAGTTGAGAAACTTCTGTCTACTTCTAGAAGTTGTTCCTAACTAGACTACTGCCATAAGCTCTTTCATTTCTCTGAGCACTACATTCTTTGTATCAAGAAGGATATTTAGATGAATTGACATCTCATTACATCTCCAAAGCAGTGTGGAAAAAACACCAATGCTAGAGACACCAGGCTGAAAGTATATGAATAACCATTTACTATGCTGAAAAAATTCCTGGGATATAAAATTTTATTTTCATTATCATGTTGCACATAAAACATAATTTAAAATATTTATGTATTAGTTTTACAATCTATTAGTATACCATACACTAATGACAATGAAAATAATTATGTTATTGATCCTGGTCTTTAGTATTTAATGAGACATAAAATAAGTAACTTTGAAACCTTTCTCTAAAAATTTATCACTGCTTTTCCACATGACTTATTACCTATTTATAGAGTTTCTACTGCCAAAAGAGTTTCTTGAGCAAAGGGAAATGCTAATATGAAGTGAAAGCCACAGAATCTAACACCAACTGTAGCATCTGTTTGGATTTTAATGGATTTTTATATTATAAAAGTGGAAATAGGGATGATATTTGCCAATTGTCCCTGTTAATAAATGCCTCTGAGATACATAGGTTTATCTATCTAGCATGTCTGCATTATGTGTCTGTTATGTGTTTGCATGCAGATCACATGTCTCTGATGTAGATGAGACTAGTACGTGGGTAAGGAATTTATTTCTTTTGACCTTAGTAGCTATGGGGCTTTGCATGAAGATGAAAATGCACATTTTAATTTTTAAATTCGCCCCTTCATTATATTTTAAATAAAGTAAAACAACCCCACCAAGCCCCCTTTAAGTTCACCTATATACTACTCTGATGATAAAAGGAGTAATATCTTTCCTATAAACCAGAATCAAAATAGATCACTTTAATAGTTATATTATGGATATTAACAAGTACAGAATCTGCCAGTTCTGAGGAGAAAATATTTTTACTGAACATTAAATTACAGAATGTACTTAACTGAGTAAGCTGGTATAAAATGTTTTACTTACAAATTGATTTTCCCCCAAATGGCAATGTTTTTGTCCTATGTTCTTTAAATCAGGACCTCAAAACCTAACAGAGATGAGCTGGTGTTAGGTAGCTGAACAGTAAACAGATAGCATTTTATTTTACCAGGTATATTGGGACTTAAATCCCTGGGCCACTGCCTTTGGGTGCTGGTGTTATGCAAACATGTCATTAATTATGTTTCTGCTTATGCATATTGTCTCATGAATTCAGGGACAAATTTAGTACAAACTGACCTTGTATACATCAATATAGTCACTTAATTAATCTAGCATAAGGAGGGTTTCCCTCGTAGGTCAGTCGGTAAAGAACAGCCTGGAATGCAGGAGACCCAGGTTTGATTCCTGGGTCAGGAAGATTCCTTGGAGAAGGAAATGGCAACTCACTCCAGTACTCTTGCCTGGAAAATCCCATGGATAGAGGAGCCTGGCAAACTATGGTCCATGAGGTCCCCAGGGTCACACGACTTAGTGACTAAACCACCACCACCAAGGATGAAGCAGTGTGACTGAATATAGAGAGAAACGTTTCCATAATATATGAAGAAAATATTTTAAAAACTTACATTCGCATATATGACAAAGAACTTGTATCTAAAATATATGAACTTTCATCAATAGTGAAAAAAAACTGAGCACACACACACAAAAAGAACAAATATTCTCAACAAGATGATAAATAAGCAAGAGGTTCAAGCATAAGAATTTCATTTTTATGTGAAACAGCAGGTATTAAGGCAATGGCAATAAAGTCACAATAAGATAATATGACATAAATGTTAATGGACTGAAATTAAATACTGGTCATAACTAATTGTTTCATCTGAATTCTCATTTGCGAATTTACAGAGACACAGGCTTTCTTACTGGTTTGGGTGTTTTGTCAATTCATTTTCCTTTTTTTTGTTGTTGTGTTCCTACTATTTTTCCTATAAATCTGAGAAATTCATTATGCTAAAATTCATAAATCTAGTACGTATATGGAGAAGGCAATGGCACTCCACTCCAGTACACTTGCCTGGAAAATCCCATGGACAGAGGAGCCTGGTGGGCTACAGTCCATGGGGTCGCTAGGAGTCAGACACGACTGAGCGCCTTCACTTTCACTTTTCACTTTCATGCATTGGAGAAGGAAATGGCAACCCATGCCAGTGTTCTTGCCTGGAGAATCTCAGGGATGGGGGAGCCTGGTGGGCTGCTGTCTATGGGGTTGCACAGAGTTGGACACGACTGAAGTTTTTTGTAAAAGTGATTCTTAATGGCAATTTTAATGCCTTTTTATATGTCATAGTCATTCTTGGCTGTGAGGAGCTCAACACTAAAATGTCAGCTGTAACCTTAAGAGATATTATTGAGGCAATCTCAAACCACAATATAATTGCTAATAATTTCCCACTAAAATTAAGAAGGGGTCCCAGGTGGCTCAGTGGTAAAGAATCCAACTACCATTGCAAGAGACTCAGGAGACATATGTTCAATCCCTGGGTAAGGAAGATCCCCAGAGGAGGAAATGGCACCCCACTCCAGTATTCTTGCCTGGAAAATTCCATAAGCCAAGGAGCCTGGCAGGCTACAATCCAGGGGTTGCAAAAAGTCAGACGTGACTGAGCGCACATGCACACACACACACACACACACACACACACACACACGTACACACACACACACAATCAAGAAACTGATTATGTTTGAAAAGAGTTTTGCTATCATTATTTACTTCTCTGCTACACATATAGTGTATGTAGAGTTGTTCTTAGTCACCTAATTCTACTCCTATCCAAATTAATTCTTCCCTTAGGTACAGCTCTGTCATCAGGGATGCAAAAATCCCTTGGTTTACATTTTGTTCAGCCAGAAGCAAGTGTTAATTTTTTAACAGGCCTGCTCCTCAAAAACATGTGGACTAACATCCTTTCTCTCTTCTCCCACATAACAATTTAAACCTGAGTTTGGACAGCTACATTATTAATTGCAAGGTGGGTAACTGAAAATATCTCCTGATGGGATTGGTGCTTCATTAAAAATGGAGATTTCAAGTAATCAAAAAACATCTTAAGGAGAAAATGTATGCCTCAGATACAAGTGAGAAAAAAAGAAGTCATTACTTAGGTTTTTCCTGGTGCCTCTCCTCACACGAAAACAATTTTATGTCAGCAAATACTACCCAGATAATCTTTTTTTAGAATATAATGGTCTGTTCCTCAAACCTAGAGTAGTATGACACAGAGTTCATTGCATGGTTTAGTATTAAAGTACTTTCGAGTTCCCCGCTGCTGTGAGAGTGACCAAGAGAGTCAGTGGGTGGATGAACGCAGTGCTGTTACACATGCAAGGGAGCGCTTTCAGTGATATAAAGACCAATAATGTGATACTCTACCACAGTCAATACTGAGAGAACCTAGTAACTATGCTCTGCATCAATTTCATAAATCTACATGAATAATCATTTTATATAAGAAAATTTTAGACATAAGTATTAACATATTTTACAGTCTCATAGAGAAAAAAAATAAAGAGGATGATTTTAAAGTACAATATACATACAGAAAAAAATTTCATCTAAAGCTTTCAAAAATGGAAAGATTCCTGCACCCAGAATCAACAACAACAAAAAATTACTAGATTCTCAGAAACTGTCCCTCTATCCATCAGAAATTGATTTTCCATATGATATGTGAGTTTGTATATTTTTAAGGTACAAAGTAGTGAGAGCATGTAGCTTTTACACTTCGATGTCTATGTCTGGCTTTTTTTCACTCAAGTTATGTTTGTGAAGTTTTCCCATGCTCTTGCATGAGGATGTAGTTATTTATTCTCATTGCTGTGTACTTTTCCAGCATACAAACTTATCATAAAGTCATTTGTCTAATCTAAAGCAGGAGTCAGTACACTTGACCTGTTAACTTCTATTGGAGCTGTGACACACCATTTATTCATGTATTATGGATGGCTGCTTTTGTGATAGAGGATAAAATTGTTTTGATATACCAAGATTTTATGGCCTACAAACCCTAAAATATACAGTGTTAAATACTTTCAAGAAAGTATGCAAAGTCTTGATCTAATGTATTAAAAGAAATGAGTTGCTTTTGGTGTTATGCTACTGTGATTAATACACTGGTGATCATTTCTATGCATGAGTTTTGGGTACATATTCACTCTGTACTCTTGGACATACTTCTAAGAATGAGAATTTTGGTCCTGTTAGGTAGTTAGAATAGGGAAAAGGAGTACAGAATGGCGGTGGCTAAAAGACAAGGAAAGGAAACACCCTCAAAAATAGAGCAAAGGAAGGTCCCAGAACCAGAGTGAGGACCTCCTGGCTAGCCCAATTTACCTAGAGCAGGCCCAAGGGGAGGAAAAGACATATAAAAAGAGGAGCCAAAGGGCCAGGGGTCTCTCTCTCTCTTGCATGCGTGCTCGTTCTCTCTCTCTTCTCTTCGCATCTTTTGGGTCAGCATGCCCTTCAAGACTCGAGGATGTATTTTCCTTTATTTTCTAAATAAAACTGATCTGTTCTGAGAGCTATCACATGGTCTGTCTGAGAGGTGTAATGCGCTGAGGGCTTTAACATCCATCGCTTCAAATCTTTGTTGTGACGAGACAGAACTGAGGCGATTACACTCCCTTGACAGTCGTAAGACATTTATAGGTCCAGCTATAGGTGACTCAGACATAGAATTTTTCCAAGTGCAGTGTCAAATCTCAATCTACTGTCAATGCAGAATGTTGAGGTTGTTTTACATCCTCAACAGTAGTAGATATTTGTTTACTATTTGATATGCAAAGAAGCACTTCTGCCTTTTTGTAAATGTCAACACAACTCAACAGTTTATTTCACTTCCATTTACTTGAGCACTAATAAACTTGGATATCCACTTCTATAATTTAAAGTCTGCAGCCTCAAGCCATGAGCTACTCCAGAATTTGTGACCTCCAGAGGAAAGGATTTTGATCTGGAGTCAGAGAAAAGGCTTGATCACTTGAAGCTTTCATGTAATAAAGTTTTATTAAAGTATAGAGGGATAGAAGGATCTCTGACCTAGACATCAGAAGGGGGCAGAAAGAATGGCCCCCTTGCTAACTTTCAGCAAGGAGTTATATATCTGTTAAAGAATCACCTCAAAACTGAGAGAGTTGCATCAGGCTCCTCTCCCACAACATGCATTTGGAGACAGCATGGGGCACAAGGTGAGTCATCCCCAGTTAATAAAACAACTGACATGAACCTTAAAGAAAGGCAGATTTCCAAGCAAATACATAGTTTCATTAGCATAGCTTAACAGAACATTTCCATGAATAAGACATATGGATTTGTTGAGTCATTATCAGTTCAATGTTTGAGAAAAGTTAAGTCCAGGCTGGTATTCCCATCTCTTTCAGAATTTTCCACGGTTTATTGTGATCCACACAGTCAAAGGCTTTGGCATACTCAATAAAGCAGAAATAGATGTTTTCCTGGAACTCTCTTGCTTTTTCCATGATCCAGCAGATGTTGGCAATTTGATCTCTGGTTCCTCTGCCTTTTCTAAAACCAGCTTGAACATCAAGAAGTTCACAGTTCACGTATTGCTGAAGCCTGGCTTGGAGAATTTTGAGCATTACTTTACTAGCATGTGAGATGAGTGCAATTGTGCGGTAGTTTGAGCATTCTTTGGCATTGCCTTTCTTCGGGATTGGAATGAAAACTGACCTTTTCCAGTCCTGTGGCCACTGCTGAGTTTTCCAAATTTGCTGGCATATTGAGTGCAGCACTTTCACAGCATCATCTTTCAGGATTTGAAAGAGCTCAACTGGAATTCCATCACCTCCACTAGCTTTGTTCATCGTGATGCTTTCTAAAGCCCACTTGACTTCACATTCCAGGATGTCTGGCTCTAGATTAGTGATCACACCATCATGATTATCTGAGTCATGAAGATCTTTTTTGTACAGTTCTTCCATGTATTCTTGCCACCTCTTCTTAATATCTTCTGCTTCTGTTAGGTCCATACCATTTCTGTCCTTTATCGAGCCCATCTTTGCATGAAATGTTCCCTTGGTATCTCTAATTTTCTTGAAGAGATCGCTAGTCTTTCCCATTCTATTGTTTTCCTCTATTTCTTTGCATTGATCGCTGAAGAAGGCTTTCTTATCTCTTCTTCCTATTCTTTGGAACTCTGCATTCAGATGCTTGTATCTTTCCTTTTCTCCTTTGCTTTTCGCCTCTTTTCTTTTCACAGCTATTTGTAAGGCCTCCCCAGACAGCCATTTTGCTGTTTTGCATTTCTTTTCAATGCAACAGTTAGAACTGGACATGGAACAACAGACTGCTTCCAAATAGGAAAAGGAGTACATCAAGGCTCTATATCGTCACCCTGCTTATTTAACTTCTATGCAGAGTACATCATGAGAAACGCTGGACTGGAAGAAATACAAGCTGTAATCAAGATTGCCAGGAGAAATATCAATAACCTCAGATATGCAGATGACACCACCCTTATGGCAGAAAGTGAAGAGGAACTAAAAAGCCTCTTGATGAAAGTGAAAGAGGAGAGTGAAAAAGTTGGCTTAAAGCTCAACATTCAGAAAATGAAGATCATGGCATCTGGTCCCATCACTTCATGGGAAATAGATGGGGAAACAGTGGAAACAGTGTCAGACTTCATTTTGGGGGGCTCCAAAATCACTGCAGATGGTGATTGCAGCCATGAAATTAACAGACGCTTACTCTTTGGAAGAAAAGTTATGACCAACCTAGATAGTATATTCAAAAGCAGAGACATTACTTTGCCGACTAAGGTCCGTCTAGTCAAGGCTATGGTTTTTCCTGTGGTCATGTATGGATGTGAGAGTTGGACTGTGAAGAAGGCTGAGCGCCGAAGAATTGATGGTTTTGAACTGTGGTGTTGGAGAAGACTCTTGAGAGTCCCCTGGACTGCAAGGAGATCCAACCAGTCCATTCTGAAGGAGATCAACCCTGGGATTTCTTTGGAAGGAATGATGCTCAAGCTGAAACTCCAGTACTTTGACCATCTCATGAGAAGAGTTGACTCACTGGAAAAGACTTTGATGCTGGGAGGGATTGTGGGCAGGAGGAGAAGGGGACGACCGAGGATGAGATGGCTGGATGGCATCACGGACTCGATGGACGTGAATCTGAGTGAACTCCAGGAGTTGGTGATGGACAGGGAGGCCTGGCGTGCTGCGATTCATGGGGTCACAAAGAGTCGGACACGACTGAGCAACTGAACTGAACTGACCTGAAGTCCAGGCTGAACCAGGGGTCCTCCTGACAACCCAAAATTTAAAAGAAACCTCCTTTTAATTTTGTATAGAGAAGGAAAAAAAAAAAAGTCTGCCACTTGCAGTTTATTTCCTCTGCTTGGGGATCCCTAGCCTTCCGGTCTGTTACCCTCATAAGGAATCCATGAGATTTTGAACTTGGATAACAGGGCATGTAAAACAGCTGTTTTTGAAAGTTTTTGTCCTACTGAATCTCACAGTGTATTTACGGCTTCATGTAACTGACATTTCAGGTTGAGTGAGAATAAAAGTCACTCAGACATGTTCGACTCTTTGTGACCCCATGAACTACACAGTCCATGGAATTCTCCAGTCCAGAATACTGGAGTGGGTAGCCTTTCCCTTCTCCAGGGGATCTTTCCATCCCAGGAATCGAACCAAGGTCTCCTGCATTGTCATATCAAACCCAGGTCTCCCACAATTCAGGCGGATTCTTTACCAGCTGAGCCACAAGGGAAGCCCAAGAATACTGGAGTGAGCAGCCTATCCCTTTTCCAGGTGATCTTCCCATCCCAGGAATTGAACCGGGGTCTCCTGTATTGCAAGCAGATTCTTTACTAACTGAACTATCTGGCCTATATGTTCTGATCAATTCTTTGATTGAATGTGAAGTGACCTTTTTTTTTTAAATCAATTCTTTCCAATTATAGGGATGAGTTTATACAACAGCAGAGTCATATTCTATAGAAGCAGATCATATCACCTGGAAAGAACCTTAAAGGTAATCTAGCTTAAATCCCTCTTCTACACAGGGTGATCTGAAGAATAGAAAGCAAGAGTGAGGTATTTAGAGTGGTGTTCCTGCCTGGTTCGTAGCATGGTTCTAACTAAAGAGAAAGACATCTTGGGACATTAAAGATTTCTACCTCTAACTTTAACCCAGATCCTCCTACTTATTGGTGTATTGAACATTACTGCTGTTCTATTTGTAACCAGTATACTCGTACAGCCTATAACAAGTATGAGTGTATCTTTCTCTGTATTAGACATTTACCAAATCTAACATCGCCTTGCCATGTTTCAGTTCAGTTCAGTCACTCAGTCGTGTCCAACTCTTTGCTACCCCATGGACTGCAGCACGCCAGGCTTCCCTGTCCATCACCAACTCCTGGAGCTTGCTCAAACTCATGCCATTGAGTCGGTGATTGCCATGTTATGCTAAAGTATTTCAGCGTAAGGATGAAGAAAGGGGTCAAGATACAGGAATTTGACTGTAATATTAAAACATTACATATGTCATTGATAAGTCGTATTTGCATAATGATATTTTCCAAGAGTCATTGGTGCATGTATGAGGATAATATGATGTGAATATATTAAAATGGCAAAGAATGAAGAATACTGAAATTAACAGGCTAGGATAATTTTTATGATGTATTGTTCCCTTTTTTCTTCACAGATTAATATCAAGAAAGATGAATCATTTTGCCCAAATTCTTATCTGACTTAGAAAGTATCTAAAAATAAAAAATCTCCATAATTTCTCATTTATTTATTCAATTTGAGAAGAGGAAGCCTTCAATCAACTGAAACTGTCAGTTCTATTTTTGGAATTCCATTTAATGGGCTTAAAATTCTCTTCTATTTACATATTACTCACTAGATACAATAAAAAGGGCTTGAATCAATCTTTAGATGCTGACATAAAACTGATCATAAGTATGAAGATAGATTAATTAGATCCATGTTTATTAATCTCTGAATTAATGGTAACCCATGGACAGAGGAGCCTGATAGCTACAGTCCATGGGGTCACAAAGAGTCAGACACGACTGAGCGACTTCACTTTCATTTTTGTTGACACCCTATTTTGATTAACTATATTTCTGACCATGTTTGCTGCCATGTTGCTGCTCATAAGCAACAAGCCAAAAGAAGTTTGAGTGAATTGATACAGTATGCCAGGAGTACACAGATATAAGTCTTTCAATATGCAAGAATTATCCTAATTTTTTCATCATGAGTGTTTTTCTTAACATATCATAGTGTTTCACAAATACCACCTCAACAACAGAGGAATTATGTAGGCTTTATTTTTCCATTCTAAAATATTGTCACATAAGGACATTTTACAGTGGCAGCTAAAAAATTGAAGATCATCACAGGCTTTTAAAATGGATAAATATAAATTGCTTTCAGTACATTATGGTATTTTAAATATATGGTCACACCCTAGCTTTCTCAGCAAACTAATTTAGCACTTTAGCCTTCAGGACACCAGATCAAAGGCAGATGAAAGAGCCAAATAGCAATAACTTAGAAACTTATTCTTTCTAGTGAAATTAATAAGCATGTATTTATAGTATGCTATCTTAATGTCCAAAACCATTTTATGCACCTTCCAAACAAACTTGTGTGCATGCGTTCAATATGCTAACTGTATTCTGATATACATTTTCAAGCTACTTATCAAACCCTCATTTAATTTTGTACTAAAGAAAGTGAAAGTGAAGTTGCTCAGTCATGTCTGACTCTTTGAGACCCCGTGGACTGTAGCCTACCAGGCTCCTCAGTCCATGAAATTTTCCAGGCAAGAATACTGGAGTGGGTTGCCATTTCCTTCTCCAGGGGATCTTCCAGACCCAGGGATCGCACCCGTGTCTCCCACATTGCAGGCAGACGCTTTACCATCTTGACCCACCAGGGAAGCCCAATTTTGTATTGACATATAATTGACATATAATTGTATTGACATATTATTAGCAGTGAAAAAGTGTTGTCTTCTATTTTTAGTTTATTACATATTTGTTTATTTGACCTTCCAGGCAACATGTAGTGTTTTGTTTACATAATGTAATGCTCAGTTTTTAGCAAAGAACTCTGGAGAAGGAAATGGTAACCTACTCCAGTATTCTTGCCTGGAGAATCCCATGGAGAGGAGCCTAGTGGGCTACAGTCCACGGGGTCACAAAAAGTCGGACACGACTGAGCGAAAAAACCTACCTACCTACTGATAAACAAGGTGATATAAAGTTATCTTTTAAATAGGTGGGTTTTTGTGAACCACAAAGAGACAAAGAGGGGTATTTAACCAGAGCTGAGAATAGGAAAAAGGAAAGGAAGTTGGTGTGGAGAGAGTCACAGAAAAATCGATAGTTGATAATGAAGCACAATTATATACTTCACCATGATTCTGTCCACTGTCTCTCATCTTCTTTTACTCTTTTTTTTTCAAGCTGTATTCAGATAAAATTGACAAATAATATGCATATGGTATAGGGCATGAATATTTAATATATGGTACATTCTGAAATAATTACTACAATGAAGTTAGTTAACATATTTATCAATTTACATGGCTACCATTTTGAGTGTGCATACCATGAAAACCCTTAAGGTCTACTCTCTCAGCAAATTTCAGTCTTACAATACACAACTGTTAACTAGAGTCACAATGCACATTAGACCCCCAGAACTTATTCATTGAGCAACAGAAAGTTTGTAAACTTTGACCAACATCACCCATTGCTCCCACCTTTCAGCCTGTAGCAACAGCCAATCTATTCTCTATTTCTGTGTTTGAACAATTGGATTCTTCCTCTGTGTGAGACCATACAGTACTTCTCTTCCTCTGTACGAATTATTTCAATTAGCATATGCCCCTCATGGTTCTTCCATATTGTAGCCAATATGACTTCTTCTAACAGGCATGGACTCGTACACTTCAAGATCGGAGTAACTGTCAGATCCTCTGCCTACTATTTTTTCATCTAAAAATTGAATCCTTTTCTGATTTGACTGAATATCCAAAGATGCCATTCCTTTAGACCGATTTTAGATATTTTTGCTTTTGAATAATAGACCACCATGTGTTATCTCACGATGAATTTCAGGCTTATCATGATTTACTTGACTGTTTAGTTAATACACTATTAGTACTTGCCTATATTTAATAGCATTTAAGATATAAAACTCAGCAGTGGCCACAGGACTGGAAAAGGTCAGTTTTCATTCCAATCCCAAAGAAAGGCAATGCCAAACAATGCTCAAACTACTGCACAATTGCACTCATCTCACACGCTAGTAAAGTAATGCTCAAAATTCTCCAAGCCAGGCTTCAGCAATGCATGAACCATGAACTTCCAGATGTTCAAGCTGGTTTTAGAAAAGGCAGAGGAACCAGAGATCAAATTGCCAACATCTGCTGGATTATCGAAAAAGCTAGAGAGTTCCAGAGAAACATCTATTTCTGCTTTATTGACTATGCCAAAGCCTTTGACTGTGTGGATCACAATAAACTGTTGAAAATTCTGAAAGAGAAGGGAATACCAGACCACGTCACCTGCGTCTTGAGAAACCTATATGCAGGTCAGGAAGCAACAGTTAGAACTGGACATGGAACAACAGACTGCTTCCAAATAGGAAAAGGAATCCATGAAGGCTGTATATTGTCACCCTGCTTATTTAACTTTATGCAGAGTACATCATTAGAAACACTGGGCTGGAAGAAGCACAAGCTGGAATCAAGATTGCTGAGAGAAACAGCAATAACCTCAGATATGCAGATGACACCACCCTTATGGCAGAAAGTGAAGAATAACTCAGGAGCCTCTTGATGAAAGTGAAAGAGAAGAGTGGAGAAGTTGGCTTAAAGCTCAACATTCAGAAAACGAAGCTCATGGCATCTGGTCCCATCACTTCATGGGAAATAGATGGAGAAACAGTGGAAACAGTGTCAGACTTTATTTTGGGGGCTCTAAAATCACTGTAGATGATGACTGCAGCCATGAAATTAAAAGACGCTTACTCCTTGGAAGGAAAGTTATGACCAACCTAGACAGCATATTCAAAAGCAGAGATGTTACTTTGCCAACAAAGGTCTGTCTAGTCAAGGCTATGGTTTTTCCAGTGGTCATGTATGGATGTGAGAGCTGGACTGTGAAGAAAGATGAGCGCCGAAGAATTGATGCTTTTGAACTGTGGTGTTGGAGAAGGCTCTTGAGAGTCCCTTGGACTGCAAGGAGGTCCAATCAATAAATCCTGAAGGAGATCAGTCCTGGGTGTTCACTGGAAGGACTGATGCTAAAGGTGAAACTCCAATACTTTGGCCACCTCATGCGAAGAGTTGACTCACTGGAAAAGACCCTGATGCTAGGAGGGATTGGGGGCAGGAGGAGAAGGGGTCGACAGAGGATGAGATGGCTGGATGGCATCACCAACTCGATGGACATGAGTTTGAGTAGACTCTGGGAGTTGGTGTTGGACAGAGAGGCCTGGCATGTTGTGGTTCACGGGGTCACAAAGAGTCGGACACGACTAAGTGACTGAACTGAACTGAACTGAACTAACCTGAACTGATGGGAATAATTGGCTTCCCTGGTCGCTCAGATGAAAAAGAATCCTCCTGCAATTCAGGAAAACTGGGTTCCATCCCTGGGTCAGAAAGATACCCTGGAGAAAGGAATGGCTACTCATTTCGTGTTCTTGCCTGTGGAATCCCATGGACAGAGAGGAATCTGGCAGGCTATAGTTCATGGGGTCCCAAAGAACTGGACATGACTGAGCGACTAACACTTTCACACTTTCATGGGAATAATTATATTTTGGAAAAGTTCATTTAGAATAGTCCCTTCAAATTTTGGTAACTTGAAACTAAATTAAGTTAAAAAGTAGTAATCTGCTGAGTATCCATGTCATTTTAAATATGATGAAACATTGGAACATTAATTGCTAAACAGGTCAAAATTTACCTATTCTTTTTTTCTTGTGAGAAAGGCATTTGGATTCATTAGACACATGTCTTGCAGCATTTTAAGGAAAGAAACTGTGCTTTGGAAAGTTGCATGTTTCTAGAAGTTTGAGGATTTTCCAGTCAGGGACTGCTAATGTAAAAGGCAGTTCATGATGACTTAAGAAAAATGGTATGTTTTCAGAAAAGAATGTATGAAGACTGGAAATACAGTTTGTTACTAATAAAAGGAAAAGGTGATTTTGCCCTAGAGCTGGTTGTTTCAGCTGTAGGACAGAAAGAGGCCAGAGGACTCCCTTGGAATTGAGGCATCCTATTTCAATTTCCCCGCAGGAGTCCTGGGTAACTTTGAGAGTAGGGAAGAAGTTGATTGACTTTCTAATAGATACCACTCCCCAAACTTTTCCTACTTATCTTAGGAGGCTTGTAAGTATTACACAAAGGGGAAACAAAGTCAGCCATGGAAAACGTTCCTATACCTTTGAGATGCAAAAGTCTTATCTGGCCTTCTCAGGAATGCTCATCTCTGCTATCTTTTTAAAATGCAGATTTTGAAAAGAGGGTAAAGTAATTTCAAAACTGATTGTAATTTTGAATAATATTGTCAAGTGTAAATAGAAATCATAAGTGCCTTTCCTGTAAATATATAGCCGTCTCACAAATGAATTTAATTTGTTCTATTTGCCAGAAATCCAACATTAATTCAGCCACTTTTGTAAACTGATGGGTTTTACATTGCTGCACATTACTCGGGACTAAAATCTGAATTGAGAACTATGAGGTCTCTTGTTTGTTTGTGTCTTTGTCTTTGAATAACATGTCTGTGGTTGATTTGTGGATGAGTTCTGTTTAATTGGCTTAAAGAAAAACTAGCAATTACAAGCCAAACAATTATAAATGTAAGAGAAATTATCTAACTGAATTTCGGGTTCATGTGAACTGGGAATTATTCAGGATTAAATTAATGCCTAGTATTTATGTCAAATTTGTTTATTTAATTAATTAATATAGACATCTCTTTAGAATAATCAACATTACGTATAATATTTTCACTGCACATAAGTTTAATAGAAGTTAAATGAAATCTTGTAATACCCATTGCAAATTTGTCAGCAAGAAATATACAACTTGATATAATGTATATAACTTGAAAAATATATAACTTGATATGATGAAACTTTAAAGTAAATGTAAACTATATAAGAGCTTTTAAGCAAACTCTATGAGAATAATTATGTTTTAAAAATCACCTAAAATAGTCTCTCCAGATTTTGGTAAATATTACTTGCCTCCCTTGGTTTTCACTAGAAATAAAGGTTTCAAGAAGTCAGGGACTCTAACTTCAGCACATAAATAAAGCCACTGAAAATAATAAAACATTTCAATATGGTAGAATGTATGTTTTCAGTTAAGGTATGAAGAATGTAATCACCTTTTACTGTGAAAGTTTTATACATGATCAGGATTAACTAAACTTAGATGGAAATTAACTAAGTAAATGGATTATGTTAAGTAAGAATATAAGACTGGAATTTGATCTCTCTCTCTCTTTCAGAAGTACACCATTTTGATAACAGATTGAAGAGTTTCTGTGTCCTTAGGTGATCTGTACTTGTTTTCTTTTAATTGTTTTGTGACTTTGATTAAATGAAAAAGTATCGTTTCACAGTGACTTATGATCCTATGGTGTTTTTAAAAATTTTTGATATTTTTAATATGACTTTCCAAATCAAAATATAATGAAGTTCCTTTGACCTTCAACTACCTTTGAGATGTTTTAAAGGGTCCCTGAAACACCCTAAAGAGAGATATTAAACCAATAGTTTCAGAGAGGAGCATAAAGATGGCAGAGGAATAGGACAGGAAGACCACTTTCTCCCTCACAAATTCCTCAAAAGAACATTTCAACGCCAAGCAAACTCCACAAAACAATTTCTGTAGGCTGGCAGAGGACATCAGGCAACCAGAAAAGCAGACCATTGTCTTCAAAAACAGATTTTTAATCTTTGCTCTTAGGGTTTTTGTTGTCAATTTTGTACATTTAAAAACCCAAACTTCACTACCCAAGTTTACCTGAGAGCGAGATTACTGGCTTGACCACTCTCTTCTCCTTTGGACTCTCCTTTTTCTCCACCAGGTGGCCTCTGTCTCTTTTCTCCCCCATCTCTTCTCTATCCAACTCTGTGAATCTCTGTGTGTTCCAGACGGTGGAGAACACCTAAGGAACTGGTTACTGGCAGGATTTGTCTCTCTCCTTCTCATTCCTCTCTCTTATCCTCCTGGTCACCTCTGTCTACTTCCTCCCTCTCCTCTTCCCCGTATAACTCCGTAAATACCTCTGAGCGGTCCAGACTATAGAGCGCACATTAGGAACTGACTACTGGCTAGCTTGCTCTCTCCTCTTTTGATCTCACCGCATCTCATTCCAGTTACCTCTAACTACCCCTCCATCTTCTCTTCTCCTTGTAACCCAGTGAACCTCTCTGAGTGTCCCTCAATGCGAAGAAACTTTTCATCTTTAACCTAGATGTTTTATCATCGGTGCTGTATAGATGGAGAGTCTAGAGGCTACTGTAAAAATAAAACTGAAAACCAGAACCAGGAGGCTTAAATCCAAAGCCTGAAAACATTAGAGAACTCTTGAATTCAGGGAACATTAAGCAATAGGAGTTCATCAAATGCCTTCATACCTACACTGAAACCAAGCTCCACCCAAGGGCCAACAAGTTCCAAAACAAGACATACCACTCAAATTCTCCAGCAACACAGGAACACTCCCCTGAGCTTCATTATACAGGCAGCTCAAAATTATTCCAAAACCTTTGATGTCTCATAACCCATTACTGGTCACTCCACTGCACTCCAGAGAGAAGAAACCCAGCTCCACCCACCAGAACTCCAACACAAGCCTCCCTAACCAGGAAACCTTGACAAGCCACTGATAGAACCCCACCCACAGTGAGGAAGCTCCATAATAAAGGGAACTCCACAAATTACCAGAATATAAAAAGGCCACCCCAAACGCAGCAATATAACCAAGATGAAGAGACAGAGGAATACTCAGCAGGTAAAGGAACAGGAGAGTTGCCCACCAAACCAAACAAAAGAGGAAGAAGTAGGGAATCTACCTGAGAAGGAATTCCGAATACTGATAGTGAAAATGATCCAAAAATCTTGAAATCAAAATGGAATCACAGATAAATAGCCTAGAGACAAGGATTGAGAAGATGCAAGAAAGGTTTAACAAGGACCTAGAAGAAATAAAGAAGAGTCAAAATATAATGAAAAACGCAATAAATGAGATCAGAAACACTCTGGAGGCAACAAATAGTAGAATAACGGAGGCAGAAGATAGGATTAGTGAAATAGAAGATAGAATGGTAGAATTAAATGAATCAGAGAGGAAACAAGAAAAACGAATTAAAAGAAATGAGGACAATCTCAGAGACCTCCAGGACAATATGAAACTCTCCAACATTCGAATTATAGGAGTCCCAGAAGAAGAAGACAGAAAGAAAGATCATGAGAAAATCCTTGAGGAGATAATAGTTGAAAACTTCCCTAAAATGGGGAAGTAAATAATCACCCAAGTCCAAGAAACACAGAGAGTTCCAAATAGGATAAACCCAAGGCGAAACACCCCAAGACACATATTAATCAAATTAACAAAGATCAAGCACAAAGAACAAATATTAAAAGCAGCAAGGGAAAAACAATAAATAACACACAAGGGGATTCCCATAAGGATAACAGCTGATCTTTCAATAGAAACTCTTCAGGCCAGGAGGGAATGGCAAGACATACTTAAAGTGATGAAAGACAATAACCTACAGCCCAGATTACTGTACCCAGCAAGGATCTCATTCAAATACGAAGGAGAAATCAAAAGCTTTACAGACAAGCAAAAGCTGAGAGAATTCAGCACCACCAAACCAGCTCTCCAACAAATTCTAAAGGATATTCTCTAGACAGGAAACACGAAAAGGGTGTATAAACCCAAACCCAAAACAATAAAGTAAATGGTAACTGGATCATACTTATCAATGATTACCTTAAACGTAAATGGGTTGAATGCCCCAACCAAAAGGCAAAGACTGGCCGAATGGATACAAAAACAAGACCCCTCTATATGCTGCTTACAAGAGACCCACCTCAAAACAAGGGACACATACAGACTGAAAGTGAAGGGCTGGAAAAAGGTATACCACGCAAATAGAGACCAAAAGAAAGCAGGAGTGGCAATACTCATATCCGATAAAATAGACTTTAAAACAAAGGCTGTGAAAAGAGACAAAGAAGGCCACTACATAATAATCAAAGGATCAATCTAAGAAGAAGATATAACAATTATAAATATATATGCACCCAATATAGGAGCACCGCAATATGTAAGACAAATGCTAACAAGTATGAAAGGGGAAATCAACAATAATACAATAATAGTGGGAGACTTTAATACCCCACTCACACCTATGGACAGATCAACTAAACAGAAAATTAACAAAGAAATGCAAACTTTAAATGATACATTAGATCAGTTAGACCTAATTGATATCTATAGGACATTTCACCCCAAAACAATGAATTTCACCTTTTTTTCAAGTGCTCATGGAACCTTCTCCAGGATAGATCACATCCTGGGCCATAAATCTAAACTTGATAAATTCAAAAAAATCGAAATCATTCCAAGCATCTTTTCTGACCATAATGCATTAAGATTAGATCTCAATTACAGGAGAAAAACTACTAAAAATTCCAACATATGGAGGTTGAACAACACACTTCTGAATAACCAACAAATCACGGAAGAAATCAAAAAAGAAATCAACATATGCATAGAAACTAATGAAAATGAAAACACAACAACCCAAAACCTGTGGGACACTATAAAAGCAGTGCTAAGAGGAAAGTTCATAGCAATACAGGCATACCTCAAGAAACAAGAAAAAAGTCAAATAAATAACCTAACTCTACAACTAAAGGAACTAGAAAAGGAAGAATTGGAGAACCCCAGAGTTAGTAGAAGGAAAGAAATCTTAAAAATTAGGGCAGAAATAAATGCTAAAGAAACAAAAGAGACCATAGCAAAAATCAACAAAGCCAAAAGCTGGTTCTTTGAAAGGATAAATAAAATTGACAAACCACTAGCCAGACTCATCAAGAAGCAAAGAAAGAAAAATCAAATCAATAAAATTAGAAATGAAAATGGAGAGATCACAACAGACAACACAGAAATACAAAGGATCATAAGAGACTACTATCAGCAGTTGTATGCCAATAAAATGGACAACGTGGAAGAAATGGACAAATTCTTAGAAAAGTACAATTTTCCAAAACTGAACCAGGAAGAAATAGAAAATCTTAACAGACCCATCACAAGCACGGAAATTGAAACTGTAATCAGAAATCTTCCAGCAAACAAAAGCCCAGGTCCAGACGGCTTCACAGCTGAATTCTACCAAAAATTTCGAGAAGAGCTAACACCTATCCTACTCAAACTCTTCCAGAAAATTGCAGAGGAAGGTAAACTTCCAAACTCATTCTATGAGGCCACCATCACCCTAATACCAAAACCTGACAAAGATGTCACAAAAAAAGAAAACTACAGGCCAATATCACTGAAGAACATAGATGCAAAAATCCTCAACAAAATTCTAGCAATCAGAATCCAACAACACATTAAAAAGATCATACACCATGACCAAGTGGGCTTTATCCCAGGGATGCAAGGATTCTTCAATATCTGCAATCAATCAATGTAATTCACCACATTAACAAATTGAAAAATAAAAACCATATGATTATCTCAATAGATGCAGAGAAGGCCTTTGACAAAATTCAACATCCATTTATGATAAAAACTCTCCAGAAAGCAGGAATAGAAGGAACATACCTCAACATAATAAAAGCTATATATGACAAACCCACAGCAAACATTATCCTCAATGGTGAAAAATTGAAAGCATTTCCCCTAAAGTCAGGAACAAGACAAGGGTGTCCACTTTCACTGCTACTATTCAACATAATTCTGGAAGTTTTGGCCACAGCAATCAGAGCAGAAAAAGAAATAAAAGGAATCCAAATTGGAAAAGAAGAAGTAAAACTCTCACTGTTTGCAGACGACATGATCCTCTACATGGAAAACCCTAAAGACTCCACCAGAAAATTACTAGAGCTCATCAATGAATATAGTAAACTTGCAGGATATAAAATCAACACACAGAAATCCCTTGCATTCCTATACACTAATAATGAGAAAGTAGAAAAAGAAATTAAGGAAACAATTCCATTCACCATTGCAATGAAAAGAATAAAATACTTAGGAATATATCTACCCAAAGAAACTAAAGACCTATATATAGAAAACTATAAAACACTGATGAAAGAAATCAAAGAGGACACTAATAGATGGAGAAATATACCATGTTCATGGATTGGAAGAATCAATATAGTGAAAATGAGTATACTACCCAAAGCAATTTACAAATTCATTGCAATCCCTATCAAGCTACCAGCCATATTTTTCACAGAACTAGAACAAATAATTTCAAGATTTGTATGGAAATACAAAAAACCTCGAATTGCCAAAGCAATCTTGAGAAAGAAGAATGGAACTCGAGGAATCAACTTGCCTGACTTCAGGCTCTACCACAAAGCCACAGTCATCAAAACAGTATGGTACTGGCACAAAAACAGACATATAGATCAATGGAACAAAATAGAAAGCCCAGAGATAAATCCACACACATATGGACACCTTATCTTTGACAAAGGAGGCAAGAATATACAATGGAGTAAAGACAATCTCTTTAACAAGTGGTGCTGGGAAAACTGGTCAACCACTTGTAAAAGAATGAAACTAGATCACTTTCTAACACCGCACAAAAAAATAAACTCAAAATGGATTAAAGATCTAAATGTAAGACCAGAAACTATGAAACTCCTAGAGGAGAACATAGGCAAAACACTCTCAGACATAAATCACAGCAGGATCCTCTATGATCCACCTCCCAGAATTCTGGAAATAAAAGCAAAAATAAACAAATGGGATCTAATTAAAATTAAAAGCTTCTGCACAACAAAGGAAACTATAAGCAAGGTGAAAAGACAGCCTTCTGAATGGGAGAAAATAATAGCAAATGAAGCAACTGACAAACAACTAATCTCAAAAATATACAAGCAACTTATGCAGCTCAATTCCAGAAAAATAAATGACCCAATCAAAAAATGGGCCAAAGAACTAAATAGACATTTCTCCAAAGAAGACATACAGATGGCTAACAAACACATGAAAAGATGCTCAACATCACTCATTATCAGAGAAATGCAAATCAAAACCACAATGAGGTACCACTTCACACCAGTCAGAATGGCAGCGATCCAAAAATCTGCAAGCAATAAATGCTGGAGAGGTTGTGGAGAAAAGGGAACCCTCCTACACTGTTGGTGGGAATGCAAACTAGTACAGCCACTATGGAGAACAGTGTGGAGATTCCTTAAAAAATTGCAAATAGAACTACCTTATGACCCAGCAATCCCACTGCTGGGCATACACACCGAGGAAACCAGAACTGAAAGAGACACATGTACCCCAATGTTCATCGCAGCACTGTTTATAATAGCCAGGACATGGAAACAACCTAGATGTCCATCCGCAGATGAATGGATAAGAAAGCTGTGGTACATATACACAATGGAGTATTACTCAGCCGTTAAAAAGAATTCATTTGAATCAGTTCTGATGAGATGGATGAAACTGGAGCCGATTATACAGAGTGAAGTAAGCCAGAAAGAAAAACACCAATACAGTATACTAACACATATATATGGAATCTAGAAAGATGGCAATGACGACCCTGTATGCAAGACAGGAAAAAAGACACAGCTGTGTATAATGGACTTTTGGACTCAGAGGGAGAGGGAGAGGGTGGGATGATTTTGGAGAATGGCATTCTATCATGTATACTATCATGTAAGAATTGAATCGCCAGTCCATATCTGACGCAGGATACAGCATGCTTGGGGTTGGTGCATGGGGATGACCCACTGAGATGTTATGGGGAGGGAGGTGGGAGGGGGGTTCATGTTTGGGAATGCATGTAAGAATTAAAGATTTTAAAATTAAAAAAAATTTTAAAAAATAAATAAATAAATAAATAAACCAATAGTTTCACTTTGGATGTTAAATTACATGGGAATTGTTATTAAATGAATAATAAATCTTCTTAGGTTACATTGTATGGTAAATGATGCAGATATCCTAGAAATTTTTATAGAATTCCTAAATATCTATTATATCCTGATAAGATATTCAGTTCAGTTCAGTGCAGTTCAGTCCAGTCACCCAGTCGTGTCTGACTCTTTGTGACCCCATGAACTGCAGCATGCCAGGCCTCCCTGTCCATCACCAACTTCCAGAGTCCACCCAAACCCGTATCCATTGAGTCGGTGATGCCATCCAACCATCTCATGCTCTGTCGTCCCCGTCTCCACCTGCCTTCAATCTTTCCCAGCATCAGGGTCTTTTCAAATGAGTCAGCTCTTCGCATCAGGTGGCCAAAATATTGGAGTTTCAGCTTCAAAATCAGCCCTACCAATGAACACCCAGGACTGATCTCCTCCAGGATGGACTAGTTGGATCTCCTTGCAGTCCAAGGGACTCTCAAGAATCTTCTCCAATATTACAGTTCAAAAGCATCAATTATTTGGTGCACAGCTTTCTTTATAGTCCAACTTTAACATTCATACATGACCACTGGAAAAACCATAGCCTTGAATAGACAGACCTTTGTTAGCAAAGTAATGTTTCTGCTTTTTAATATGCTGTCTATGTTGGTCATAACTTTCCTTCCAAGGAGTAACTGTCTTTTAATTTCATGGCTGTAATCACCATCTGCAGTGATTTGGGAGCCCAGAAAAATAAAGTCTGACACTGTTTCCACTGTTTCCCCATCTATTTCCCATGAAGTGATGGGACCAGATGCCATGATCTTCGTTTTCTGAATGTTGAGCTTTAAGCCAACTTCTCCACTCTCCTCTTTCACTTTAATCAAGAGGCTCTTTAGTTCTTCTTCACTTTCTGCCATAAGGATGGTGTCATCTGCACATCTGAGATTATTGATATTTCTCCTGGCAATCTTGATTCCAGCTTGTGCTTTGTCCAGCCCAGCATTTCATATGATGTACTCTGCATGTAAGTTAAATAAGCAGGATGACAATATACAGCCTTGACATACTCCTTTTCGTATTTGGAACCAGTCTGTTGTTCCATGTCCAGTTCTAACTGTTGCTTCTTGACTTGCATACAGGTTTCTCAAGAGGCATGTCAGGTGGTCTAGTATTCCCATCTATGTTACCAGTCATAATTTTAGTTATTATGTGAAAGTGTTATATGTCACAATAGTCACCAAGTTACTTTGTCAGTTGCATTGTAATAATATTTAAATGTGCTTTCTTTAGTCTTTGTTATTATGGACAGTTATGGCTTCTTTCTGATACCTTTTCAAAAATGCTTCCTCTCCAAAAAGATTTATAGAAAGGACTTTTAGGTAAATACAAGTTTCTGGCTTTCAAATCATAATACTGAGTTTGGGTAAGAAATGATAAACCTGATGGCTTCTAAAAGCTGTTAACAGAAAGGATCAGTTACATAGGACTGAGTGTACTGATGAATATCATTATGATTTTTATGACTTCTTCCTGAAAAATTACTGGTTTAAATCTGTTTTTCAGGTGTAAGGGAAACCTTCCCCTTAAACTAATTCTGACTGACAGTAATTTGGTTATTTTACCTTTGTAAGAAGCACAAGCTGGAATCAAGATTGCCAGGAGAAGTATCAATAACCTCAGATATGCAGATGACACCACCCTTATGGCAGAAAGTGAAGAACTAAAGAGCCTCTTGATGAAAGTGAAAGAGGAAAGTGAAAAAGTTGGCTTAAAGCTCAATATTCAGAAGATGAAGAACATGGCATCTGGTCCCATCACTTCACAGGAAATAGATGGGGAAACAGTGGAAACAGTGTCAGACTTTATTTTGGGGGCCTCCAAAATCACACAGATGGTGACTGCAGCCATGAAATTAAAAGACGCTTACTCCTTGGAAGGAAAGTTATGACCAACCTAGATAGCATATTCAAAAGCAGAGACATTACTTTGCCAACAAAGGTCCGTCTAGTCAAGGCTATGGTTTTTCCAGTGGTCATGTATGGATGTGAGAGTTGGACTGTGAAGAAGGCTGAGTGCCGAAAAATTGATGCTTTTGAGCTGTGACGTTGGAGAAGACTCTTGAGAGTCCTTCGTACTGCAAGGAGATCCAACCAGCCCATTCTGGAGGAGATCAGCCCTGGGATTTCTTTGGAGGGAATGATGCTAAAGCTGAAACTCCAGTACTTTGGCCACCTCAAGCGAAGAGTTGACTCATTGGAAAGACTCTGATGCTGGGAGGGATTGGGGGCAGGAGGAGAAGGGGACAACAGAGGATGAAATGGATGGATGGCATTGCTGACTCGATGGACGTGAGTCTGAGTGAACTCTGGGAGTTGGTGATGGACAGGGAGGCCTGGCGTGCTGCGATTCATGGGGTCGCAAAGAGTCAAACACTACTGAGTGACTGAACTGAACTGAACTGAACTGAAGGAGAACTGAAATGTGCATCATTTTCTCACTACCTGGTCAATCCTGCCAGTAGCCTATGCTTGTCTCAAAGATTAAGCCATGCATGTATGCCTGCCTGGTACAGTGAAACTGCGTGTAGCTCAACAAATCAGTTACAGTTCCTTCGGTTGTTCATTATTGCAGCTGGATTACAACTAGTTTTAGTAATCATTGGTTTGATTTGTTCCTTGTATTAAATTGCTTCTGCTTTGAATCTCCCTCTGTACTATGCCGTTGTCAGTTTTACTAACTCCATTACTTATGTTCTATTTTATAAGATTGTTTTCTCTTACAGTACCCAGTGAGTACCCAGGCTTCCAATAAAGCTTCAGTGACTAAACATCTTGAGGAAATAGATTATGTATATAACAAAAAATAATTGTAACAGCATGATTCTAGGTATGGGAAGGAACAACAAGGGAAAATGTCTCCTGAACTATAATTAGAAGATCCAGAGAATCTTCAATTACCAATAGGTTCTAATCCAAAAATTAGCACCTGGAGTGGCATATCAAGCATTTTAACAAATATCTCCCAAATACTGGTCAAATTCCTGACCAAGAGGAAAGGATCTGAAAAATGAAATATTTCCTGCTGTGTCATTCATCAGTGATTACAGCCTCCCAATGTGAACCTTGAGAAAACTCAGGAAGGAGAAAAATACCTATTATCCAACAGGCATCAGACTGCAGTCACTCCCCAGCCACGATGAGCCCTGAAGAAACTCAGGGTATGAGAATACAGGATACAGACCCCAGATAGTTGAGGTATGTATCAAGGGGATGATTTCAATGAGCCCTGACTTTGCATCTTCCCATGCATGGAAAAGAGGTAAATTCGTTGAGTTGCTGCCTCCCAGGCTTGAAGTCCTCAAAATTCCTACTGAATAAAACATAACTCTCAACTTTTAGGTTGTAAATATTTTTAAGTCTACAGATATAAAATAGACACTTTCCAAAGAGAAACAAAAAGAAGCGGCATTTGGAATACTGGCTCTGATGGTAGACTTTCCCAGAGATCCATGTGATAGAATGCAACAAGAAGCAATTATAATGGTCATGGACATTTCCTCCACAAGATTGTGAAATGGACATTGACACTGGGGGGATGTTACAGGGAAGAACAGAATCTGACTGAATGTTGAATCTGTTTCTTTGACTTTTGCTTCTTGTTGCTTTTGTTCACTAAATGGATTCTGTCTATACATAATGGCTAGCCTCGGGGAGCCCTGCCCCTCTGCTTGAATGTTATACCAAAGTGCTTTGTTCAGGGAAACATCCTGACATCATCCACCTGTGAATGGCTGCAAGAAGATATTAACACATCCCTTTGCCAAGGAACCTGAGCCCTGTCTTGGTTGAAGATACGTGGCTGTCCATCCTATTGAAGCCAAGGCAACAGTTACCTGAACAGAGAAGTGAGCTATGGGCTGGAAGGAGTAGAATAGGCCTGGACTGTGGCAGTTAGGGAAACTTTCTGCCTAGTTCTCAGAGCAGATGCTTTACTACACACAGAACCCCAGTGAATAGTTTTCTGACTAAGACCATCTCTCCTCATTGCCCCATTGAATGTATGAGTGAGTGAGTCACTCAGTCATGTATGACTCTTTGCAACCCCACGTACTGTAGCCTAACCAGATTCCTCCGTCCATGGGATTTTCCAGGCAAGAATACTGGAGTGAGTTGCCATTTCCTTCTCCAGGAGATCTTCCCGACCCAGGGATTGAACCCAGGTCTCCTGCATTTTAGGCAAATGCTTTACCGTCTGAGCCACGAGGGAAGACCCATTAGACACAGTTAAAACCCCTTAGAAATATATGCAGTGGAGACAAGCTTCCAGTGCCTAAAGAACACAATACAGAGCTAGGCTTTTATGACCCTCCCTCTGTCACTACCAGGACATCACTCACACTCCATACACACACATTTCAAAGTGGCTTATCTTCCTTCTAGAAATAATCAAGACTGCTGCTGCCATCTTTCTCCATACCCAGGAAAATTTCCCTTGATCCACTTCCAAAGAACCTCCTCCCTCACACAGTCTTAGGTTTCTTCCGGCTCTTCAGGCTCCCCAGAAGTCCTTCTGAGTTTGATGCTCTCTCCTCACTCAACTTCAGTTCAACTATGTGCCCACAGTGAAATGTCACATGTGGACTCAAGGATCTGAGAAATGCCGGAGTCCAGCTCCAGCAGCCAGGGATTCAGCCTGAAGGGGTGAGCGGTGTCGGCGAGAGAAATGAGGCAGCCTCTCAGTTTTCTTGGACTGCCTGTTTATTTCAAGCTTATGATTCTCTTTTATACTTTTACAAAAGCATTAGGTCAGAGGTTTGATATTTTTAGTTCCCAGAGACCCAGATTTATTTTTCTCCAAAAATCATTGTTGCCCCTCAAAAGGAGTTCCTTCCTCAACGATTCTCATATCTACTTTTTTTCATGTGTCCTTGTGAATACACTGTAACTCATGCTAATGTCTGGGCTGCATACCACATTCTTCAGTTTAATTCTTATCTTTCTAAGTCCTGTTTGCCCCTAGTATCCTAAGCTCACTATTTCTAAGAAAGGGCTTCTAGCTAATAATATCTCTAAAGTCCCTAATCTCTATAAGCTATAGTAGAATATGCTAACATTACAGCATCGCTTAAATCTTTAGCTTCTAATTATTTTAATTATTCCTAAGCCCTAAATTCAGCAAACTCCTTTGCCATAAACACTTTCCTCACAAATAAGCTTCAGATAGCAATCCCTCCCATGGTCTCAAGCTGCGGCCTCTGTGCTCACCCTGGAACACTCTTTTGTAAAAGTCCTTGAACAAATGTCAGTGATTAACTTTATGAATTATTCTTTGAGCACAGCTGCAGAAGGCTTTATGCCTTCTCATGCTCCTCTCAAAAACAATAAGCACCTTAATATTCCCTTCAGTTAACTCAGCCAAGGAAAGGAAACAACAAGTCAGAATCACAAAGCCTAACTCCTTCATTCTGGGTCCATGCCTACGGAACAAAGGGAGGGGGTTTAGGGCCTCCATTTTGTCAGTAGTGCCTAATGCGGCTCCCGACAGAGAAATGT
Organism: Capricornis sumatraensis; assembly: GCF_032405125.1. NCBI lineage: Eukaryota > Metazoa > Chordata > Mammalia > Artiodactyla > Bovidae > Capricornis > Capricornis sumatraensis. The sequence goes on from NW_027184618.1 coordinate 5,970,057, forward strand.
CAGAGTCTCTGAGAACACAACCCCAGCCTACTTCTAAAGCCATTCCCGCAGGCTTGGACTCTGACCACTGCAGCCTGGTAACCTCAATGAGAATAGTCAGGATCAGGACCCAGAGAGTAACCTGCTTCAGCAGATACTCAGCATCCAAGTAAAGGAGGAAAAAGTTTGAATTCAAACTGTAGAATGTGGAACTGAAACATTCGGCAGTGGTGGAGGGGCACAGGGCAGGTGGGCCTGTGGGGCGCGGAGTCATGAAGGGCTCTGGTAGGAAGGCAAGAACCAGACATTCCTTCCACATTACATAGGAGCAACACAATTGGTGTCTGCCTTTTTAGGCAATTTATCAACTGGTTTTCAGATTCACAGCATCAAGGTTGTGATGTGAAATGTTCCCTTTATTTCACTTCTTTACCTATTAACCATAGTTTTGTGTCCCTCACCCTCTCTGCTTCCTGCCTGGCTCTTGACTTACTTCAACAGAGACCAGACTTTCTGAACAAAGTTCAGAACTTTGTCTGATAAACACTTGGGTATTTATGGCCACATGGAACCAAGTGTTTGAAATTAGGGTTGTCTCTGCAGATGCAGGGTGTTTGATTGCTGTATGTACATTATTCCTAAGGAAGCATTTCTTGTACCCCAACCAACATGCAGCAGGACTTTCCTTACTAACGGTCTTTTGTCCTGGAACACCACCCTCTATCAAAAAAAAAAAAACATTACGCAGCCCACATGTCCAAGACCAGAATTCACCAAATGTGTTTCTCATAGTATTACATTATTGTTAACTAGGGTTTCTTTTAAAACTTTTAAAATTATTTTAGTACAATATTTTACACTGTGCAAAATAGAACTAAGCAGTGATGAGAGGGTAATGGGCAGGAAGGCCAAAGGTCCCCAAGGGGCAGGAGGAAATAAACTGCAAGTGGCAGATGTCTTTTTTTCCTTCTCTACACAAAATTAAAAGAGGTTTAAAAAAAAAAATTCTGTGTTGAAGACACATGGTTCTACCTTTAGCTAACCAATGAGTTTTTGTTATGTAATGAAACTATATATTTGCTTTGGAATTTCCCTTTCTTTAAAATGGTTCCACCTAAGACTAACTTTTTTCTTTTCTTAAACCTTGGGCTGATAATGGCTCAACAAACCAGTATTCCTGTCAATTGTTTTATGGCGGGGGATGACACACCTCTTGCCATCCTAACTCAAAAGTGTATATTGCGGGAGAGGGGCCTGGTGAAACTCCCTCAGCCTTGAGGCGTCTCTCTTACCTAATTAAATAGCTTTTTAACAGACATAAAACACCTTGTTAAAAACTAGCAAGGGGGCACTCTTTCTGTCCTCTTCTGATGTCTATGTCAGAACCTTTCCCTAACTCTATTATACTTTAATAAAATTTTGCTACACAAAAAGCTCCAAGTAGTCAAGCCTCATCTCTGACCCCGGGTCGAAATCCTCTCCTCCGGAGATCACAAATCTGGTGTAACACATGGCTAGCAGCACCAACCTTTCGGTGACAACCCCACCTCCCACCTCTTTCTGCTGTCAACCCTATCCTCTTCCCAGAGGAAACCAGGGTTATCTGTTTTATTAAAGTCCTTCCATAGATGTGATTTGCAACTAAAAACGAATGCAATCTATTTTCGTTTTTACAACTGCCTTCAGTTTTTCTCCTGGTTCATGTGAAAGTGAAAGAAAAAAGTTGCTCAGTCGTTTACGACTCTTTGCAACCCCATGGACTATATAGTCCATGGAATTCTTTAAGCCAGAATACTGGAGTGGATAGAATTTCCCTTCTCTGGGGGATCTTCCCAACCTAGGGATCAAACCCAGATCTCCAGCATTGCAGGTGGATGGATTCTTTACCAGCTAAGCCACAAGAGAAGCCCAAGAATACTGGAGTGGGTAGCATATACGTTTCACTATATCTGAGTGTATTTCAAATGATTGTCTTTGTACTGATATCATGGCTCCACTGTTCATGGACTAGAGTCCTAGAACAAAAATTTTCTACCGTCTCTTAAATTTTAAAGTACCTGAAAGGATAGAGTGGACAGAACTAGCAAATAAAAATAACAAATGCTTAACTGAACTTGATTTTTGAATTTCACAGAAATGACTATTAATTTTTAGTATAACTGTGTCCTATGCAATATTTGGAAATAGTTTTACCACAAATTCTTTCTCTGATTATATGAGTGAGATTTACAGTTACCTCAATATATGCTTTTTATCTGGCAACACTTCCAAATAAAGTGTAACATGCTAAGCCATTAATAGTTACTCATCTTTTGAGAAAGAGAATGGGCAGTCAATAGAAGTGCATATTTTGTGTCCAACACAAAACACAATTGCAAACATGTACAAACCCTTCAGACTCTTTGGAGGAAATTGATTTGGAAGAGCCATCATATAGCATTCAATGTTTAGACTTTAAGTAAGGCTAAGGAAGAAGCAAGGAACAAGAAGGCAAAAATCTTCTCTTTCCTTGTGTTAAAGGGACAAAATATCCTACAGCCCTGGTTTTTCTAGGTTTTAAAAATCCACTACCCATGAAATGGATGTGTGCCTTCAGATAATGTCAAGAGTTTACCTACCAATATCCATTCTCCATTCACACAAACCCACTTCCATCTAAATCTTAGCCTGCAAGCCCAGCTTATAAGCTTGTGAATTTCCTGTTTGCATCTGCACGGAAATCATGGGAACATCTCATCTAAAAAAATTTGCCTGATTCTTATTTTCATATTGTGAATCAGTCAGGTTATCACTATCAAATGATATGAAAGAGTATTCACATTTGTGTTGGGAGAAGAATTGTTAAGAATCTTGTCAAGGGAGATGAAGGGTGAAAACCTCAGAGGACTGCAAACAAATACCTTGAGAAACAAGAGTCACTCCCTGCTATAGCAGCAATACTGATTATGCGGTGTTGGGGAAAGAAAGAGAGGTTTAGAAGGACAGTTTCACACTGTGAAAATGACTCCTGTTGGTGCATAAGAAGCTCCTTGCCCCTTGCAAGGGAAAACAGTTCAAAAGAAAATGAGAAGATGAGGTGAGAGTATTTCAAGCAATATCCTGGTGAAATATGTATCAAGAAACTCCTTTTGGGGACTGAAAAAATAACTTGGAAATTTCACTCAGTACTTGAGCTTTTATCATGAAGGAAAACTTTAAGTTAAGATTTTCAACCTATAACTTCATGCTAGAGGGATGGTGAGGCAAAATATTGCACACAGGCACTCAAGAAAAGATAGCTTCCTTGTTGCTTTGTCCTCTTGTTAAGTCATTCTATTAGTTATTTATAAGATTCTTATTCATAACTGGGATACAATATTGAATGCATCTTCTCAGTGCCACTGATATAGAAATTGCATTGTGGAATAACTATCCTGTCATAATTCTGTAATCATTTTTGTACTATTACAAAATACTGCACCCCAGAGACAGATATATTCAAATCAGCCCAAATATAAATTGGGAGGACCAGTTGTGGAAGGGAGTATTTAAATTCCTTTAGATCATTACCTCTGACTATTTCTGCAGAGAGGCTGGGCACAGGTATTGACTACAGAGACAAAACATCTCTGGACAAGGATCACAAGCATCAGAAGACAGTTCATCTGCCACACCACTATGGAACATTAAAGAAACAAAGACATACCATGTTTGTGAAAGTGAAGAACTTAAGAGCCTCCTGATGAAAGTGAAAGAGGAGAGTGAAAAAGCTGGCTTAAAACTCAACATTCAGAAAATTAAGATCATGGCATCCGGTCCTGGATGGGAAATAGATGGGAAAACAATAGAAACAGTGACACACTCTTAACTTCTTGGGCTCCAAAATCACTGCAGATGGTGACTGCAGCCATGAAATTAAAAGACACTTGCTCCTTGGAAGAAAAGCTATGACAAACCTAGACAGTATATTAAAAAGCAAGACATTAATGTATCGACAAATGTCCATCTACTCAAAGCAATGATTTTTCCATTAGTCATGTATGGATGTGACAGTTGGACCATAAAGAAACCTGAATGCCAAAGGATTGATGCTTTTGCACTGTGGTGCTGGAGAAGACTCTTGAGAGTCCCTTGGACTGCAAGGAGATCCAACCAGTCCATCCTAAAGGAAATCAGTCCTGAATATTCATTGGAAGGACTGATGCTGAAACTGAAACTCCAATACTTTGGCCACCTGATGCGAGGAACTGACTCATTGGAAAAGATCCTGATGCTGGGAAAGACTGAAGGCAGGAGGAGAAGGGGACAACAAAGGATGAGATGGTTGGATGGCATCACCAACTCAATGGACATGAGTTTGAGAGAGTTCCAGGAGTTGGTGATGGACAGAGAGAACTGCTGTGCTGCAGTCCAAGGGGTTGCAAAGATTCAGACGCAATTGAGCGACTGAACTGATTGACAGCACTAATACATGATCCATGCACACAGAAGCACTGAAGGAGAATTGTCACCCTAAATCCCAAGTGGTTCGAGGTTCAGCTTGATAAGTGTAGGTGGCTTGTGGCTGTGTGTGATTTGAGTTCCTGGGGCTGTTAGGTAAGTATTCTGGCAGATGTGAGGATTCAGTAGACTATGTAGGTTATGTATATGTTCAGAAGCCTGGAGTATTTGTATTTTAGGGCTGTGGGATTGCACGTGGGTCTTTTTGGAGTTATACATGAGACAATTGTGTACTTGGTGACCCTGTGTGTGTATGTATTCACTGTGTACATCTCAGTGGTATCTTGGTTACACATGTTTGTGTTTAGGCCCAGGTTGTGTGTGTTTATACATATACTTGTTAAGAGTGGCATGGAAATATTCAGGGTGAGTAGGGCTTTGTCTGTAAAACTTTAGATAGTAAAAGTTGCTCTGTGTGTATATTTATTTAAGATGAGGGTAGGAATGTAAGTGTGTGTTCAGAATATGTATATACACATATATATATATATGTGTGTGTGTGTTATCCTTTTGCTTATATATCTGTGGTGGGAGTTGAGGGTCCTACTCAGGGTGTAAGTGGATTGTGTGCACATACTCATATGAAAAGATTTGGGATGTGCTGGAACTGGTTCATGCTAGCTTCGGATAGTCAATGATATATATCTTCTCCCAGCTCTGCATTCAGTGATGTCAAGTAGGTAGCTTGAAATTGACCATGGTGGGAACATTTATGTAGATACCACAAATTAAGTCCTTCCTGCCTTTCTCAAAGAGCTTTTTATTAAGTATTTATCAGCACACACTGATGTGTGTTTAGAAGTATCTATGTGTCAGCATGAATGTTTGGGCATCAGTGGGAACATTGTAGGACCCTCCTATGTGATTGTGGGTGTGGCTTCTGGGGTTTGGGGCCCTTGTATGTGTGAATGGACTCTCATCATTCTGAGTCATTGCATTGTTCCTATCAGGTGGATCAAAGGATTCCCATCAGTGTTGGGGATTCCCAGCAGAAATCATGCAGATGGATAGAGGGATGTCTGTACCTCAGGCTGGTGAGTGCTCCTTCAGTATTTATGTGGTGGATCCTAGCATCTGGGCCCCTAGAGGGGTGGGTCTGGTGGACAGATGGCCATGCAGAGGAGAACCCTCAGAGGTGTGTTGTTGGTGTAACAGGCAGCGATCAAAAGTCATGGTGCTTCCTGGATAAGAGGTCAGATAACCAAGTGCTCCCTCATGGAAAGCCCCTGCGAGTTGGTGGGACATCTCCAGGTGGTGCTGGCTCTTCTGTGTCACAGCTGATGGGCAAGGACACCCTCCACATTGAATCCAGGTGGTGAAAGTCTACAAAGTCATGTGTCCCTGAACCCAGCTGCCCCAGATACGATGAGGAATATTGAGTATCAATCTGCTCAGCTGTATCACTAGGTCTCAACCAACCAGTGTGTATGTGCTCAGTCATGTCTGACTCTTTGCATCCTCATGGACTGCAGCCTTCCAGGCTCCTCCGTCCATGGATTTTCCCAGGCAAGAATACTGGAGTGGTTTGCCATTTTCTCCTTCTGGGGATCTCTCTCACCATGGGATCAAACTCAGGGATCCAGGGATCAATCCACATTGCAGATGGATTCCTTACTAGTAAAGCACCAGGGAAACCCTTCAACCAGGGATACACAGGACCTCTCAGGATAAGTGAACTGACAAGGACTAAGATGGGTGTTTTGCAGAAAGTTTTCACTTTAGTCTCAGATTCAAAGAATTCATTAACAAAATAAGCCGTTTGTTACATGCAAATTAAATTCCTAAATTTATTAGGTAATTACCTAGCTTTCTTTCAATATACTAATGTTAAAAGAAAAGAGAAATAGAAACAGCAGAGGATACATCAAATTGGGTTTTGACCAACACCCAGATTTAAACAACACTGGGAAGTCCCAGGACACAGCATATCTGGAGTCCCAGTTGGGAAACATTTCCAGGCAATGTGTGTGCTCTGTAAGTGGGACTTCAAATACTGCAGCTTGGGATTCCAGTTTATAATCTGAGGACTCAAACTGATACCACCATCAGTTTGTGAGCAAATTGCAGCCCTGGTTTCATGTTAATGCTCTTTGTTTATCATGTAAAACTGGAAAGTTGTTAAGCCTGGGGCTTAGCTTACCAGGGTCCCTCCAGTTCAGTTCACTCACTCAGTCTTGCCTGACTCTGGGACCCCATGGACTGCAGCACTCCAGGGTTCCCTATCCATCACCAACTCCCAGAGCTTGCTCAAACCCATGTCCATAGAGCTGGTGATGCTATCCAACCACCTCATCCTCTGTCGTCTGCTTCTCCTGCCTTCAATCTTTCCCAGCACCAGGGTCTTTTCCAGTGAGTCAGTTCCTCACATCAGGTTACCAAAGTATTGGAGTTTCAGCTTCAACATCAGTCCTTCCAATGAACATTCAGGACTGATCTCCTTCAGGATGGACTGGTTGGATCTCGTTGCAGTCCAGGGGACTCTCAAGAGTCTTCTGCAACACTGCACTTCAAAAGCATCAATTCTTCAGCGCTCAGCTTTCTTCACAGTCCAACTCTCACATCCATACATGACCATTGGAAAAACCATAGCCTTGACTAGACAGACCTTTGTTGGAAAAGTAATGTCTCTGCTTTTGAATATGCTATCTAGGTTGGTCATAACTTTCCTTCCAAGGAGTAAGTGTCTTCTAATTTCATGGCTGCAATCACCATCTGCAGTGATTTGGGAGCCCAGAAAAATAAAGTCTGACACTGTTTCCACTGTTTCCCCATCTATTTCCCATGAAGTGATGGGACCAGATGCCATGATCTTCGTTTTCTGAATGTTGAGCTTTAAGCCAACTTTTCCACTCTCCTCTTTCACTTTAATCAAGAAGCTCTTTAGTTCTTCTTCACTTTCTGCCATAAGGGTGGGGTCATCTGCATATCTGAGGTTATTGATATTTCTCCTGGCAATCTTGATTCCAGCTTGTGCTTCTTCCAGCCCAGCATTTCTCATGATGTACTCTGCATATAAGTTAAATAAGCAGGGTGACAATATACAGCCTTGACGTACTCCTTTTCCTATTTGGAACCAGTCTGTTGTTCCATGTCCAGTTCTAACTGTTGCTTCCTGACCTCCATATAGGTTCTCAAGAAGCAGGTCAGGTGGTCTGGTATTCCCATCTCTTTCAGAATTTTCCACAATTTTTGTGATCCACACAGTCAAAGGCTTTGGCATAGTCAATAGAGCAGAAATAGATGTTTCTCTGAAACTCTCTTGCTTTTTCGATGATCCAGCAGATGTTGGCAATTTGATCTCTGATTCCTCTGCCTTTTCTAAAACCATATTATTAGGGCATGAGTATACATCAAACATAGATTATATGATATCTTTTTGTAAATTCCACACTATTTGAGGCAAAGTATCCTTTTTTAGCCCTGTAATGAAAATAAAATGTAGCCCATTTGAGTCTTGGAAATTGTACATTTTAAAGAATTATTTAAATATTGAATCTTCTTTTATAGTTCATCAGTTTAAGCTATCTTACCTGGACATTAGCAGTTTATCATTTGTTGGAAATATGCATAATATCATTTGAGGGCATACCATATTTTGAGAAAATAATTAGTGCATTTTTGCAGGAGGCCAAAAAGGAATATTGCCAGATAGATGATTCATTTGAAAAACATACACATTTTCACTGAAAAATAAAACCCAAGCCTGACACAAGCTGTTTTGTACAAAACGCTGCGTTAGTTCCACAGCCCCCTGGGAGGTGAATGAAACTCCACACACCTTGTTGCTGCTTCATTTTATTCCCCAGAGCCCATTTGCTACAGTCCTTTACCTTGTTTCCAAAGTAAAGAAATCTGCATCTTGAGTTCAGATCTTGTCCTCCTTGGAAAGAAAAGAAAAAAATGTGGTACTGGCACCATCTGACAGGAAGATGGATAAAACGGGACAAACAAGATACTTTCATTGGAAGTTGGCAGCATTTAACTCATGTTTACGATTTGTGATTCTCAAAGCCATGACTTTATTTTTTGGGCTCCAAAATCACTGCAGATGGTGACTGCAGCCATGAAATTAAAAGACACTTACTCCTTGGAAGAAAAGTTATGACCAACCTAGATAGTATATTCAAAAGCAGAGACATTACTTTGCCGAATAAGGTCCATCTAGTCAAGGCTATGGTTTTTCCTGTGGTCATGTATGGATGTGAGAGTTGGACTGTGAAGAGGGCTGAGCGCCAAAGAATTGATGCTTTTGAACTGTGGTGTTGGAGAAGACTCTTGAGAGTCCCTTGGACTGCAAGGAAATCCAACCAGTCCATTCTGAAGGAGATCAGCCCTGGGATTTCTTTGGAAGGAATGATGCAAAGCTGAAGCTCCAGCACTTTGGCCACCTCATGCGAAGAGTTGACTCATTGGACAAGACTGTGATGCTGGGAGGGATTGGGGGCAGGAGGAGAAGGGGATGACTGAGGATGAGATGGCTGGATGGCATCACGGACTCGATGGACGTGAGTCTTAGTGAACTCCAGGAGTTGGTGATGGACAGGGAGGCCTGGCGTGCTGCGATTCATGGGGTCGCAAAGAGTTGGACACGACTGAGCGACTGAACTGAACTGAACTGAACTGAGGCCATGGGACAGAGCTCAAGCTGATGAAGATCTGTGGAGGAAAGACTTTGGCAGGTCTGCACATGAAACACCACGACTCTTCTGTTCAGAGGCAATGGTTAAAAAGGACAGAAGTCACGAGTATGTCCCCAAGCAGAGAATGCCATTTAGGGCAAGGCTGACAATATCTGGATGTCTTGGAGTTCTGGGAGCTGGGGCTGGGGCTGGGCACCATCTCTGGTCCTTCTCCTGTGCTGCCAGTTTGTTAACTGACATCAGACCCACCACGAAGGACCTGTCAGTGGATTGATACTCAGATTCTAAAGAACACCTGTGAGGTGTGTGCGTGGGGGGTCTCACAGTGACGTCTCTGTGGGATGCTCTGAGCGGTCTCTGAGTGAGATTTCTCAGAGGGGGTGTGCGGGAGGTCCCCATGTGGGGACAGTGTGGGTCTCTGTGTGGAGACTCTTAGTGAGGGGACCTCCATTGCTGGCTGTTCTGCCCCTTTCAGCAAGAGAAGGGCTCAGGGATTCCCTCTTTCTGGCTCCTTGCTGTTCTGTTGGTGGCCCTCTGTGTCACTTATCCCCACAGGTGTCTTCAGGGTCAGCTCCCCAGCCCTCAGCACTCACCTCTCGATGCCTCTGAGAGGACCAGGCAGCACCCAGGCTCAGAGTCTCTGCTTTATGGCTCCCTCTCGCCTGAGCGCTGGAGGCCACTCTGTGCCCTTGGTTTCAGCCACTCCCTTAGGTCCTGTCTGAGCCCCCACTGCTGTGCCCACCCTGAGGGATGGGGCCCAGAGGCAAGACCTGGCTCCAGGTAGAGACCTCAGCACAAGCAGGCCTGTGCACGCCGCCCTGCAGACCTGGACCTTGTCCTACATGTGGGGGTCCTTGTCCTACATGTGGGGGTCCTTGTCCCACATGTGGGGCCCTAACAGGTATGGGGGCAGGGTGATTCCAGCTGTCAGCTGGACCAGAGGCCCCTCCTGGAGCTGGTCTCTCTACAGCCTTAGGGACTGTGACACAGAGCCCAAATCACTCTAAGAATTGCTCTTGTCTGCCTGTTTCCAGGGCTTCCATCATGGCTCAGATGGTGAAGAATCTGCCTGCAATTCAGGAGCCCTGGGTTCAATATCTGGGTCAGGAAGATTCCTTGGAGAAGAGAATGGCTACCCACTCCAGTATTCTTGTCTGGAAAATTACATGGATAGAGGAGCATGGCAGGCTACAGTCCATGGGGTCTCAAAGAGGTGGACATGACTGAGTAACTAACACTTTCCTGTGTAGATGGGTCCTGGGGAAGAAAGCTGACCACTCCCTTCTCCACAGGTCACTTCCCACCCACTGGGTAACACATCCTGTCTGCTGGCTTGCTCCCCTTCGAGGCTCTGGGCTGAGCAAAGTTGATGATAGGTGAGACTTGCTACAACTTCAGCAGAGCCCTTGGGCCTGTAGAGCTCACCTGTCCTCTGGGAGCCTCCTTGGGCCACACGCATAGGTAGAGGTCCCAGGCCGCGAGTCTGTCCTGAGCTCCAGGTCCTGTGAAAGCTGATTAACTACACTGTGGAGAAGTGAAGATTCCATGCTCAGAGGCTCTTCTGCCTCTGGGAGCCTGGCCTTCTGTCAGGCACTCCAGGTGGCCTCCCTCTTTCTGGGCTCTGGGAGCTAGAGTAGAAGGGAGACTCTGGGGTGGGGCCACCAGAAGTCAATGGGCCCCTCACTTCTTTCCTATAGGCCTGTAGACGCTGGTGGGACACCAGGGGCTCCTTGGTCACTGCACCATCTATAGACACCTCTGCCCCCTGCCTCCTTTCCCTGCATCTGAAATTAGGGGCACAGTGTCCCACTCTCAGACAGTGAGGTGACTGCACACAAAGACATGCCCCTACCCATTCCCTGGCAGA